>NC_090742.1:37308067-37328067 GCF_036898095.1 Palaemon carinicauda
CATCATCATCATTACTTGCTAAGCTACAACCCTAGTTGGAAAAGCAGGATGCTATAAGCCCAGGGGCCCCAACAGGGAAAATAGCCTAGTGAGGAAAGGAAATAAGGGAAACTAAAATTTTAAGAAGAATAACAACATTAAAATAAATATCTGCTATGTAAACTAAAACAAACTTTAACAAAACCAGAGGGAGAGAAACAAGGCAGAACAGCGTGCCCGAGTGTACCCTCAAGCAAGAGAACTATGGCACTACCCATGACTAGAAAACCATGATTTGATTTTGGAGTGTCCTTCTCCTAGAAGAGCTGCTTACCATAGCTAAAGAGTCTCTTCTACCCTGAACAATCACAGTACAGTAGTTAACCCTTGGGGTGAAGAAAAATTGTTTGGTAATCTCGTTGTAGTCAGGTGTATGAGGACAGAGGAGAATCTGTAAAGAATATGCCAGACTATTCATTAATGTATAGGCAAAGGGAAAGTGTACCGTAACCGGGGAGAAGGATCCAAAGTAGTAATGTCTGGCCAGTCAAAGGACCCCATAACTCTCTAGCGGTAGTATGTATGTATATATATATATATATATATATATATATATATATATATATATATATATATATATATATATATATATATATATGTCTGTATGTGCATGACATTAGATGCATAAAATTAGCTTTTTGTGTAAATGTGAATACGTGCAAAAACTGAATTGAAATTTAAACATCGTTCATCTAGTTTTAACCATCACTAAAGTTAATTTTCTTCGACAGGATTTCTTGTTCTGCTGTTATATTCAAAGTTCTGTGCCATGCAACCAAACGATGGCGCGATGAAGAAGAAGAGGGAAAACATTTTTACCTCAATTCTAATGATCGAAAAGTTATTTACCTTTGACAAGATCGTAGGAGAGACGCTGGAGATGATTCCATCTTGTAATGAACAAGTGAAAAGGTAGGGACGAGAGAAAATCAAATTGTAAGCAGGTTTTATTCTTAATTGTAACTATTCTGTCCATTCCAAGATGGCGTCATTGTCATCTTGTAAGTCTACTACCGTAAGCTGTGTGAAAGCCATCTTGGTTTCATGAACTGAAAGAACAGATTAATCATAAATTTTTAGAAAGTGAAACATACGATGCTTTTAATAAGAATGCAAGATTAGCTTCACATTGTCTCTTGTTTGTTTCGACGGCCAAATGAAATATAAGAAAAGTCATCTTTATTCATCAATATATGATACGTTTAGTTTCTAATATAGAATACTGTTTTAATATCTATGATATTGGTTATTAATTTTAAATCGATCCTATGATTTTCATATTACTATTCATGACTTTGTATTTAGACGTTACATACATTGCAACTTGGAGTCATAACAAAATCTAGTTTTAACATTTCAGAAGCAATTATGATTACCGAATAAAATATGATTCATCACCATGCGCACATTCGAGTGATGACTGCCTGTACTGACGTTCGTCTCCCATAGAATTGTATAGCCTTCTTCTCTAATTCTCTGTCAGGAAACTAGTTGGTCTTTATGCTTCGTATTTCCAACGACCTTGGTGCCTATTATACATTTTGTTACACATTTCTATTTCAATGTGTGACTTGTGAGGATTAAACATCCATTAGCGGTTCGAATTCTACCACTGGAAATAACAGATTTTTCATTATCTTCTATACCGGCGTTTGGCCTTTGCACTGACGAAATATTATAGAAAGAGGTGGATGTGAAAAGTTAAAGAGATTTTTATGGCCCTCACATAGACATGTACAGCATTCTTACTACACATTTATGAGTAGAGTTTGTAGTCCATACATACATACATACATACACTATATATATTTATATATATATATATATATATATATATATATATATATATATGTATATGTATATATATATATATATATATGCATGGCTGTGTTAAACACTTTAGGTATATATATATATATATATATATATATATATATATATATATATATATATATATATATATATATATATATATATATATATATTTATTTTTTTGGGCTCAGGCCATGTCGTCCTGATGGAAGTTCCTAGAGGGTAGCTTCCTAGGGTATATTTGACTACAGTGATATTCCCAGAGAATTTTACCTTAAGGTATCCAGAATTGTAGCTCCTGGAGCGAATATCCCTAAATAAATCTAACTGGGATATCGCATAATATTAGAGGACGTATTCTTGACACGTCACATAGCTATCTTCACCCTGAACAGTATTAACGCTTCGAGGGGTTACAGTGACAAGAATCTGAAACGAGAATGTAAAGAGAGCCGCTCATAAGGAATCTCCTATTCCGTTTCCAGTGTGTATCTGATGAAGGCGGTAGCGCCCTCTTTATTCCTTTTCGTGTAGCTCTACTACTCGGTGTTTTCCCTTGTGTTCTCTCGTTATTTTGGATATAATTCAACATTATGATACCTTCTCCGGCCTCTTCTGCCTCTAGAAAGTTGAGTATTATCTTTACTTTGTATAAATGTAAGCTCTTGTCGTTTTGAATTAAAACAAAAGTGATATTAACGTAAACAAGAGCTGTTGCCTACCGGAGACATCGTGGATGCTGTCGCTCGCTATTTATGGGTCATTTAGTTAGCTAGAGCGACGTTCCCAGTTTTTTATGCTTTAATAATCTAGCTATTTAGCTCCTCTAGGAATGCTTATATGATGCCGTTAGTTTAGTTCGGCGATTTAGGTAACCGATCTTGCCCTTCGCGAGGCTTAGTAGCCTAGGCGTCTGGCCCTAGTACTTTCATGCATGATATAAGTTTTTTCCGAGTGTTATGTTATTGAAGCTATAGGCAAATATTTTATACATGTAAGATATTGTTGAATTTTCTTTCCAAGATGGTATACGAGAGAGTTTCGGTGATTTAGGTAATCGATTCTCACCGCACCTAGGCTAGTAGCGTATGGTACTGTAGTATACTTTCGCACATCCCCAATTGTTCTTTTCTCCTCCGGAGACTAAGTTCAATCCCTCTCTCCCTCTGAGTAAGCCTTAGGCTTAATCCTAGTGGTTCTATCTGAATAATATTCAGGTATAACTATACTAGGATATGTCTGTCCTGACCTGATAACCAGAGTGACTGGTTTTTTGGGTTGGGGCAAAACATCAGAGTTTCTAGTCTGTGGTCTGCTTCTTCCTAGCATAGATAATGAGTTTCCTTTGCTAGGTTAGGTGCAGACACAGAAAGCTTTGCTTCCCTAGTCCACGTCTGAAGGATTCTGTACGAGATGATGCCTTCTTCTAGTGGTCTAGCAGACTGTCCAGTGTTGTTTTTCTCGGGCTGGAGAATGAGTTTTCTCCGTTGCCTAACGAAATATCTTCACCTAACTTTGTTCTGGTTGGGAGGAGGATAGCAAGTATTGCCAGTTTTCCTCCCTAATAGACAACTCTAGGTTAGGATGAGCTTCCCTAACTGCTGAGTGTGTCTCTTGCTAGAACGAAGTTTACAGGACCCTTATCCCTTCCCCCCCTTTTCTCTTTTTTAGTGATGGCCTAGCCATTGCATCTTTGGCCGCAGTCCTACTTCCGTACCTAGAGTAGGTTAGGATGGAGGACCGGCTCTGCTCTCTGCCGGCCGGCAAATACGTGTCGGCTGGCACAGACCCTCTCTTTTGCAGAGTGAACCCCAGACCTCCCTTGGTCTCCCTTCCATGTCCGCCGGTAGAGTCCGGCAGGCTATGGATTCCTTGGAAGCCTGAATGCTACATTCTCCCCTTCCATATGTTCACTCTTTCTTGATGGAAGGTCGTATGGCAATGCCGCCTTATAACCTTACATCCATACTGTTTCTCTGACTAGTGTACCCCTAGCCCGGCTGCCGGCTTTACAGCCGGCAGCCGGGCAGGTGGAGGTTCTCTGGTTCTTAGCCACTGCCGGCAGGCATGGGTATTGCTACCTTAGCCTGCCGGCAGTGGGAACACATCCCGAAATCTGTTGGCCACTACGATTAGCGGCCGGCAGCTGGGTGTTAGTGTTTTCAGCTGCCGGCCGGCAATCATTGCCAGCCAGCACACATTTGCGAACCAGTGACCTGCTGCCTATTAGTTAAAGGTTTTCCTTTGAACTATACAGGGGTAAATGCCGGCCGGCACGTGCCGGCGCGTGCTGGCCGGCACAACAGCATGCGATGTACAGTAGTTACTATTTTTGTTGTGTAGTACACACTGCATTAATAAAACTACAGTACAGAGTTTGTGGTAACACTAAAGTTCTTCCAACATACTTAATGTTATCTCGTACAGCCTTTTGTTGAGACCGTACAATATATAGAAAGTGAGTTCTTTCTGTATTCATTCTATCCCGTATATTAAAACTATTTCAAGGTGTGAACTACACCTTAAATTTCCGTTTAGGAAATTACATAAGGTATTCTAGAATAGAATTAACCTTAGTTTTAATATCTTGGGAGGTTACAGCAATTGGCTGGACAGGAAATACAAGTATGTGTCTTTCCTTCTTTCTTTTAGCTTTACTGTGTAAGCTACATGTTCTAATATAAGTGGAAAGCCTTCTCTTGATACTCATGGATTTTTCTTCTCTTTACAGGAGAACCATCTGAAGTGCGGGAGTGTGTTTTGTAATGTCCGCAGTAAGACCTTCTGTGGACATCAGTTTTGCAGGAGGCACGCAGCATGCGCAGCCTCCAGAGGTGATCTCCGGTATTGGAACCCTCAGGTTTGTACAGTATGTTCTAACCTGATTACCGAGGCTTTTGACAACCCCAAGTCGCATGAGTCAAGGGATGCTGCCAGGGAAAAGTTACGATCCTGGGTGAGGGGTTTTCAGAAAAACACCTCAGGCCCCTACCTTCCAAATGAGAAGATGAGGGCCTACCTTTTCCCTAAAGCATCGGCTAATGCAGTCATTCCTCAGCCTCAGGTGGAGATACCAACTGCCCAGAATTCGGTAGATTCTGAAGTCTCGGCCGCCCTTCAAGACATCCAATTGGACGATAAAATGTCGGAGGTGTCGGATTCCACAGAGAAGGACCTTCTAGGAGAAGGTCAGGAGGAGGAGCTGTCCCAGGCTCCTCAAGTAGAAGAGGAAGAAATCGACGAGGTGTCAGTTACATCGGTTCCGGACCCAGAACCTGTTCCCTCTACATCGTCTGCTATCCCAGATGAACTGGGAAGGACTCTTTCTTCTATTGTTGAGATGATCCAACAAATTCAAAAGAAGAACGATGAGAAGGAAGCTGCAATGAAACTGGAGATACGTAGACTTGCAGCATCACGTGGGCCCCAGAAGCGACTCAACGTGAAGGATGTTCCTTTGTGCTCGGGTACCAATCCTTGGGGGTATGCCGAACACATGCCAATGACAATCGGGAAGATCGTGATATTGGAAAAGTTGGGAGCAATTCCCCTGGAAGAGGTGGAATTTTGGCCCAACAAAGATTCTTACCCGGACTGCTATGTACGCCTTAGGAAGGAGCCAGCCTCAAAGGAGGAGACGGAGCCGAAGGAGGTCATAGTTTTTTACCATAGTAAAGCTCAGGCGTTACTAGCAAGCTCGATGAAAGAGAGGGGCTTCACGAACTCAAAGGTGCCAGCCTTGAGTAAGAAGCTTCCTTCCTTTGTGGCCTCTCCTACCAGAGCCTTTCCCTTCTTGGAAAAGGGATATAAGGCAGCCCTAAAAGCGGTGGAGGCAGGGAAACCATGCCCCTCCTTGGAGGAGTGCAAGCCGTTATCTCTGACCTTGCCCTTGGACCAAGAAGACTGGAAGGACGTACACCTTACCTTCTCTGTCGGGAAGCTGGAAGCTGATATTGCTGAATGTCAGTTTGGTGAGGAACTTCCAAAACTGTCGGAGGTTCTCTTGCGCAGAGAGCAAGAGACAAAGGAAAGACTTGTGGCATCGATGTCGTTGCAAACGACATTAGAAACGATGGCAAGTGACCCCAAGATCCAGGACATGTTCATGATAGTGGCCAAAACTCATCTGGCCACAGTTACGAAGGATCTCTATAGCTTTATTAAAGCTAGGAGAGCCTGTAGAGAGTTCGTGTTCGCCTCGGCTGTGGTGAGGCACGAACCGAGGAAACTGATCTCCTCTCGTATCTGGGATAAAGACCTCTTTCCCAACGAAGTGGTTAAAGAGGTAGTAGACAAGGCCGCCACAGAGAATAGGAACCTTCTCAAAAAAGTGGGGCTTAGATCTTAAGAGAATGTCTTCTTCGGATGAGGGTCCCCAACCCAAGAGGAAGACAAAAAGGCCTAGGCCATCCTCTCGGCCGGCTATACCCTACCGACAGCAACAACAACAACAACTCCCTGTGACCGCGGTGCCTCAGATAATGGCACAACCTCCAACCACGTACCAGCTGGTACCTCAACAAGTGGCGACTCATTCGCTAGTTTTTAACCCAGCCTTCGAAAGGCAGACTTCTTCCTTTCGTTCGAAGGCTAGAGGAACAGCCAGAGGTTCTTCTAGACGCCCTTCAAGGGGAAGGGGATCCAGGGGAGGACGCGGTTAAGGAGGCAAGGCCTCAGGTCCACAACAGCAGAAGTGAGATGCTTCCAGTAGGAGGGAGACTACAGCTATTTAGGGATCGCTGGACCTTCGATCCCTGGGCCCACAACCTAATGAAGAATGGACTAGGTTGGAGCTGGAGCAGTCCTCCACCTCAATTTCCTCAATTCTCCCAACACTCAACCCCCGTTCTGGAAGAATATGTCCGAGAGCTCTTAGACAAGAGTAATCCGGAAAGTTAAGTCCATCAAATTCCAAGGAAGGCTGTTTTGTGTTCCAAAGAAGGACTCAGAAAAACTCAGAGTCATTCTAGACTTGTCGCCACTCAACAAGTTCATAGTGAACTACAAGTTCAGAATGCTCACACTTCAACACATAAGGACCCTACTGCCCAAAAGGGCATATACTGTCTCTAAAGACTTGTCTGATGCTTATTGGCACGTTCCAATTAATCGTCACCTCTCCTACCTAGGCTTCAAGTTACATAGAAAACTTTATGCCTTCAGAGCCATGCCTTTCGAGCTAAACATAGCCCCAAGGATTTTCACGAAGCTCGCGAACGCAGCCGTCCATCAATTACGCCTAAAGAGGGTCCAAGTAGTAGCCTACTTGGACGACTGGCTGGTGTGGGCAGCATCCAGGACAGAATGCATGCAAGCTTCTAAGATAGTGATCCAGTTCCTGGAACATCTGGGATTCAAGATCAACATCAAAAAGTCTCGACTTTCTCCAGCTCAAAAATTTCAGTGGTTGGGAATCCACTGGAATTTGGAGTCACATCGACTTTCCATTCCTGGGAAGAAGAGGAAAGAGATAGCAGGATCTGTCAAGAGACTGTTGAAATCCAAATGGATATCAAGACGCGAACAGGAGAGAGTGCTGGGCTCTCTACAGTTTGCTTCGATAACAGATCCAGTGCTAAGAGCACAGCCAAAGGATGCAACAGGAGTCTGGAGAAAATACGCATCAAACGCGTGAAGAGATCTAATAAGACCACTTCCGACTCGACTGCGAACGCTTCTCAAGCTGTGGTCCAATGCCAAGCAATTGAAGAAATCAATACTTCTTCAACCTCCTCCCCCGTCAGTATCTATCCACACAGACGCTTCAAAGGAAGGCTGGGGAGGTCACTCTCATCAGAAGAGAGTCCAAGGAGCTTGGTCCAATCTTTTCAAGTCATTTCACATCAATTTTCTAGAAGCCATGACAGTACTTCTGACACTAAAGAAAGTATCTCCTCGCCACTCGACCCACATAAGACTGGTTCTAGACAGCGAGGTGATAGTGAGATGCCTGAATCGACAAGGGTCGAGGTCACCTCAAATCAATCAAGTGATGTTGGCCATATTCTGTTTGGCAGAAAGGAAGAAATGGCACCTGTCAGCAGTTCACATTCAAGGGTTCCGCAATGTGACAGCGGACGCTCTATCCAGGTTTACACCAATAGAGTCAGAATGGTCCCTAGACGCAGGATTGTTCTCCTTCATCTCGAGTCAAGTCCCGGAGCTGCATATAGACCTCTTTGCGACGAAAGACAACAAGAAAATAGATCGTTATGTGTCCCCATACGAGGATCCGCTAGCGGAGGCAGTGGACGCTATGTCCCTAGACTGAAACAGATGGTCCAGTATTTATCTGTTCCCTCCGCACAACCTCCTTTTGAAGGTCCTTGACAAACTGAGATCCTTCAAAGGGAAGGCGGCAATAGTGGCCCACAAGTGGCCAAATAGCTTGTGGTTCCCTCTGGCATTGGAACTACGACTAAAATTCGTACCACTACCGGATCTATCCCTGTCTCAGCGAGTACAGAAGTCGACTGTCTTCGCTTCATCACAGAAAACCAGGAACCTACATCTCATGATTTTCTCCCCTTAGTGAGGAGGAAAAAGATTCGGTGTCAAAAGTCTAGATTTTTGAAGGGAACCAGAAGATTATGAGGCTTCAGGGAAGAAGCAGATATCCTCTGTCAAGGCGAAGAAACCAATAGAAATCTCGACAGATTCCTATTCATCATTATTCACTCACCTTCATGAGCAGCCGACACATTACTATTGTTAGAGTGCTTAGAAGGTTTTGAAGTAAAAGTCCTATTTCTGTTTGTACTCGCTTTGGGGGCCAGAGTAAGTGAAACGGCGGTTCTCTCTGGAGAGGAAGGCCACGTCCAGTTCTTGGAGGGAGAACTGAATCTATTTCCAGACCCAACGTTTCTTACCATGAACAAGCTACCCACCAACAGGTGGGGTCCTTAGAGAATCTGCCCTCTGAGAGAAGATGCATCTCTATGTCCAGTGGAGTGCCTAAAGGTCTATCTTCATAGAACTTCAGACTTTATGGGAGGACAGCTGTTCAGAGGAGAAACCTCGGGTTCAAAGTTATCTATAACTAAGGGCGAAACTCACCTGTGTTATTCGCAAAACGAATCCTGACAGTACACCCGCTAGTCATGATCCGAGAAGAGTTGCTTCTTCCATAAAATTTCTTTATTTATATGGACTTTGAACATCTTTGCTCGTACACCGGCTGGTAGTCATCCAAGGTGTTCTTTATGCACTATGCGAAGCAAGTGGAGCAACTCAAGAAGTCTGTGGTAGCAGCAGGTAGAATCCTTTAACCTTCTGTTTTAAATCTGCGAGGAACAGTTTAATTAATTTGGGAGGATTAATTAAGAGGGTGGGTGTGCAGTCACTGTATGTTACTACACACTGAGCGATAGGCCACGAAAGTGTCCTTACGAACTGTTCCATTGACGTTGGTGAACTATAGCATGATACGGACACTTGTGCCAAGCGTTTCTTACACTAGTGTATATAAACAGTATACAGACTGTATCATTATTATTAATAATTTGATTGTAGTGGCAAATCTGTTTCCTATTAGACGAAACAATATTTTCTGTTGACTGTTTTCTTTATGCTTTAATGGATATCATCCACATTTCATAAATTTTATAAATGTTGATCTGATATGTATGTTTTTTAAACCTTAATAAACTAGTTCATAGTGAACCCTGCGTCTTATTCGCCCACACTCATTTTATTAGAAATGTACTGAGCATTAAGATTAAAAGATGGATATTTTTATCATAGTATGTCTTTTAAGATTGTTCCCTGATTCAAGCAAAAATCCACTCACTTTAACCCTTCCTTCGGAAAGGTTGACATTGTACCCTAAGGGGATGGTGGTAGAGATGCAAAATTTGTTCCTATGCGGATACAACTGTTATCCAATAGTTAATAAGAGTAAACATATTGGGGGATATGTCAGGAATTCATACTGACATTGGTGACTCTTATACAAACTTTGCTTTATAATGTATAGGGCGAGACCACTATACAAGCTTGTCATTTTGTCATCCATAGTTATTATGTACTCCTCGAGACTTTTTCCAGAGTCTAGTACGACTCCTCCCTGTAGGGGCCAGGAAGCACTAACATAGTTCATGCTTAGATGAAATGATGTATGACGGTAACATCATAGGTCTCTAGGTCTAGATGGACCAGGAAAATACTTTCTTGAGAGTACGGCACCGGTTGAGAATCCACAGATACAGTAATGCTCTGGTAAACTTCCATCAGGACGACATGGCCTGAGCCCAAAAAACGTATTTTGAGCGAAGCGAAAAATCTATTTTTGGGTGAGGTAGCCATGTCGTCCTGATGGACCCGCCTTTCCTTTTATTGTAAAAGGGCTTATTGAGCCCTCCCTATAATACAGTATCTGTAGCACCTCGTATATCGCTACAAGGAATAAAGAGGGCGCTACCGCCTTCATCAGATACACACTGGAAACGGAATAGGAGAGATTCCTTATGAGCGGCTCTCTTTTCATTCCCATTTCAGATTCTTGTCACTGTAACCCCTCGAAGCGTTAATACTGTTCGGGGTGAAGATAGCTAAGGGACGTGTCAAGAATACGTCCTCTGATATTATGCGATATCCCTGTTAGATTTATTTAGGGATATTCGCTTCAGGAATAAAATTCTGGATACCTTAAGGTAAAATTCTCTTGGAATATCACTGTAGTCAAATATACCCTTGGAAGCTACCCTTTAGGAACTTCCATCAGGGCGACATGGCTACCTCACCCAAAAATAGATTTTTCGCTTCGCTCAAAATCCGTTATTTATATATATATATATATATATATATATATATATATATATATATGTGTGTGTGTGTGTGTGTGTATATGTATATATATATATATATATATATATATATATATATATATATATATATATATATATATATATGTGTGTGTGTGTGTGTGTATATGTATATATATATATATATATATATATATATATATATATATTATATATATATATATATATATATATATATATATATATATATGTAAACACATATATTTCAGCTACCTGGAGTCCTACAACTGGCTGGCTTCTGACTTAAAAAAGGGCAACAGCGTAAATAGAGCTTCAATGAAAGGTCACGCTCTGCATGTTTATACGGTCTTTAAAAGACTGACCTTCTTTTACGCGAGTATTCGAGGGATCTTCAATTCCATTAATACTGATGCTGGTAAATATAGCTTTCATTTTATCTTTATAGATTTAATATCGGTTGGATGTGTTCAATTTGCTCTTCATGAGAAAATAATGTATTGGTTTAAAGTTTGTATGATGGTTCTCTCTTAGTTTTTTTTTTTTTTTTTTTTTTAATGGCTCTTCTGTATATAGCAACGTGATAATGGAATATTTCATGGATTATCTTGCCACTTTGTCTTCTCTCCCAACAGACCCCATCTGCAAAGACCGGCTGGAACATTGCGGTAACTGGAAATTCGAAGGGTTTTGCGAGAACAACTATCTATTTATGATCAACTACTGCCCCGAGACCTGTGGACTTTGTGGATTGCTCGGTTAGTAGCCTTTACGTTCCATCGTTATGAAGTATTTACGGTTTATTTTTTTAAGAAATACGATGTACGTATCACTGACAATTTTAACTTTGATTGTTCCGAAATTAGTTTATAGGCATATATATATATATATATATATATATATATATATATATATATATATATATGTATATGTATATATGTATATGTATATGTATATATATATATATATATATATATATATATATATATATATATATACATATATATATATGTATATATATGTATATATTTACATATATATAATATATATATATAAAGAATGTCTGTGGTGTATATATACATACATATATAAGCATATATATGCATTATGCACATATATATGTGTGCATGTATGTATATATGCATATGATTATCTGTATAGCTTTAAATCATATATATATATATATATATATATATATATATATATATATATATATATATATATATATATATATATATATATATATATGTATGTATATATATACATATATATAAATAAGTATGTATATATATACATATATATATATATATATATATATATATATATATATATATATATATATATTTGTAAATGAGAACAGCAAAGAATTATTCCCATTTGAACCTGTCAGTCATGGCCTCTATCTACACGTCATTCCGATAATGGTTCTCAGTTGTGGCAGATGTTCGCAAGATAATGATCAACGGAAATTACTCATGTCTGAAGCCTTAGGGGGCCCATGGAAGCTCATCAAATGTAATTTTTAGTAACGATTGTTTTTTCAAGTCAATAAATTTCATTTGTATGTTATTAGGCATCATCGTCGTTTGTTGATCTGTAAAGGAAAATGGTTTTATGAATGCGAGTATGCTGTGTTCTTATTTAGCCAAAATGTGAAAATGGCTTTCAAATTACGCTTGCAATAACTTAGTTTCGCAAATATATATTGTCAAATGACCATTACGAAAAAAGATTAGAATTCTCACTTTCTGAGAGGTGAAAAAATTCAACTTAACTTAATATTATCAGAATCAATTTGTGCATTGCCTGTAGTTTTAAATCTAGATAATGGGCACGTCTGGTAGCATCAACTAAAAAGGCCAACTCAAATAGCCAGTTGTTATCATTTAAATATTTTCTTTCTTCATGTAGGCTACTTCATTCTTCTCTTCTAGCACTATATGCAAACATAATTATAAGCAGGGGGGCGGGGGGGGGGGGGGGGGGGGGGGCTATAGGGGCCCCCCCACTTTTTTGCTGAAAATATGCTTTTAAACATTCAGATTTACATTTGGTAAATGCATTTCATCTCTGGCAACAGCTCTTGTACAGTCTCACCCTCCCACCCCACTCCCGCCACGTAAGGATCATGTTAGTACCCAGCATCATAGTTTCACTGTCCCGTACGTCACTCGTCACTCGCTTAGTTTTAGAGAGAGCAGCCCCAATATTGGTAATCAAGCCACTTAAAACGTTTGACCCCAGTGCATACCGTGCAAACTTATGTTAATCCATCCATCATTAGGCTACCAAACACTATTATAGTAACAAACTACATTATTGATACGCAGTAATTGTGGAGAATTTTTTAGTGTTATGTGTTCTGAGTGGGAACTTAGTCCGGGAAAGTCTCCTTATAACAGTTACATAAAGTTCAACAGGGGAGGATATGAGCACTTACTCTCGGGGCACAAACACCCTGCTAATACTTTACTGTCACAATTCACAAACCATCACTCTCAAATACAAAAGTGAAATTTACTGTCCAGAGGCCGGAGTACTCCACACGTAGGATTAACAAAGATTTATGGCCTACTCTAGCTTTGTCAGGTCTATAGTCATCTCATTCTCAGGCTCTGTTCTGGCTCCGTCCCAGCTACCCCAATGAAATGCTGGACAGTTATTTTACGTTAATGTAATCAGACAAAATCCAAAATGGGAGCAGTGATGTAAAGTAGTTTAAAAGTTTATAAAGATAAGGATCTTTACCTTCGAAGCAAATATATTAATGGAAAGTTTCTCGCTGTTACCACCTATAGACTTACTCTTCAAATATTGGGTATTTTGTCCCGTGATCAATTATTCATTTCACACATTAAAATAAATGAGGGAGCAAAAATACTAAAGAGGTTTAATTAACCTAATATTGATTTATTCACAAATTTACATTAAAACAAAACGGACATCTTAACATCACAAAAATGGAATAATAAAGAGAATGCAAATTAAAAGCAATTCAAAATTATAAAGATGATGGTTTAGACACGCGGTCTGCAATAATCAAAATCAAAATGGGGTCTGGCACGTGGCACACGTGACCCAGAGACTATTTTAGTCTCAAAAGGCAAAAATTGTATAGAAAAAAATATATACACACAATCCCACCGCACACAGTCCGAATATTGTAATTAGCCAGGTTCCCTATAAAGTTAAAATTAGTCTAAGCTAATAAAAAATGGGGGAAAACTAAATGGCCATTGATGTAGTACCTGCACTCCTTTGAAGATTAGTCCTATGCCCGTGGTGGCTGTTGACCTGATTGTTGCACTAATGGGCACGTTGCACTCTTTTCTGGCCCACCCCAAGAATCCTTTTTCTGGTAATATGGTTCCCAGGTTCCGCTCCTTCACAGTCTCCAGCCGGCAGCCACAGGACTCCTTGGTGAGTCACGTTTTGGGAGAGAGAGGGGGGGGGTGAGCCAGAAGTGCACGGATTAACTACTGACCGGGCCGGTCACTCGGTCACGACAGCTTCTTGATGAATGGGGTCGACTCTACGGTCGAAGAGATCACCTGGATTCACCTTTCCAGACAGGTGAGGAGCTTGATGCGCACGGTAATCCATTGGGGTTGCCATATCGGGACTTCAGGACAGGGCAATATATTGTTGCAAGGAGTGCAGAGGAGGCAGGATTTTGTACTAAATACTCAGATAAATCTTGCTGCTCTTAGGGAGGTCATATATACAATAATCATACCTATTCTGGCTTGCTAAAAATAATATTTTAAATGATTAATTAGCAATGGACTGGTACGATGGGCATACATCTTAAAATTAACAAACCTTAATTGGTATTGAGAAATATAAGATGCATTAATTCAGCAGTATTGGAATTTATTTAAAATGTGCAGTTTAGGAATTTAATCTCGACCCATGTAGTTAAGGAAAGAACCAACATACGCCGTGGTTACACTAAGGCCCTCTAACGTGCGTATCTACGCTGTGACGTCACGAGCATGGCGTGCGCCACTGTCAACAAGTTTAGGTTAATCCTCCCTATGTTTCGTTAAAGAAAATTGAATGTAGGAGAGAATGTTTAAGGGGTAGCTATAGTATTAGTAGAAGAGAGCTAAAAATACGATTAAAAGAAGAAGAGTGAAGAAAATTCTTCACACCCTGGGGATAAAGGGGAGAAAAAAGGGAGAGGGGTTAGTTCCGGCAAATGTGATTCAACTAATTGTTAGTATGAGTGAGATAAGCTTACTGGCTGAGTGATGAGTGAAGTTGTTCTTCACATCAACGTCCGTTTAAAGTTAACAAAACGCTGTTGGCGTTAATTAAAATCAATCGAGTCAAAGTTATGCTTTCACGTGAATTTGGGGAATATTGAACCACGCAGGCAATGCTTCACGGAAGCGTTAAGATAAGTAAACAATCAGTGTTAACTTTAAGCGTACGATGGAATGGTAATTAAACGATTAAAAATACTCAATTCTTCCCACCCTAGGGGTACGGATAGAGCAAACAAAACGTAAGCCAATTACGGTCGAGTTCAGCAACAAGTCCAGCCAATGGTTAATTAAAAATTATGGGGGGGAATCCCAATCCCGGTCTGACACCCAACGTTTTACATGAAATGATTTTACATATAAAGTGACTGGCATGATCGTGATGAAAGCTTTGAATTCGTCGAGTGACAAAGGGAGAAAAGTTACCTTATTCTCAGCGTTAAAATTTGAAAAATTATCTGACTCTAGTTTGAATGACAAAGTGAGACGAACTAGGTCCATGGGGACATCGTATTTCTGACAACTAAGGTCTTGGATGTCATCTTCAAGGGAAATGTTTGCAAGGTGAACATTAAAAACAAAGCTTATATTCAGCACGAGCTGAAGGATGTCAGGGGGATTATAGCAACATGACAAGTTGTCAAGGCAAAAATTAAATTCACGCTTTGAAGTTAAAGCAAGGGATTGGCTGAAAAAAATGCTGCTGAATGACTTGGCAATAATAATAAATGCTTACAGTTGCGCCATATAAAAGTGAATGAAAATAATGAATGGCGTTCAATGTACCGTTATCCTTAAGCAAGGTGAATCGTAGACAGGCTCTAATCTCCGGTGCTAGGTCTACATGTGTGACCTTCGCTAAATCCGCCGTCAGTGCACAAGGTTCATTTCTGACTGCTAAGGTCTTAACCTTGCGATCACGCGCATTATTCTGAGAGCGGGTTTCGAATCCTAACGGGGATGTTTTAGCATCAACACGGGTTAGAGCGTAAGTTACGGGCTTAAGAACTGGACAGTCAGGCAACGTGAGCACTGGTCCATGTGATGGTACGGTTTTAATGACTGACTTTACCGGTGTAGGCCTCTGCTGGCCTTCAAGCACGCGGTTAGGTTGAGTGGTATTTGCGCTACCAGTTGGGGGGTCCATATTAAGACTGTGAATGAGTTTTTCTCCGGGACAGACTGTCACCGGCGACAAAGACAAAGGGGGTTGAGGGTGATCAAACGCGGGTGGCTTAAGGTTCGGAGATGAGGACGGAGCACGTGGGACTGACACAAACTCACTAATCGTATGCCGTGTTGGCAACATAGTATTGGAATGTGACGATTGAACAGGTTGGGGAGTTGTTGCAAAATTAATTACATTGTGCTTTACTGCCAAGACATTAAAGGGATCAACTAGGGGATCGTTAATAACAGTTACAACAGGACGTGTCACTGAAGGTGTCGCCTTTGAAAAAGAATTAGACTGATTAGCTTTAATAGTTAAATTGGGATGAGCCATGAGGCTATTAAAGGCAATTTCAACTTTACTCGAACAGGCAGCAAGCACGGGATAATTTAATTTAACAATAGGATGGTCGTAATGACGTCTCCAAAAAGTCTTGTAATTAAAAAGTTCATCTCTTACTTTACTAATAAGGTTTTTAAAATGATTTACGGCTTCTGAACCCATGCTGGGAAAATCTACAGAAGCAAGAGCATGAAGTGCTAGGTCTGCGTCCTCACACACAAAGGTGAACGTCAACTCCTGTTCCTTAAGCCTAGCGTTAATCTCCTCGGGGCTAAGCGTTTCCGCCTTAGGCGGTGGAGGGTTGTTTACGTTAAACATGAAGTCCGCCATCTTGGAATGACTACGTTTGATGAACGGATTCGTAAAACAAAACAAAGGGTAACTGAATTTTAAAGGAATGTAAAAATGAAACTTTACAATTTCACAAGGTTGATAATTGAACATTTGAATTTACTCATGATGAGAAAAAATGGTTAAATGACAACACAAAGGTAAATAACAAAATTACTTTAAAATTCAAATTGACTGGGGCCTAACAAAGCAGACGATGCCCAGGTCATGTGACGTTAAACACTTTACTAAAATGAATTATATACGCACGTGGCGATAATGACTAATTAATTTACTTAAAAGTAGAACATTAGAAAGCACATGGGCTTATGAATGCAAAGATTCAAGTTAAAAGTTAAAATAACAGGTCGAGGCTGACACTGTTGTGACGATTTCACAATTACGGGCGCACAAAGACGACCACTGAACTACTCAAAATGTAGATTGGCGCACAAGGCAGCGACTTTAAAGAGCACTCTCGTGGAGGCTAAACAAATATAAAATTTCCCTCACGCGGAGGTAAAACAAAAATATCCTCGCTAAAGGACAAAAACAATATTTCCTCGCTAAAGGAAATTAAATGAACTACACGAAGTAATTCACTTACGGTAGCAAACAATTATGCACCCTTAGTTTGGGCTGTAGACAAGATCCGCCATCTCGGAACAAACACGTGGAATGAAACGGACTTGGTTGAAATTAAGTTTCTACGTTACTCGTAAGAAGACTTAAAATTATGTTATGCCAATTCGCTCTTTAGGACAAGGACATGTGCTAGGTATACGGGAAACGTTAGTTAGAAAAGTTAATGTTGGTTAGGGAAGGTAAACGACACAAAGGAAGGTAGACCAAGGTACAAAATGTTACAAATTAGATGCTTAGCTAGCAAAATTAGTTGACAGGACGAGTACACCGGCGCTCTAGCTGAGCAGTAAACACGGGCGTCTGAACAACAAAAAACCCTTAGTTCAAGTAGCTTAGAACTTTCTGGTATAAGTGGATTCCGCCACACGTGGGTGAACGGATCCGAGACAAAGTGAAGTTCCTACGACAAATTCTAGTCTTTCTGTAGAGAACATTCAAGCAACAAATTAACCTGGTTACGTAGCTCTTTCCTTAAACACGTGGTCGATACAAAAAGATCCTGTTGATTACCAATTTCTCTTCCCAATTAATGTCTGGGCTTTACACATTCGACAAACTGGCTGTGTGCGTGTGGGTAAGTGATATAGCGAGTTACTATATGCTTAATCAAGCTGATTAATTACGTTAATGCTTCACAAGTCAAAGGTAAAAGATCCGGTTCGAAGGACCACTCGTGTGGAGAATTTTTTAATGGTTATGTGTTCTGAGTGGGAACTTAGTCCGGGAAAGTCTCCTTATAACAGTTACATAAAGTTCAACAGGGGAGGATATGAGCACTTACTCTCGGGGCACAAACACCCTGCTAATACTTTACTGTCACAATTCACAAACCATCACTCTCAAATACAAAAGTGAAATTTACTGTCCAGAGGCCGGAGTACTCCACACGTAGGATTAACAAAAATTTATGGCCTACTCTAGCTTTGTCAGGTCTATAGTCATCTCATTTTCAGGCTCTGTTCCGGCTCCGTCCCAGCTACCCCAATGAAATGCTGGACAGTTATTTTACGTTAATGTAATCAGACAAAATCCAAAATGGGAGCAGTGATGTAAAGTAGTTTAAAAGTTTATAAAGATAAGGATCTTTACCTTCGAAGCAAATATATTAATGCAAAGTTTCTCGCTGTTACCACCTGTAGACTTACTCTTCAAATATTGGGTATTTTGTCCCGTGATCAATTATTCATTTCACACATTAAAATAAATGAGGGAGCAAAAATACTAAAGAGGTTTAATTAACCTAATATTGATTTATTCACATTTACATTAAAACAAAACGGACATCTTAACATCACAAAAATGTAATAATAAAGAGAATGCAAATTAAAAGCAATTCAAAATTATAAAGATGATGGTTTAGACACGCGGTCTGCAATAATCAAAATCAAAATGGGGTCTGGCACGTGGCACACGTGACCCAGAGACTATGTTAGTCTCAAAAGGCAAAAATTGTATAGAAAAAAATATATACACACAATCCCACCGCACACAGTCCGAATATTGTAATTAGCCAGGTTCCCTATAAAGTTAAAATTAGTCTAAGCTAATAAAAAATGGGGGAAAACTAAATGGCCATTGATGTAGTACCTGCACTCCTTTGAAGATTAGTCCTATGCCCGTGGTGGCTGTTGACCTGATTGTTGCACTAATGGGCACGTTGCACTCTTTTCTGGCCCACCCCAAGAATCCTTTTTCTGGTAATATGGTTCCCAGGTTCCGCTCCTTCACAGTCTCCAGCCGGCAGCCACAGGACTCCTTGGTGAGTCACGTTTTGGGAGAGAGAGGGGGGGGGGGGTGAGCCAGAAGTGCACGGATTAACTACTGACCGGGCCGGTCACTCGGTCACGACAGCTTCTTGATGAATGGGGTCGACTCTACGGTCGAAGAGATCACCTGGCTTCACCTTTCCAGACAGGTGAGGAGCTTGATGCGCACGGTAATCCATCGGGGTTGCCATATCGGGACTTCAGGACAGGGCAATATATTGTTGCAAGGAGTGCAGAGGAGGCAGGATTTTGTACTAAATACTCAGATAAATCTTGCTGCTCTGAGGGAGGTTATATATACAATAATCATACCTATTCTGGCTTGCTAAAAATAATATTTTAAATGATTAATTATCAATGGACTGGTACGATGGGCATACATCTTAAAATTAACAAACCTTAATTGGTATTGAGAAATATAAGATGCATTAATTCAGCAGTATTGGAATTTATTTAAAATGTGCAGTTTAGGAATTTAATCTCGACCCATGTAGTTAAGGAAAGAACCAACATACGCCGTGGTTACACTAAGGCCCTCTAACGTGCGTATCTACGCTGTGACGTCACGAGCATGGCGTGCGCCACTGTCAACAAGTTTAGGTTAGTCCTCCCTATGTTTCGTTAAAGAAAATTGAATGTAGGAGAGAATGTTTAAGGGGTAGCTATAGTATTAGTAGAAGAGAGCTAAAAATAAGATTAAAAGAAGAAGAGTGAAGAAAATTCTTCACAGTAATAAATTGAAAACATGACACACGCGAACACATGTAGTTGACGAATATCACACAAATAAACATATGCATGAATGTATATATATATATATATATATATATATATATATATATATATA
>NC_090742.1:37330567-37373067 GCF_036898095.1 Palaemon carinicauda
GTTATTTTATGATGAATATATATCACTAACACTCGTGATTTCAATCAATGTAAATATCAACCACAATGGCATTTAATACCGAATTCTATCTAGGTAATATATATCCACTGGAATTCATTTTATGGTAATAGCTTCTGGCCGGGCAGTGATTCGAACTCCTGCCTATTAAGCTGGAAACCATGCCTGCGAGGACTCTACCAACTGAGCCACCTGTATATACTACCACTAGAGAGTTATGGGGTCTTTTGACTGGCCAGATAGTACTACATTGGATCCTTCTCTCTGGTTACGGTACATTTTTCTTTTGCCTATACACTCACACACCGAATAGTCTGGCCTATTCTTTACATATTCTCCTCTGTCCTCATACACCTGACAACACTGAGATTACCAAACAATTCTTCTTACTGCACTGTAATTGTTCAGTGGCCATTTTCCTCTTTGTAAGGGTAGAAGAGACTCTTTAGCTATGGTGAGCAGCTCTTCTAGGAGAAGGACACTCCAAAATCAAATCATTGTTCTCTAATCTTGGGTAGTGCCATAGTGTCTGTACCATGGTCTTCCACTGTCTTGGGTTAGAGTTCTCTTGCTTGAGTGTACACTCTGGCACACTGTTCTAACTTATATCGTATTTCTCTTCCTCTTGTTTTGTTAAAGTTTTTATAGTTTATAAAGTAATATTTATTTTAATATTGTTGTTCTTCTTGAAATATTTTATTTGTCCTTGTTCCCTTTCCTCACTGGGCTATTTTCCCTGTTGGAGCCCCTGGGCTTATAGCTTACTGCTTTTCCAACTAGGGTTGTAGCTTAGCAAGTAATAATAATAATAATAATAATAATAATAATACAACCCTAGTTGGAAAAGCTGGATGCTGCAAGCCCAAGGGCTCCAACAGGGTAAATAGCCCAGTAAGGAAAGGAAATAAAGAAATAAACTACAAGAGAAGTTTAAAAACAATAAAAAAGTTAAAATAAATCTTTCTTATATAATCTATAAAAACTTAAGAATAAAAAGAGGAAGAGAAACAAGATAAAATAGTGCGCCCGAGTGTACCCTCAAGCAAGAGATCTCTAGCCCAAAACAGTGTAAGACCATGGTACAAAGGCTATGGTACTATCCATGAAAAGAAAGTTGTGAATTTGCTAGTCTTTATTTAGTTTTGTTTTCTGTCGGAGAAAACGCTAATTACATTTGTTCTGTTGAAGAAAAGTATAAAAAGGGGCCCAGTTAATTAGATATCGGGTGGGATTAGAAACAATACGTGCAAATTATTGGTGTAAGATCTCCAAAGCACCTGTATGCTGTTGTAGAACAAGAAATTTTTTTTTTTTTTTAATATAAACAGTATTATATTTATATTACTAACACGTCGATATATATCATTTTTCAAGAATTAACGATATCTCTACCCCAAATGCTGTTTTTATAATCATATAAATCTGAGTTGATGTAATAACGGATTTTTTCTCTAAACTGATTTGTCAGTTAAAATATCACACTGCTCCATTATAGCTGTTGTACCAGCCGGGCCGAATTTCCTTCCACTTCCATTAAACAAGCCCATTTAAATTATCTCTATTATATATATATATATATATATATATATATATACATATATATATGTATATATATACATATATATATGTATATATATATATGTATATATATATGTATATATATATACTGTATATATATATATATACTGTATATATATATATATACTGTATATATATATATATATATATATATATATATATATATATATATATATATATATATATATATTAACGCCACAGAAAGCATCAGAGCAGTCAAGGAAGCAGAGGCTAATATCCAACTCCCAAATTTTGAAGACTTCAGCGAAATGGTTTCTGGATTGGGAAGGCTTCAGAAGATTTATGGTTTACCAATTGATCTCATGAGGAGAGGGACCATTAACGCCTTCCCCACCTCAGTTGGTAAGATTCCACGAATGCATCTATGCTTTAGCCTGGAAGATTTACATGTTTGCAGCATGTTTCTGTGCGTACTAGTGATAGATGATTTGATTATGTAGGTTTCAATGCATGAATACATTTATATGCATGTATATATGAGTATGTATGCATATATTATACATGGATATTTGATATATGTATATATATATATATATATATATATATATATATATATATATATATATGTATATATACTGTATGAAAGTATTATACATGAATATGTATACTCACACACACACATATAAATATATATATATATATATATATATATATATATTGTATGAATGTATTATACATGAATATGTATACACACATGTATATATATATATGTATGTAAATATAAATGTATATACATGCATATATATGAATATACTGTATGTGTGTATGTATGTATGTATACATACAAATATGCATATACTGTATATGTAATAGATAAGTATACATATATGTACGTAAAACATTGTCTAAGACAATGCAAGGTCGAAACGAACCAACAAAAGAAAAAAAAAAGCATTTCATGAAACTGAATTAGGGAAATAAAGATAAAATACGTCCACATTCAACTTTTACTCGTTGACTCAAAATGTTGAAAAGAAGAATAGTTTTATTTCCTGCCTTCTAATACCATCAGTCGTGATCCTAATAAAAAAAAAAACTTGCGTAGCACATGAAAAAAAAGGTCAAGAAAATAAATGTAAAGCACTAATAAAAAAAAAAAACACACACACACACACACAAAGATAATCAAAATAAAGTAAAGTAAAATAGGGAACAAAATACACTAATTTCTTTCGATACACTGAAATTCCTTATCATTTTCATAGAACTGTCAACTTGGGACTGCTTACAGTTGGCACACAATTCTCTAAAATCGGGGTTCCTATCCTATGCTTGGATATGGTTTCAAGAAATTTCAACTACAGCTAAGGACGCTAATACATTGGCCTACGTCCAGAAGGAAATGCAAGACCTTGCATATAAGGCAAGTACCCGTTATAATTGATATTAGCATGTCACCGGTACAATAGGCTTATCTTTTAAGGTTGATGTACATATTCGTAGCTAATAATATTACAAATTGTACTTTTCTGCTGAGTGGTCAAATCATTTTAAACATTTGTTTCTGATTGGACAATTAATTTGAAACGTTTGCTTCCGATTGGTCAGTTCATTTGAAACGTAACATCAGATTAGTAACTGTTAATCTCAATTTTTAGGCTTAATTAAGCAAAAATTTTCTTTCTCATCAAATTGATTTTGCAAGTTCTCAAAGAACAAATTAATTTACTTATTTATAAAGATATTTGGGAAAGGGTAGCCGGTAACATTAACAAAAGAGTCTGGAATAAACGAAACTATTTATGAAAATATGTATCGAATACTGAAATCTAAAGCATTAACAATACGATGTAATGATCCAAATATTGGTAATACTGGTTTACATGTCTGTCCCTTTCTTTAACTGCTTGTGTGTTTGTTTAAGTAATTTGCATTACTTAAGAAATCATATGTGAAACGTTTTGAATTTTGTAATCGAGATTGGATTTTCGTCTGATGCACTGAGGAAAATAATTTTGCAAATGCTGTAATGTCGCCAACCTACTTTTAATCGACCAATTAATGCGTCGGGAAGCAAATTAATCGTACGCTTGTTTCTCAGATTCACATAAAACAAATCCTACTAACAAATAGATATCCCTTGAAAAAAAAAATAATGTTTGTTACTGTTAGATCTCTATCTTATCTATAGGAATTGTTCTTCGTGTAGGGTTCAACTTTGCCTGAAGTCTCAGGAAGACTTCTCAGGGACATGGTATCATTGCCAAAATCTAAGAGGTGTCACAATATCTTTCCCAAAAAATTCTAAATAGACTAAAAAAGGAACTACATGAATCTAATTAGTTTTATCTACTGATGTGGTACCTTATGCTTTACGCTTCAAGAGATTTTCATCTGTTGAAACCGTTTAAAACATTCCTTACTGCATGACTAACACTGATAAATAGTTTAGAGAAATACTATCTCTCAACTGAGATCACTACTGAAATCTCAGGTCTTTGGTTTAACCTCTAGAAAACCCTTTGCCTGGGCCGCGAAAAACAATCATAGACAGAAAAATAGAATAGATTTTTCTTTTACGCTATGTCAAATCTAAGTAAACATTCTAGTGTTGCAGCTCCAGAAAAAGTGTTAACTCCCGATTGACGATGAAAAGGCTACGAAAAAGATCCATAAACTTCTTTGAATATATAATTAGAAGACATATACATACTCTGCAATGATCACTAATTAAATAAACGGATGAATAGGTATATATTCAAACATAATTGATCAGATTGCTCATGAACCCCTTGCAACCTCTAATTCCTAACTCACAAACTTCAAAATTGTCTCCCATTTTCAAAATTCATGGAAGCAAGGTAATACTTATTATATAATAATGAATGATTTTGAATGATTTTCTATAATAGATAATTACTTAAATATAGGTAATTAACGTCTTGCTCAATATGGTTTTGAGCCCATTAACAAATGCAACGATTGAGATTAATATTATATTTTGCTTATCTAGTAAAAAAAAAATCTTTACTCAAAGGTGAATAACTATGAAATTCAATGAGAATTATTATTATTACCTAAAATTTCATTAGAACAGATATAGTTATTTGCTCCTATTCATTGTTTTATTGATATGAAGATAATGAACTTACTCTTTACAGCACGACAAAGATTTGACAAAAGACGACAATCATTTCCGGGAGCTGTTGTCAAAATATCCAAATCAGAGACCAATATTAAGCGATTCCTTTCATTACTGTAAGGAATCTATGAAAGAAGCTATACGGGTAAGTACTGTTGTATGGAATACCTAAACAAGTAAACAAACCACGGTGATTTATTTAATTAATATGCTTTCCCACTATAGTCCAACCAAAATATCTACGAACAAGTAGGACGTTTGATATGTTGCCACTTTTCAACAAAGAAGAGTTTTATAATGGAGAAAAGTTTATTTGATTAGAAAGTCCGTTAGTCTATAGTCAAACCAAAATGACTATGGACAAGTAGCACATTTTAGACGTTGCCAATTTCCCCAGATTTCATTCATAGATATTGACCTAAGCTTGGAGATTTTGTAGATGTGGCGCACATTGCCACATAATGCATCCCACATTTACATCATATCCCAGTTTAGGTCAATATCTATGATTGAAATTTGGGAACATTGGCAACGTCTCAAAGGTGCTACCTGTTCTTAGTCATTTTGGTATGACTATAGAGTAACGAAGGACTTCCTAATCAAATGAATTTTTCTCAATTATAAAACTCTTCTTTGTTGAAAAGGAATCGAATTTTTGTAAAGCAAGGGGACTTATTTATTAACGACTTAGTTTGAATACTGTTTCAAGAACTATGCATTTAAAGGATTGATTCTTTCACTTGTAGGATTTGGGAAAAATAAGACATTTTAAGAACAGTTACAGAAAAATTAAGTATCATGTCACCATCTGGTACAATGTACTAAATTGAAATACCATTTTACTTAAGGATTGAGTTCTGTGGATTTAGCTCATTCATGATCTTTCCCTTTTTTACTGATGAGCTTATGCAAGTAAATTTCTCTCGGCCAATACTGCAGTAAGGCATAACAGAGAGAAAAATATACGGAAAAGCGGTTATAGGAGACTGTTATGGCAAGTGTGTAAGATTTCAATCAGTTAGATGGCAAACAGATATGTTTTTGTGAACAAAGCGAAAACGATTGTAGAAATGATGTTCTACTCTATAACATGCTCTTGCAACTGCTTTATAACTGCCAGACAGACATAAAAATTAATGAAGAAATTAAACAAAACACACACAATTGTATGTGTATATATATATATATATATATATATATATATATATATATATATATATATATATATATATATATATATATATATACATAATATGTGTGTGTATTTATCTTATATTTTACATGAGGAAAATGTAACAAAAAATATACCAGCTTTAATGGTAGCACTGAATATTTAAGCATTACTGATTTTGTTTCGATTTATGTTTAATGTAATCTCTCAATATAGCCTACCTTTGCAAAAAATAGATTGCTGATATTAAACACTAAAGTTATTCCCTTTCAAACAACCATGTTTTTGATTAGCACCTCTGATAAACCATTTCGTTTTGGAAATGATTGCATTTTTCACACTCGGTCAACATATTATACTCCGAAGAAGAGTAAGGCGAAGGTGGGAGAGACCTTCAGTTGCGAGCTGACCACCAGAGGGGTATCGTTCTTCATCCTGCAGCCGCTGAAACAAGAAACCATAACAGCGCAGCCTGAGATCATTCTATTTCATGATGTAATCAGTGACACTGAAATAGAAACTTTGAAACTACTGTCCATAGATCATGTAAGTTCTGAGAAGGTGATGTCTGCCTATTCATGTTCATGAAGTTAGTGTTAGTTTCATTTTTGAATGAACAAAAAATAATTGAGATTTTTCTCAATCGAGAGCCCGTGTCCCGCACAGGGTGAGGTAACCAAAACTGTAAAAGTGTTCTGGCTAATAATAATCTTTAAATCTTTATTGACTCAAAAATCCATGAAATAGTCTTTTTGATTCATGATGTTCAAGAATAGACATATTGTATTAAAATGAGCCTATTTATTTGATTTCAGTGATATAAGAATAATAAACACTGTTATTCTTTGCTTATAAGATTGTATCCAATTGACCTATTGCAGATTGATAAAGACCCAAGAAGAAATCGGAGAACTGAGGCATATCAACTGAATATGAACCATTCTGTGGTGAACAGGCTCGACAGGAGAGCAGAGATGCTTTCGGGTCTCGTAATGTACAACGAAGACTCAAAACCTGAGGAGAGGAATGCAGAGCCTCTGAAGGTAAGATGGGGGAAATGCCTTAAACGTTATTTAAGATTAAAGCTGATGGAAGAGTTTAAGAAATTATTAAGTAATATATTTATAATTACCAATCACAAAAGGATCACTTGGCTACAGTAAATAACCCGAATGCGTTGATACATAATCATTTTCCTATAGTAGTATTTGTGACCATTCAATAGTTATTCCACGTGCACTATTTCAAAAGCATCCATTCATGACGTAAAACAATTGATTAATGTGAACCATATTTTGCATTAGATTTTGTTTTGATTATGAGAGATCTTTAGACAGCAAAGATGAGACATTTTTTACTATTCTCATTATTGAAGAATTCAAGAATCATATGAATTATGGAAACATAGTTAAAATAAGAAGAGAAACCAGTAATGAAAGAGATGGGCTTGAGTGGGGGAAGTTTGAAATATTGGAAGTTAATTGTCTTTCCCATCTTATTTATTAAAGATAAATATGATTGCAAAGAGATTCAATACCTCTTAGACAAGGAGTGACTTAAGTCCATCTTTAAAATCGATACTGAAGAACGTACATACGAGTAATGAATGGGATTTTCCCATCTAAATGGGAACTATGAAACTTCTGGAGAGGTCAATTCGTGCCGAGGTGCAACTGAGGGCAAATGCTGCTATTACAAAATGGAGTCAAAGTTACAAGAGGTAGGAGGGGAGCAAAATGCAAGAATAGAAAATGAAGAGATGCTGCAAAGACTTAACTTAAGTAATGTCTACAGTGCGTCCTGTGAAGTATACTGATGAACCGTCCCACCAACCGGAAATCTTTGCTGTAGTATCCTTAGATGGCTGTGTCAATTTCCATTTGGGCACTGTCGAATACATTCTTTTTGCTATTATCTGCTGCTTTTCCTGTTATCTTTTCACCGGTTGGAATAGTAAGTGAATCCAGAAAATCACCTGATACCAACTCCGACTACTTAAAACCATAATAGAAATCTGCATTTTATAATCTAAGATCTCCTCCTCATGTGTTGGTCCCACTAAAATGAAATAGGTTCGCTACTACAAATTATGCAGTACACACGAACGAACAGCTACACATGCAAGCAGAAATGAACAACATGAAGTTATTCAAACGATGTTAAAACCCCTATTCACGTTCCCTACCTGAGTTAGCTTGCCCTAAGGAGACGACTGGGTCTCATGGATTTCCAAAGAAATGGTTATATTAGCCAGAGATTTAAGAGGATTGTCAATAAACATTGCAATAGCACCAACTAGCTAGTTGGACAACATATTATTATTATTATTATTATTATTATTATTATTACTATTATTATCATTATTATTATTACTTCCTAAACTACAAACCCTAGTTAGAAAAGCTGGATGCTATAAGCACAAGGGCACCAACAGGGAAAATAGCCCAGTGATGAAAGTTAATAAGGAAATAAATAAACTACTAGAGAATTTATGAATAATTAAAATGAAATAATTCAAGAACAGTCACAAAATCAAAATATTTCTTTCATATATAAACTATAGAAAAAGAGGAAGAGAAATAAGATGTAATAGTGTGCCCGAGTGTACCCTCAAACAAGAAAACTCTACCCCAGGACTGTGAGGGGCTCAAGGTACTTTTTTTAATGAAATAAGGCATCCATCGAATCAGTAGCCGGAACAGCAATACTATTTATTCTTGTTAAGATGTCGGCGTTTTGGGGATAAGAGAAAACTAAAGGACATCAGAGGATTGTTGTCTTATGTATTCCACAAGTACTTCTTCTTCTATTAAAAGTTAACGTTCTTTTTTTCCCATTTGTATAGGGTAAGCATGGTTGCCTTCGTTTTGAAGGACTTTGCTTTGGGTTTCGGTGTAGACCATAGTCCCGATCACATTAGCGTACAACTATAATTTTGCTGGAGCAAGTTTATGTTCTTAGACATATCAATGCACTTTCACATAAGTCCCAAAGACACAATATGTACACATATAGGTAGAAGGTTGGCCAGCGCACCAACCACCCGTTGAGATACTACTGCTAGAGAGTTATGGGGTCCTTTGACTGGCCAGACAGTACTACATTGGATCCTTCTCTCTGGTTACGGTTCATTTTCCGTTTTCCTACACACACATCGAATAGTCTTGCCTATTCTTTACATATTCTCCTCTGTCCTCATACACCTGACAACACTAAGATTACCAAACAATTCTTCTTCACCCAAGGGGTTACTGCACTGTAATTGTTCAGAGGCCATTTCCTCTTGGTAAGGGTAGAAGAGACTCTTTAGCTATGGTAAGCAGCTCTTCTAGGAGAAGGACACTCCAAAATCAAACCATTGTTCTCTAGTCTTGGGTAGTGCCATAGCCTCTGTACCATGGCCTTCCACTGTCTTGGGTTAGAGTTCTCTTGCTTGAAGGTACACTCCGGCACACTATTCTACCTTATTTCTCTTCCTCTTGTTTTGTTGAATTTTTATAGTTTATATAGGAGGTATTTATTTTAATGTTGCTGTTCTTAAAATATTTTATTTTTCCTTGTTTCCTTTCCTCACTGGGCTATTTTCCCTGTTGGAGCCCCTGGTCTTATAGCATCTTGCTTTTCCAACTAGGGTTACTGCTTAGCAATTAATGATAATAATAATAATAATAACATGTGATCAGCGTCCAACACTTCTCTCCGCCTAAGTAAGTACCAGGAAGGACAAAGCAGTGGCTGCTGGTGATTCGGCAATGACTCGAACCTCCCCAACCTCTAACTCCTAACTCACATGGATGGTAATGTTGTGTCCACTAATCAAATTTATCAAGTCGTGAACTTAGGGCGGAAAGGTTGAATATGTCTAGATAATTCCATTAAGCTACCTGAACCCTTATTACTATGTGTAACATGGTCATAAAAATGTGAATTTGGCTATAAGCACCTTCATATTTTCAATTGAATAAAAGTTTTTGTCCCTTTATTGACGATTTTTTTTAGCAGGCAAATGGCATGAGCTATATAGCATCTTTATTCAAATCTTTTCAGGTCCGAAATTACTGTGCTTGTGGTGATTTTGGTCTTCATTCCGATACCTACTACAAACATGAGAAGGGCGCTCCTGTAAGCTAAGATAATAAGTCTTCTGTCTTGCATTATATCTTAAATTATCTATTATATTATATGCGTTAAATTATGCACAAACCATTTATATTTTACACGTCAACTTCCGTGAATACATTCATAATCCATTTTTTCCTGATATTTATTCCCCTTCATCACATTTTCCTTATTTTCCTTACCCTTTATCACTCAATCTTTCATATTTGCAAACAAAATCAAACTCTTTTCCAAGGTTTTGCAGTTTATCTTACCAATCCTAAATCAAACATTTACCAAAGTTTTGCAGTTTATCTTACCAATCCTAAATCAAACATTTACCAAGGTTTTGCAGTTTATCTTACCAATGCTAAATCAAACATTTACCACTCCACATGTCAGTCACAACTAATTTTTTTTATCCCACAACATTTCACTTACTTCCAGTACCCTATCTCTAACCTCTAGCATCACTCCATCTGTGATAACATTCAACAGCCATGGACACTACATAATCGGCTCTTGTCACAGACTCTCGTCACTATCCTGCCTACAAACTCTAACTCATTCTTCAACTGTATTATAAAAAAAAGGCTTTTAATAGTTCCCAATAACCTATTATCTATATCATGCATTTCCAAATTCCTCCTCAATGCAGCTCAATCAATTCTTCCTACGTCCGCAGATGTCATATAAAGGTTTTTGGTCCAATACTCATATGTCATCTTTCTCTTTACACATCAGATGAATTATCCCTCACCCTTTCCTTTGGGACCTTTCTTCACCCTTATATTACTTACAAAGTCTAGTCATCAAGGCTATCATAATATCACCACCATGCTGCATGAAGACGTGTGGAGGCCAGTGATCTCCTGGTGCCTTTCCTCTCTTCCATCTCTGTAAAGCTTTTTGTATGCACACAAGTATTTCAGCCTTACAAAACCCATTTTCTCTCTTCGGAATTAACATCCGACATCATTTCCCTCTCCAAATCTAATATACATTTCCTCGTTAACCTTTATCAATAATTTTATTTCCTTTTGAAACATATTTTGTTCTACTTTTATTTCCTTTACTGGTTCTCTTCTCTCCTACTTTATTATCTACTACCCTGTTCATTTTTTTTGCATGTCTCGCCTGACTTACTCTTTAATCTTGCGATTGTAATCTAAATGGCTACATTTTCTCCAGTTACTGAACCATCATTTATCGGCTCATCTCATTATATATATATATATATATATATATATATATATATATATATATATATATATATATGTGTGTGTGTGTGTGTGTGTGTGTATGTATATGTATATGCATATACACATGCACATATATCATATGTATCTGTATTTATATATGCATATATATATATATATATATATATATATATATATGTATATATATACATATATATATGAGTGTGTGTATGCATATACACATGTACATATATCATATGTATCTGTATTTATATATGCATATATGTATATATATATGTGTGTGTGTGTGTGTGTGTTTGTGTGTGTCTATGTATATATATATATACATACATACATACACACACACACACACATATATATATATATATATATATATATATATATATATATGAATATATATATATACCATTAACGATGACACTTCTATATAGCATTGGTGTAAAAAACAGATAGTGTTTAGAAAATTTTCAACAAATTAAGTTCTCTTACGATTCACCGATGAACTATGACCTTTTGTCATTTGGTGGAACGATTAATTGTGAAAGCTAATAATTCGTTGTCCATCGTCTGTGTGTATGTGTCTGTCTGCGTCTCGCACACATATTTGTTTGCATACATACATATAAATATCCAAATTTTTACACAAACATACATATAAATGTATGAAGATAATATAAAATTTAGTCCCTTTTAATTAAACATAGCGTTTTTGCACATATGTGCATATATATATATATATATATATATATATATATATATATATATATATATATATATATATATATATATATATAAACAATCAAACACACAAACATATACATATATATGCAACATTTTGCTCCTCTTATTTAAATGTAGGGTTTTTCCACACACATGCATACACACACACACACACACACACATATATATATATATATATATATATATATATATATATATATATATATATATTATGTATGTAAAAAAACAAAAAACACACATACATATGTATATATGCATTAATTCATGAACCGACTGATACAACATAAATATTTTACATGGGAATTATATATATTTTTTCCCAAGATGTATTATTAATGTGAGTTCTTTCGAAGTAGATGTGACGATGCAAATAATCCCAGCTTTTTCACATTTTTCCCACAGTCTCTACATGAAAACTTCCCCGAGGGTGATCGAATGGGTACAGTCATTTACTACGTAAGTGTTCCAACGTCCTCTGAACACACACACACACACACACACACACACACACACACACACACACATATATATATATATATATATATATATATATATATATATATATATATATATATATATATATATATATATATATATATATATAGTAAAACTTTAGAATATCCATTAATGCCATATGAGCAATACTGCTATTAAAATCTAAAAATAAAAAAGTATTATCTTTCTCATAGTTTTCTGGGTCACGTTAGGTTAGGGTAGGGTAAGTTAGATTATGGTTGAGGAGGTTAAAGCATATTAGGTTAAGGACATTTCAGATGAAATAGGACTATGATTTTTCTCTCAAGAGAATCATGTAACTTCCTTTGATTGACAGATGAATGATGTCCTGAATGGCGGGGACCTTTTGTTCCCCAGGATTCGCCTAACCATCACTCCCAAGAAGGGCACCGCCATTCTTTTCTACAGCCTGAAGAAAAACGGAAATTTTGACAAATTGTCGGCTCATGCCAGTTGTCCAGTTTCCGTTGGAGAGAAGTGGGGTAAGAATAGCGAGAAATTCTTCAACATTACTGGGATGTATAATGCAGGATGTTTTCTGTATGTTAAAAGAAGTCACCTCAAAGAATCTAATTGCTAAATACGGTCATAAAAGTTCATGCACATTGCATGAAATTTTCGGAAATTTTAGTCTTTATTGAATTAAGACTGTCAATCCAATTTCCTGAGGTATCTGTTAAAACTTCTAACTGAAATCAATGGTAAGTATGGATTTGTTTGCTACGGTTATTTAGATACGAATTCACAATGGAACTTTTAAATTTCCAATGAAGAAGAGAACAAAAGTACCTCAATTAAACCAGATCTATATCTGGTCCTTAACACTGCTCTCTTAGGGAATATAACAGTCTGATATTTCCATCTAAGATACTAACATGCCTCACTGCAGCTGTTCTTTACACTCACCATGGCCCAACTTGTGCATAGGAAGTGGAAGAGCTCCATCCATTATGTCGTGATTTTCACTTCGACAATTATATGATAAGTTCTAAGCCCGGTGTTAAGGTAAGACTCCCAAAACCATCCAAGAATCATGCAAATACGGCTACACTTAACAATTTTATTACAAAAATAGTTGTTTAAAAAGGAAAACATATCAAAACATTTACACTGCATAATAATGAAATACCTGACTTGAAATAATTTCACGTGCTCGCAAAATGTGGCTTAAAAGAAGAACAAAATGCACCCAATTTCAACAAAATACCTTGGTAGACCACATACCAAGGCTTTCTATCGTAATTTAATGAATGACTCTGATCCCCAATCACAAGGATCACCGAAATATACAGTATATAGATACAAATCTCACATCACACTTACAAAAACTATAGGGAAACCAACCTGGTTATACAAGGAGCAGAGACGTAACAATTTTAGACAACTTACTTGTTCTGGGGATATTAGGCAAAAGAGGACGATCGGAGCTCTGCAGCTCCGACGAAAACTCTGATTTCCCGTGCTGACTAAAGTGTCCTTGGCAGAGGGGAGGGAATTCTTACCTTATTAATTTATAAGGGGTTGGTTAAGCTTCTTTATTTGCCACAAGACTGAGAAACTGTTAAAGTCTTATTTTAAATACAAGTGGGGGTTTAATGATTCGGCTGAAGGCCATAATTTGCCGTAATCCACCAGCTTAGGGAGTCCTTGGCTCTAAACATATACATAGGACATTTTCATCGTGGTACAGTAAAATGACGTTACATTCGTGATTCATAAATTACAAATACTCAATTTCTTCAACATCCGCTCCTTCCCTACCAGGTGGTTAAGTTTTAGGCCCTAATACCGTCTCGTATTAGACCATAGTCATTCGTCTCAACGCCCGTGAGATCTTCCAGCCTTCCCTCAATTTAACGTAACGTTTGTGGAGTTAAATGGCGGGACTTTCGAATGATCAGTTCGAAATTCCCGACATCCTCCACACCCGAAATAAAGGGGCAGTGAAATGTTGGTCAATTAGGCAAGACTGGACTCGGGGGGGGGGGGGGCGGATTAACTACTCCAAGACTCTGTTAGGCTCGTTGCGTAGCGCTCCACAACGACTCTAACAGAGCATACACAATGTACAGCATACAGCAATGTTACCCCGGGGCAATTAACTCTTACAGATGTACACAAAAATAATAAACAAAATGTACCCAGACAGAGGATACATACAACAGTCCAAATGGAAAGGCAAGTAGGCAATGGGCCTAAGACAATCATCATTTCATGCATATATACACGAGAATAGCAATAGAAATGTATTCAGACATATAATACATACAACGATTCAAATGGAGAGGCAAGTAGGCAATGGGCCTAATACAATCATCATTTCATGCATATACATACAAAAATAGCAATAGAAATGTATTCAGACATATAATACATACATCGATTCGATCATAAGGCAATCTGCCCTTAATCACATTAATCGAATCACTCTTCTCACACTGCCACACGTAGGCTATTACTTTAGGGGGAACAAGAGGGAGGGGCCTGGTTCTGTACAACGCTCGGTTTGTAAGTACGAGAGACCATCCCGTCCCCATTCCCCACACCCGACGCACTTCCAACTTCTGTGGATCCATGCACACCTACAATCTCTTCAATCCACCCTCCCTACCTACCAGATGGGCACTCCCTTTTTCACTCACTGTTTGCAGCTACGCATTATATATCGTCACTCCTTAGCAGACGGTCCATCAATTCTCGCTGCTTCGCGGCAGCCCTTCTCAATGGGCGTGCAGAACGTCCTTGTGCGTCCGTCTGCTTCGATTCTGTTTCACTTTCACTTCTCTCACTAACCGCATTGTTCTCACCATTAGCGTCGTTGTCGAAGGTTCCTGTGGCTGGTTGTTGAGTTGTCATAGCCGGAGCCATTTCCTGGTTGTCCCCAGTTGTCTCAACGATCCCTGGCATTCCTGCTGTCGAACTGTACACGCCCTCTTCTCCGTCGTTGTCGTCGTCTTCTTCTCCACCATCATCCTCAGAGGGGGCAATTTCCAGGGGAACCAGGTGGCTGACAGCTCGCAGTGACTCGACACCCTCGAACAACACTTTGGCCGAACGCACAACTCCGTCGTCGTCAGGATACGTCTCCACAACACGTCCAAGAGGCCACGTAGCTCTTTTTTTATTTTCTTGTTTTACCAGCACGACGTCTCCAGGGTGCAGCTTGGAGGGTTCCCCAGACCGACAGTCGTGCCGGGCTCTCGAGGCACTCAAATATTCCCTTCTCCACCTCTCTCGGAAGGCTTTCAAAGAGTCTGTCAGTTTTAGGTAGCAATCACGTAGCCTCCGGGAGGTGAGGGTCGCATTGAGGTGGTCGTCCGGCAAAATCGGTGCCATGAGGTGGACTGGGTGTCCTCTTAGCAAATGGGAGGGGGTGAGGCCTTCATCCTCGCACTTGTCGCCGCTGTAAATAAGGGGTCGATTATTCACCACTGCCTCTGCTTCTTTCACAAGGGTTAGTACGTGGGCGTCCGGTAGGTACTTCTTTCCGAGGGCTATCTGGAGGGTCAGTTTCTCGGAAGGCTTTCAAAGAGTCTGTCAGTTTTAGGTAGCGATCACGTAGCCTCCGGGAGGTGAAGGTCGCGTTGAGGTGGTCGTCCGGCAAGATCGGTGCCATGAGGTGGACTGGGTGTCCTCTTAGCAAATGGGAGGGGGTGAGGCCTTCATCCTCTCACTTGTCGCCGCTGTACATAAGCGGCCGATTATTCACCACTGCCTCTGCTTCTTTCACAAGGGTTAGTACGTGGGCGTCCGGTAGGTACTTCTTTCCGAGGGCTATCTGGAGGGTCCGTTTCGTTACTTGATCAGGCGCTTGAAGAACCCACCTTTCCAAGGTACACGGGGCGTCTGAAATCGCCACTTTATGCCCGTTCTCCTCAGGAACTGCTGGACTTCATCTTCTTCGTAGAGTCCCTGAAGGAGGTGGCTGGCAGTTTTGAAAGTTTGATGGTTATCAGACGTGATGAACTGCGGGGCACCATGGGTGGCGCAAAATCGTCTTAGGGCTAATACGAGTTCTTCCGCTTCCAGGGAGGGGCAGAAATCGAGGTACACGGCCCTGCTGGCCATGCATGTCACGATCAGTATGTAGCCTGGCCGCGTTTCAGTCTGTATGGCCGCTGTGTGGTCCACTCCGACTGCTGTAAAGGGTTTTGTGAGGGTGGTCCTCTCCTTCGGTAGAGGGGGTGGTGGTGGCTGTCTCAACAGAGGCTGGAAGGCTCGTAAGCATTCTGAACATTGTCGCACGGTTCGCTTCGCAATGGAACGTAGACCCGCCACCCAGCATTTCTGTCGAAAGATACCCATTAGTGTATTCACCCCACAATGCAAGTGCAAACGGTGTAAATATCTTAAATAAATCCTGACTAAATGCCCTTTGGCTGGCAAGAGAATTAACTGATTAGTTTCCTCTACTTGGGACACTCGTCCCCTAGTACAAATAAGACTATCTATTAATACTAGATTCAATTGTCTGACAAAATTAGCAACTTCACGAGGGGGTCTGACTCCGCCCTCTAAGTAAGCATAAACTGTAGGCAAATAATGTTTTTCCTCTTGTTGGACAACAATACTGAACGGATGCCGTTCTATTTTTGTAAACCTTTTGATTACTCCAACAACTCTCAACAAGAATTGGAATTCTACTTCCCTTTGGAGAATTTCCCATATCTCGCCTGGGGGGGCATGACTCATTTCCTCCCTCAGTTCTTGCACCGCCGCTACTGTAGTAATTTCATGGGTTGGATCTTCCTCCTTGCAAGGAACAGGCTTTCCCGTGGTCCTGAGGAATTCTGGACCGTTCCTCCAAAGGGAGTTATCTAGCAGCTGTTGCGTCGTTGCACCTCTGGACAGGAAATCAGCAGGGTTCTGTTTACTGGGGACATGGATCAAACTGAATCGACAAACCTGCTGAAGAAAAATAATCTCCGCCACTCGGTTAAATATAAAGATGTTCTTGTGGTCCTTGGCCTCGGGAGATGCTACCCATGCCAACGTGACCTTACTGTCAGTCCATATGACTATCTCTCGTGGCTCTATCAGCTCTTTGAGGGTCTTTGCTAATCTGCTGCCTAGCAACAATGCTAGCAGTTCTAGCTTGGGAATTGTCAATTTGTTCATTCCCTTCGGAGTGATCCTCATTTTACTAGTTATTAGGCTTACCTGATTGCAGTCGTCCCTGGTATATGCCACTGCGCCGTATGCCTTCTGCTGGCATCGGTGAATACATGGAGTTCTAAAACTTTCCTACCTATCGTTCTTGGAAAAGTGATTTCGCTCACCGCTTTCAAATCACTCAACAACTCACTCGCTTCTCTAGCTTTTTCTCCTTTTAACACATCATCCCAACCCACGTCATCCTCCCATAGTTGTTGGAGGAAAAGTTTTCTTCTTACAAATAATGAGCTTATCAAACCTATCGGATCGTAAATTGAGACCAACAGGGAAAGTACCCTACGCTTCGTAGGCACCCATCCCTCCCCCAACTCACAGATTCTCTTGCTTTCTTTCACACACAATCTGTCTACGTCCCGGGCCCATCGCAGCCCAAGCACGTTCACACTCACAGGCTCTCTCCACTGTTTCTCGCTATCGAAGGTCAAGTGATTGGACGCCCACCCTTCTAAAGGCATACCCGCCCCTTTTAAGATTTTATTGACAGACTCATGCTCTTGCCTCATGCTCTCTAGATTTTCGAAAGTGGCCAGATAATTATCCACATAAAAAGACTTCACCAAATCTGGCCTACCTTCCCCTTTGAAATTATAATTTAACACTTGTTGTAACAAAAATGGACTTGCCGTGATGCCAAACACCACGACTCTAAAGGCGAAGGTAAGCGCTCGACCTGCTGCCTTGCGCCACAGAAATCGTGTGTATTTGGCATCACGAGGATCCAACAAGACACGATGGAAGGCCTTGCTGATGTCAGCTAACATAGCATATTGGTTCAACCTAAACCTTATGATCAAATGATACGCTAATTCTACTAAATTGGGGCCAGGTAAGAGGCATTCATTCAATGACTTACTACCCTTTGATTTCGCGGAGGCATTGAACACAATTCTAAGGGGGGTGGTGCGGCTATCTTTCCTGATTCCAAAGTGCGGCATATAATAACCTTCCACCTAGGGTTCTTTCACTTCAGATATAAAACCCGCTTCAATATATTTATCCATCACTCCCTGGTATTGATCAAAATATTCCCTATCCTTCCTGAATTTAGTTTGCAACGACTCTAACTGCGCTACAGCATTTCGATAGTTCGTATCTGGCCTAGCATCGGACCCGAATGGTAGGCTAACCTGATATCCCTCAGGCTTTTTCACAACACTTTGCGACACCTTACGCATGGCTTCCGCCTCGCGAACAGTGTATTGCTCAGATGGGGCGATGCCAACACGGTCCAAACGCCACCATTCATCTACGTCAAACTGATATGGTTCGTTCATGATTTTGCACACTAAGCGTTCTTACCTGTTCAATCCTTTCCCCCTGCAATAGCCACTGCGGCACCTTCCCATATGGGGACATACCATTATGGGTCAGGAAAAGATTGATCCCATCCACTTTCTCTACGCCTATAATAAAGTAGCTAAAATAATCAGCCCCTACTAATATGTGGACATTTTTCAGTATATCGGACTTGTTTGCTGGATCGGCTAACGTGACTCCCTTGCTCAACAGATGCTGTCTGACCTTTACATAACCAGCGTTATGTATTGGGACGTCTACGTTTTCCTGTACCACTAGCTTCATTTGCACGGTTCTTTTTCCCATCTCAACCCTACAACTCACTACATTGTATTGTCCACTTATTTCCACGGAGCCAAATGGAGCTATATTCAATGATACTCGTCCTACCACCGGTAGGCCTAATTGACTCGCGATTTTCGCCGATATGAAGCTCCTTTGGCTTCCGGAGTCGAGGAATAGGCGGACTCGCTTGCTACCTTGTTTCTGATGGATTTCTGCCATAGCCGTTGGCAAGAGGGTGCATGGAAGGTCTACGTCAGACTTCTGTGCAATCTTTGCGCTTTTGCATGGTTTAGATTTCACTTTAGCCTTGGATGGACGGGGGGCAGTTTCGTGCTGTATAGGCGTCGCATTCACTACGGGGCGGGACGTTGTTGATTGACTATTGCTACTATTTGGGATAGATTGTGGTCGTCTTCCCGCATTGTAATCATCGTAAATTGCGGTGTGGTGGTTGGCATTACAAATTTTGCAAGAATTTGGGACGGAACATTTATCACTACGATGACCTGACTTTGTACAATTGAAGCAGAGGCCCCTTTTAAGTAAAATGCGACGTCTGGCAGCTACGTCAGTTACTTGGCGACATCCGTGAGGCGGGTGCCGTTCACTATAAAATGGGCAAGAATTATTGTGGACAGGTTTGGATTTCGGTCTTACAATGTTGTCTGGTCTTTTATCATGCTCAAGTCTGTCGCCTCTTTGCAACGCATCGTCTTCGAGCATTCTTATAATAAAGTCTATTGCTTCAAAGAACTCTTCTAACGTGTAATCACATTTTCTTAAATGCTCGACCACTTTTCTGTAGAGCTTTCCCTCTGATAATTTTTGATTTATGAGGCTCATGACCATGCCCTGGCCTCTATCATCTTTACTCAACCTTTTAATTTGTTCAATTATGATTGTTAACTCAAAACGGAACCTTTTGAGCTCTACGGGGTCTAGTGACGGCACAAATATGTTAGCTAATTTTTGGTGCAAAATCACGAGCGTCTGGTGTACATTGCCATATTGTTTATCTAGAAGATCTAACGCTATTCTATAGTTCGCGGCGGTTACACTTAAAGATTTCACTATTCTAAGCGGCTCTTTGCCTAATGTCCCCAGCAAATAGGTAAATTTAGATACATCATCTAAATCGGCTCTTCTATCGACATGTATCGTGAAGAGCTCACGGTACGAAGCATATTCCTGCACTTCCCCTTCAAACGTGGGGAGAGGCAGCGGTTTCAACTTGGGGAGAGCAACATTCCCCGTTGGAGTGCTTTTCACTTTGTCTATACGATTGTATAGAAGGGTAGAAGCTCGTGTAGCTTCACCCAGCGTGTGCCTGATTCGGGCTTCCAAACTAGGTTCTAGTTTGACATGCTGATTTTTGTACAGCTCTCTCAGCTGTCTTACCTCTTCCTGCAGTTCCGTTACCAGATTCCGATAGATGGACTCAGAGTATGTCTCTATCAGCGCGCGTTGCGTTTCGCTTAGCAAGTCTACTATGAGGCCCATCGACGCCTCGATGTGCACGATCGTGGCCACCGCCATTTTGACTAACTTTACTTTAATTTTGGGAGAGTTTGGCAAAACAAGAAGGAAAGAGAAGTTATGTCTACGTTAAGAAGAAGGGACTCAAGAAAAAACTGACACACGTGGTCGATCGCACATCGGGACGTTGAGGACCTTAATTGTTTCGTCTCTCTCTCTCTCTCCTGATCAGCCTCATCAAACGGTTGAGGAAAGCATTACGGATTGACTGATCAAAGTGGACTCCGTCCCTTAACCTGCCCTCGTGGTAGGCTCTGGAATTCATCGGCAGGTGTCTCACACCGTACTGATGCCACTTTGAACAATATTTTGAGACCCATGCGTTAAAATTCTTTACTTTACCAACGTACTCTGATGGATTGACCGCAAACCTGTTGTCGAGCAGATACTCCCTAACATCCGCGTCACAAATAGCAATGACCTCAGTAACGTTCCTCAATCGTTCGACCAGGACCCTTAAGTTATCCCAGACAGTTTTGGGGTGGTCGTTTGCCATGTCGTTCCCTCCCAGGTATAAGACAATCAGATCATATCTTTTATTTCAATATTGTAAGTTGTCGTTCAAGAATTGATTGACCAGGCCCCCTGGCCTACGGTAAATTTCTACTTCGTTATCCGAACATTGCGGCAGATTCGGGGGGAGTTGACTATGTCCTATTAAGGCTACTCTAAAGCTCATGTTTTATTGAATTCCTGTCTAGCTCTGGGAGACACTTGCCATCCGGTTCGAAGGACCAGTTGTCGTGATTTTCACTTCGACAATTATATGATAAGTTCTAAGCCCGATGTTAAGGGCGGATAGCAAGACCTTGAAGAGGTAAGACTCCCAAAACCGTCCAGGAATCAAACAAATACGGCTACACTTTACAATTTTATTACAAAAATAGTTGTTTAAAAAGGAAATAACATATTAAAACATTTACACTGCATAATAATGAAATATCTGACTTGAAATAATTTCACGTGCTCGCAAGATGTGGCTTAAAAGAAGAACAAAATGCACCCAATTTCAACAAAATACCTTGGTAGACCACATACCAAGGCTTTCTATCGTAATTTAATGAATGACTCTGATCCCCAATCACAAGGATCACCGAAATATACAGTATATAGATACAAATCTCACATCACACTTACAAAAACTATAGGGAAACCAACCTGGTTATACAAGGAGCAGAGACGTAACAATTTTAGACAACTTACTTGTTCTGGGGATATTAGGCAAAAGAGGACGATCGGAGCTCTGCAGCTCCGACGAAAACTCTGATTTCCCGTGCTGACTAAAGTGTCCTTGGCAGAGGGGAGGGAATTCTTACCTTATTAATTTATAAGGGGTTGGTTAAGCTTCTTTATTTGCCACAAGACTGAGAAACTGTTAAAGTCTTATTTTAAATACAAGTGGGGGTTTAATGATTCGGCTGAAGGCCATAATTTGCCGTAATCCACCAGCTTAGGGAGTCCTTGGCTCTAAACATATACATAGGACATTTTCATCGTGGTACAGTAAAATGACGTTACATTCGTGATTCATAAATTACAAATACTCAATTTCTTAACATCCGCTCCTTCCCTACCAGGTGGTTAAGTTTTAGGCCCAAATACCGTCTCGTATTAGACCATAGTCATTCGTCTCAACGCCCGCGAGATCTTCCAGCCTTCCCTCAATTTAACGTAACGTTTGTGGAGTTAAATGGTGGGACTTTCGAATGATCAGTTCGAAATTCCCGACACATTATTCAACTCTTAGATTAAACTTTCTTCCTTTTTAAACAATATCGTCAATAATTTTCGATGGGTGGCGCGTTATTTTTTCAGTATTTACTTTAGGTATTTGTACTTATTCTGATCTACCAAAACGTAGGGCGTAGGGCAAGCAGGGACTTTGAGGGGTTGTCTGGTCCCCTAAATTTAATATATCAAATAACTTCTAATTCATTTTACCTTTCTGCTCTCTTGTTGGATCCAATTCGTTTCAACTTTTACTTCATATTGAAACTGCAGAGTTTTCTCCAAGGCACATTTAGGCGCTGATTGGCCTCACAGGCCCCAGTACCGGACAATAAGGCCAAAATTCATAAATGCAATCCAATCTAATCTACTAATGTGGCATATTATGTCAATATTTCATAAGAATCTTTCATTTGGTGACACTAGTGCCAAATTAAGCAAAAAATTATGTTCAGTGTGAACTTTTTAAGAAAAGTATGTTATCTAGCTAAAAATCCTCATCAAAAAAAAAAAAAAAAAAAAAAAAAAAAAAAACTTGAATGGACAGAAATGTGTTAATAGTTCAAACATCTAAATGAATATTCTGAGAGGAAGAACTCAATGGTATCAATTGAATTTCGATATGGTCGCCTGTTTTCAAAAGGACAGATCGCCTATTACGCGACTTAATAAATGAACAGCTGAAGCTACATTCAGAATTTTAACCATTTTTCATGTCTGGAATTTTGTCTTAAAATTTGATTGGATAGATAAGTTTCGAAATATAACTTTCAGAAACCGTTATTATTATTATATTTATTATTATTATTATTATTATTATTATTACTGTACTTGCTAAGCTACAACCCTAGTTTTGAAAAGCAGGATGCTATAAGCCCAGAGGATCCTACAGGGAAAATAGCCCAGTGAGGAAAGGAAACAAGGAAAAATAAGGTATTTTAAGAAGATTAACAGCATCAAAATTTCATATTAAGATATTTGTAATTCCCCCTGAAATAAATCTTACAGTTTTTATAGTCTATATATGAAAGATCTAGTATAATGGTGTTACTGTTCATGAAATATTTTATTTCAATTGTTCATTACTCCTTGTGCAGTTTGTCTATTTCATTATTTAATTTCTTTACATCTGTTTTTCCCAGTTGGAGCCCTAGGTCTTAAAGCATCCTGTTTTTTTTTTCCCAAAGGGTTGTAGCTTAGCTAGTAATAATAATAATCAAAATTTGAGTTGCAGGTACTGTACTAATTTTTTCCTCGTCTATGCTAGTACAATATTTAATGAATGTGCTTATAGATTTATCTAACAAATCTATCTTTCTTTTTATTTCAGTTGCTGTGAAGTGGTTTCGTGAAGGCTTTAACTTTCGCTCGCGGCCTTGTTCAACAAACCCTGATGAATAAAAGATGCAATTTTGTTCTTTTTTTATTTTTGTATATATTTCTAATATCATTTTAAATGGTCCCAGTTGGTACAGTTTCCCATTACTTTCGGGAACACGAGAGAGAGAAAGAGAGAGAGAGAGAGAGAGAGAGAGAGAGAGAGAGAGAGAGAGAGAGAGAGAGAGAGAGAGAGAGATTATTACTGTTTTCGTCTTTAAGGCAATGGAAATAAAAAAGCAATAAATAATTGTTTACGTTAAGAATCTCAACTATATAAACTGAAGTATTCTCTCAACTGCTCTACACATATATACTGTACATATGTTCACGCACACGCACACACATTGTCATATATATATATATATATATATATATATATATATATATATATATATATATATATATATATATATATATATATATGTATTTGTGTGTGTGTGTTTGTGTGCATGTATAGTGTTTGTAATCTGAGTATGTTGTGTACAATCTTTTTGTTTGTTTGCCCAAAAATTAAAAAAGTAGTTCATGGTATTCCCTCCCCCCTTGTAAACCCAACGGAGTTAGGTATACATTTAATATGATATCTTTTGTTCTACTGTATTTTTATGCCAAGGTTTTTAAAAGAAAGATACTATTAAATCAGGATTTCATAAAAAAGTTCCCACATTGCACATTCCAATATTCCTGCCAAATGTATTGTTCCGCACTTTGGCCCCCGGCGTGTGAAACCAAAGACTATTGTGTGAAACTGTCAATGTCATTGTCATTTTAGTACACTCCCCAGTGTTGCCAGATATATCCATAGGTTTGGTGAATTTGGATGTCTGATGGGGATAATGTACAAATTTCTATGAAGAAGAAACAAAGATGAGTAAACCTTTATATTGTTGTAATTACTTTGCTTGCACTCACATGATGTCCAGAGAATAATTTCTAATTTAGTAAAGCCTACGTGATCAGAAGAAAATACCTTTTAGGAAATGGGAATTTTTGGATGTTGAGTCACGGGGTGGTTTTGGGGATTTTGTTGTTGGCAACTTGGCAGAATGGAACAGACTTCATCCCTTCCTTGCTTTTGACGTTTTGTGTAATAGATTTTCCGCATTCTTCTAGAGGTTGGTACAGTTGATTTAGCCAGTAGGCCTACTCCGTTTTGAGTCGGCAGTTATATACCAAGACCGTTCATCAATGGCATACCCTCATAGGTCCAAGTATTGTGTACTGAGCTGGAGTGCAAGTCCAAGTCTGAGGTATAAGGAACATTAGATTTGATAGGCTAATGAACTTTGAAACTATTCAAGATCATCTAGTTTGGAGGATTCTTCAATAATATGTTTTATCTTCTCTCTGTGCGAAATTATATTTTTTATTTCGAATTGTAAAGTGAAATTGTGACATGATAATAGTACTGAAGTATTTTTACCAAACCTCAATTGTAATGTACAAATAATCGAAAATAGACTGGCTATCACATTTTTTGTTTTTTTTTCTTATTATAGTTGCGGACGGGAAAAGCTTTCCTACTAAAAAACAAGTTTCCTATAGAAATGACTAAAGTTGTATTGTATCACACACATATATATATATATATATATATATATATATATATATATATATATATATATATATATATATATATTATATATATATATATTATATATATACACACAGTATATGGTAAATATATGTTACTTTTTGGGCTCAAGCCATGACGTCCTGATGGAAGGTTCCTCCAGTAGCTTCCTAGGGTATATTTAACTACAGTGGATATTCCCAGAGAATTAAACTAAAGGTTATCACAGAATTCTAACTTCTGGTGCGAGTATCCTAAAGGTTTCCCTCTAGGATATTGTATATCAACAGGTGACGCATGTATTAACACACCACATAGCTATCTACACCCCATATAGAGTTAACACGTCGATATGGAAAGGTGGCTGAGTAACTGAGGAGCCGTTCCACAGTTACTCTCATCCGTGGCTGCTTTTGGTACTCGAGACGTAAACAAACGGGCGCCATTGCTAAATGACGTCACGTCCGTCCTCATCCTTCCGTCTGTAGCTTCTTTGCTAAGTCGGATTTTTCCCAAGGGCTTTCTTTATCAGCTTACATCGCCTTTATGTCGCTACCTTCAGCCTCGCCTTCTTCTGGAAAGTTGAGTACCAGGTCCCAGTATTGTTTAAATAAGCTCTAGATGTAAAGTAACTTCTACTTTTCGTAAAATATTGTGTTTTGTGGCAGAGCTGTGCCGATACCGGACACGCCATTTTATGGCGCCGCTGTTCATGTTGCATGCTTTATTTAGTTGGCCAGAACAGCCTTCTCCGGCTATTTAACTAATTAATATTAGTTATTTAGTCTTCATAGGTAGGGAATCTTTATATCGTGTTTTAGCGCTCATCAGACTTGGTCGCTGTTCGACCCCATACTAGATCGCTAGCTTAGCCCCTTGGCTGGACAGCCTAATGCTTGTTTTCATGCATGATATATACCACTGTTCCTAAGTTAAGTTATGAAGATTGTGGCATTATTAAACATACTATTTACTGAGATGTAAGTGTTTTCGCCTTCGGGGACCATATAAGGGACCGTGTTGATTGTGTATCAACCCCTCCTAACCTAATGTAGGAACCCTTATATGCTCCCTATTCCCCCTGCCTGTGGGCATTCCCTCTGGGTAGACTTGCATTCCCTTCTATATAGGGGAATCTCGTCTACAACCAGAGTATTTATCGCTTCTCTGCCTACCCTAAGGGAATGAACCCCCCTTAGGGTCGTGCCTGAGATATTAGGAAGGGCACTGCCCTTCCTCAGTTGCACTTGGTTGGGTTACTCCTTCCTCCCTGCAACTAGCGATATGTCTTTCAGGCTTTCCTAGCCTAGGAGTTCTTCCTCCTACTCTAGGTTAAGCTCTGGGGGTAGACTCTGTCTTATTATAGTTTGGGACGGTACATTAGTACCGTTCTCGATCTGGGCTACCTATCCTAGGTTAGGGAGCGTTCTCCTTTACCTTGGTGGCCGTTCTCATGCAGTCTCTCCTCTTTAGAAAGACCCATTCTTCTCCCTCCCCACCTATCCCTTTGGTGTAGGCTTGCCTACACACCTCTGTCCTTAGTCCTACAACTCCTCCCTTGGGTGGAGTGGTAGGGCTAACTTGTTCTCCTGCTAGCTGGCCGCTCTGGTACACTTACCCTTCATAGCGTTCTATGGGGGTGGTTTCCGGCGGTGGTCCTGCCGGCGAGGGGATTCCCCCTCTTTGAGTGCCCTCTATCCCTCCCTTGGGTTACCACAGGCACCCGGCCACCTGCCGGCTCCCTGCCGCCGGATGTTAGGAGTATCCACTCCTATCATGAGTGCACTCTCTCCGGAGGGATGCCGGAAGGGTATAGGATCTTACCCCTTCCATCCCTCCTTACCTTTCTCTCTTTCTATCCTGGTGCCGGTCCCTTGCCGTCTCTACTGCCAGCGATAACTGCCACTACCTCAGGTGACATTCTTTCATAAGATGCCTCCCCCCCTCTTAAGACGTCAGCCTTCCGTGTGCCGGAGGCTGCCGCCTTCCGTCGACATACCGCCGACGTCCCACCCGTCATTTTACCTAGTAACAGCCGGCCGACTTACTGAGTCTGCCACCCGCATGCCGGCATTGATTGCCGGCAATCTAGGTATACAGGCAGTCCCCAACTTACGAACACAATAGGGACCGAGAGTCTGTTCGTAAGCTGGATTGTTCGTAAGTCGTTAGTGTTAAATTTTGGTCTAGGGTAGGCGTAACCTGACTCAGATGTCTACGATTTTTAGCCGTAGGGGTTAACAAATAGCCCCATTTCATATAAAATAGGTTATTACAAATATTTTACTTTATCATATTACAGTAGTCTGTATAATACTGTAAAGTTCAGTACAGTAAGTTGTTTTATTATCCTGTACTGCACACTACATAATAGAAACTTGCACAAACAATCGGCCATACATATGCACTGCATTTCTGAATCAGCCGACTTAAAGTAAAATCGTAGTAAATATAGTGTACTGTACATTAATTTTTTTTATATAAATGTACTGAAAGCTATTTTATTGTTCCATTACCCATTTTTTTTTTGCTAGAAACTTACGTAAACAAGCGGCCATTTGCATTATGTACTGTACTGTACGTAATGTTTACCTTTTCACGCTGATCAAATCAGCTGACTTGTACCGTACTGTATTTACTGTATGTAACAGTACTGTGCATTTAACTGCTTCGTGGTTGTTTTGGTAATGTTAAATAAAATGCAGAAGGTTAGTTTACTGAATTGTTTTATTTTAATTTTGACCAACGGAATCATTCTTTGTAGAGTATACGTCACGTATTTTGTGACGTCATATATTTGGCGGAAGCGCACTGACAAACTGATTGATTTCCTTTCATTATGTTGCAGAGTAATCTTATTACAGCATTCCCATAATCGAAACACCGAGTAACGATATCAAGTGTTTTAGTGGTCTGTATCATTAGTTATGAGATTAGTACAACTTACCGTAAAGTTAAGAAATAAAAAGTCTGATGTTATATTTCTTCTGGCGGAAGGCGAGAGACAAATCAAGTGATTTTCTTCCGATCCGTTACTATTCCCATAATCGAAACATCGAATAAGGATATAAAGAATTTTTTAATAATTTTCAAAGAAATATGAAGATTTAACTGCATTAAAAATCAAAATACGGAGAGAGAGAGAGAGAGAGAGAGAGAGAGAGAGAGAGAGAGAGAGAGAGAGAGAGAGGGGGGGGTTGCGTATTCCATTTATAACTAATAATAAGGTCTATCAACGAACTGTATGGAAAATGTGTTGCCCTATGATATATTGGCGCTGTTGTAATATTCACTATGGAGAGATTTCGAATATCAAGAAAATTATATAAATCAGTGTTATTCGTACTACAGTATATGTGCGCATAATCGTAATACTGCAGCGTCACCTCGAGATCAGCTGATCTCTCAACCAAAAGTAAATCAAAAGTAATTGTTGATTATTGAAATGCTCAAGAAATTAAAAAAAAAAATATGAACGTGCTTTAATAAACCACAATTAAACACAATAATGTCAAATGAAATATGAAGGCTTAATATTGAACGAAAAATTGAATACTGTATGAAGCTTTAGAATTAACTACCCGTATGCGATTGACAGAGCGAGTACACACACACACACACACACACACACAGAAAGAGCTACAACGATTTTGCATGATACCTAATAATAAGAACTGTAGGGAAACTGATTTTCTGTAACATATTGGCGCTGAAGTAATATTCATCTTGAAGATATTTCTAATATGTTAAGAAATAAAAAAAAAATGCCAAAAGTCTGATGACGTTATATTTCTTCTGGCGGAAGGCGAGAGGCAAATCAAGTGGTTTTCTTCGATCCATTACTATTCCCATAATTGAAACATCGAATAAGGATATAAAGAATTTTTTAATAATTCAAAATACGTTGAGAGAGAGAGAGAGAGAGAGAGAGAGAGAGAGAGAATTTAAACTTGCGATGAAATCTATGGATGTTTACGAACATGTTTGGACTTCCGTCAATTTGTGTTCGTATCTCCGGATGTTCGTAACTTGGGGAGCGTCTGTACAACCATATACATATCTATCTTATGAATTGATCCAAGGCTCACCATGCCGTCAGCCTTTGGCTGCCGGAGCCGCCCCCCCCCTGCCGGCGGTCGCCACTATGGTATTATCCTTATAGATACTCAGTGTGTCTGCCTTGATGCCTTCCACCCTGCAGGACCGGCCTCCGGTGTGCCATCGGTCTGCCAGCACCCTCATGAGACGTTAAGGGACATGTACCCCTTCCCTGGCTGCCGGCAACATGCCGACAGTCTATATGCTGCAGCCAGATGGCTTGGCCACTTCCACATAGGTATTGTCTTACCATCCAAGATTGTGGCTATGCTGTTTGATTGCACATTACAATAATTCCAGCATACTCTGTGTATCTTAGTGCAGTCTATTGCTGGAACCTACACTTAATAAGGTGTTTATCCTATTTCCCCTCTCCCCCAGGGATCTGAGTGGTCTCAGACCCTATTACACTCTGTGGACAATTCCTGTTAAAAGCCTAGTTTGGCTCATCCATACGGATTTCCCTCATTGTGACCTTCGGGTACAAAGGAATTGTCTACGGATAAGGTTACGGTAACCGGCTGGGCGGGATTCACAAGTGTGTGTCTATCTACTTCCTTTCCCGCTCATTAATCTTAAGCATTAATATGTTCTTATAATTAAGTTATTCTTAATTTTAGATTAAGTTATCCTTAATTTTAGAGTAATGTAAGTCATTCTTATGCTTTCCATGTACTCATGATCTCTTTCTTTCACAGGAGTATTTGAAGTGTGAGAGTAACTTCTGCGGGGTGAAGCGCCCGGACTTCTACGGACACAAGGCGTGCCGGACCCACGCCCCCTGCGCCGCCAAGAAAGGCGACGAAGTATTGGGACCCGCAGAACTGTACAGTTTGCAAAAGTCTTCTTGTCGAGGCGTTCGACGATCCTCCTTCTGCGGAGGCAAGGGACATTGCTAGGGAGAAGCTACGCAAATGGGTGCGTGGCTTCCAGAAGAACGCCATTGGACCGTACCTTCCGAACGAAGACTTGAGGGCCTTGCTTTTCCCAAAAGCATCCAAAGATTCAGTGGTCCCCCGTGATCAGATCCCCACCGTCCAGATCGTGGTTGAACCTGATATAGTCATGGCACAGTCCATGCGTGAGTGCCATCTTGATTCCGACAACGTGGAACGTATGTCGGAAGTGTTGGAAGAGACGGAGAAGAACCTCATGGGCGAGGAACTCGACTATGAGGAAGATCAGGTGGAATACCCTGATTCGGAGACCGGGGTCGCTCCCGCTCCTGCTCCCCCAGCAACTCCTGCACCGTCCGAGGAACCTGTTTCTTCGACTTCTGTCACCCCTGACCCTCTTCCATCAGCCACTCAAGAGGTTTTCAAGATGCTTGAAGCCCTCATAGACAAGAAGCTGCGAGAGACTCGGGAGCAATTCCGGACGACTCTCGTTGGCTTCAAACAACCGAAAAGGATTTCGGTTAAGGACCTCCCCACCTGCTCGGAAGCTAACCCATGGAGATACGCCTAGCATATGCCAATTACAACTGGCAAGATTTACATCAGTGAAAGGATTGGCTCTATTTTGCTGGAAGAAGTGGAGTTCTTCCCAAATTTCGAGGCTTATCCGGACTGTTACGTCCGGCTCAGGTCCGAACCAGCCTCAAAGGAGGAGACCGAACCAAAAGAAGTTATTGTGTTAGATCTCGCGAAGGCCCAAGCTATGTTAGCTCAGGCGGTGAAGAGTAGGGGTTTCACTAACTCCAAGATGCCGGCGCTTAGCAAAAAGCATCCAACCTTCATTGCGCCAAATTCTGCGACCTTCCCCTTCATAGAAAAGGCCTTCACAGCGGTCATAAAGGCAGTGGAGGAAGGGAAACCTTGTCCCCCCCGATGATAGGCACTGGAAAGACATCCAGTCGACCTTCACGGTAGGAAAACTGGAGCCTGATGTAGCCGGTCGTCAATTCAATGAGGACCTTCCAAGGCTGAACGATCACCTCCTTCGTAGGGAACAGAATACGAAGGAGAGACTCGCCGCTTCGCTGTCCCATCAGGTACAGCTCTAACTCATGGCCGGGGATACCAGAGTCCCGGACTTTTATATAGTCCTCGCTAAGTCGCACCTGGCGACTGTAACCAAGGACCTATATAGCTTCACTAGGGCTCGCAGAGCCTGTCGTGAATTCGTGTTCGCTAACGCAACAGCGAAACACGAACCCCGGAGGCAGATTTCCTCCAATATCTGGGGCAAGTATCTCTTCCCATCTACCTTGGTGAAAGACATAGTGGACAAAGCTGCCACGGAGAATAGGAACCTTCTCCATAAGTGGGGCATGTCCCGCAAGAGGAAGTCCTCTCAGGATGATGGCCCTCAGCCTAAGAGGAAAGCTTCAAAGCCCAGACCCCAGCAACGTCAACAGAGACGACAGTTTCCGGGTCCCGCTACTCCCCAAGTGGCTACGCAGCCGCAACAGACCTTTCAGTTGGTCCCCCAACCGGTGGTGTCGCAGTCGCCGGTCTTCACCCCTGCATACGAGCAACACTCGACTACCTTTCATCCCAGAGGTAGGGGCTCGGGCAGAGGTTCCGGCAGAGATTCTTCTCGCTGTCCCTCCAGAGGCAGAGGAGGAAGGGGAGCTAGCGGCCAAGGTGGCAAACCCTCGGGACACCAGGAGCAATGATGTGCTTCCGATGGGAGGAAGACTCCGCCAATTCCAGGATCGTTGGACCTTCGATCCCTGGGCACACAGCATCGTCAAGAAGGGACTGGGCTGGAGCTGGACTCCACCACCCCCAGCCTTCCAGCAATTCTTCCAACAGTCAACCCCCCTCCTGGAAGAATATGTCCTGGAACTCTTGAACAAGAAGGTGATCAGGAGGGTAAAGTCAAGCAGGTTCCAAGGGAGACACTTTTGCGTTCCCAAGAAAGACTCCGACAAACTCAGAGTCATTCTAGACTTATCCCCTCTCAACAAGTTCATTGCGAACAACAAATTCAAGATGCTGACTCTGCAACAAATAAGGACCCTTCTGCCTCAAAGGGCCTACACGGTCTCCATAGACCTGGCGGATGCCTACTGGCACATCCCAATGAATCATTACGCTTCCTCCTACCTAGGATTTCGACTCCAAAGGAAAAGTTACGCCTTCAGGGCCATGCCCTTCGGGCTCAACGTGGCTCCACGGATCTTCACCAAGCTGGCAGACGCAATCGTCCAACAGCTATGTCTTCAGGGCGTCCAAGTGATGGCCTACCTAGACGACTGGCTAGTCTGGTCGACATCACCCGAAGATTGTGTGAGAGCCTGCAACAAAGTCACCCAGTTCCTAGAGCATCTGGGCTTCAAGATAAACGCCGAGAAATCTCTCCTCTCTCCAGCTCAGAAGTTCCAATGGTTGGGAATCCATTGGGATCTTCAGTCACACCGCCTTTCCATCCCTCAGAAGAAAAGGAAGGAAATAGCAGGGTCTGTCAGAAGGCTTCTAAAATCCAAATGGATCTCAAGACGACAGCAGGAACAAGTCCTCGGCTCTCTACAGTTCGCCTCTGTGACAAACCCAGTGCTTCGTGCACAGCTAAAGGATGCCGCGGGAGTCTGGAGACGTTTCGCATCCATCGCTCGAAGAGACCTCAAGAGACGGCTTCCAAACAGACTTCGCTTGCTCTTAAAGCCGTGGTCAGAAGCAAAGGCCCTGAAAAGGTCCATCCCTCTTCAACACCCGCCTCCATCGATCAACATCCACACGGACGCTTCACTGGAGGGTTGGGGAGGTCACTCCCACCAACAACAGGTTCAAGGAACATTGTCTCCCCTATTCAAGACGTTTCACATCAACATCTTGGAGGCCATGGCGGTTCTTCTCACCCTGAAGAAACTCTCCCCGCCTCCCTCGATCCACATTCGTCTGACTCTGGACAACTCGGTGGTAGTCAGATGTCTCAATTGTCAGGGCTCGAGATCGCCCCAGATAAATCAAGTACTTCTTCCGATCTTTCGTTTGGCGGAAAGGAAGAAATGGCACCTGTCTGTAGTTCACCTACGAGGATTCCGCAACGTGACGGCGGACGCTCTATCGAGGACAAGCCCAATAGAGTCGGAATGGTCTCTAGACGCAAGGTCATTCTCCTTCATCTCTCACCAAGTCCCGGAACTTAAGATCGATCTCTTCGCGACGAGCGACAACAATCAACTTCCTCGATATGTGGCCCCGTACGAGGACCCCAAGGCAGAAGCAGTGGATGCCATGTCCAGGATATACCTGTTCCCCCCTCCCAACCTTCTGCTGAAAGTCCTCTCCAAACTGAGAACCTTCAAAGGGACAGCGGCCCTAGTGGCTCCCAAGTGGCCCCGGAGCAATTGGTACCCCCTGGCCCTGGAGCTGCAGCGCACGCTGATTCCCCTACCGGGCCCAGTTCTCTCTCAACAAGTACAGAAGTCGACTGTCTTCGCTTCATCAACGAAAGTCAGGGACCTTCATCATGATTTTCTCTCCTTAGCCGCAAAGAAAAGGTTTGGGATCTCGAAGAAAAGCTTAGACTTCCTCGAGGAGTACAAGACTGAATCTACCAGACGGCAATACGAATCTTCCTGGAGAAAGTGGGTCTCATTCGTCAAGGCAAAAAATCCTACGGAAATCACCATTGATTTTTGTATGTCCTTCTTCATTCACCTTCATGGACAAGGTTTAGCGGCCAACACGATTTCCACCTGCAAATTGGCCTTGACTAGACCACTCCTATACGCCTTCCAGATTGATCTGTCCAGTGATATCTTCAATAAACTGCCAAAGGCATGCGCTAGACTACGCCCAGCACCCCCACCAAAACCTATCTCCTGGTCCCTGGACAAGGTGCTCCATTTTGCTTCTAGCCTGGACAACGATTCGTGCCCTCTGAAAGACTTGACTCAAAAAGTTATCTTCCTTTTTGCTCTCGCCTCGGGAGCCCGAGTCAGTGAAATAGTGGCATTATCAAGAGAAGAGGGTCATATCTTGTTCGCAGAGACAGGAGAGCTTACCCTCTTCCCCGATCCAACGTTTCTCGCTAAGAATGAACTACCCACCAAGAGATGGGGCCCTTGGAGAATCTGCCCCCTGAAGGAAGATGTCTCTCTATGCCCAGTGGAGAGTCTTAAGGTCTATCTTCGAAGAACTTCAGACTTCGGTGGAGGACAACTCTTCAAAGGAGAAACATCGGGTAGCGACCTGTCACTGAAACAACTAAGAGCGAAAATCACCTACTTCATTCGCAGAGCGGATCCTGACAGTACACCCGCAGGTCACGATCCTAGAAAAGTCGCTTCTTCTCTGAAGTTCTTCCAAAGTATGGATTTCGAAAGCCTCAAGAGCTTTACAGGCTGGAAATCATCGCGCGTTTTCTTCAAGCACTACGCAAAACAAGCGCACGAAGTAAAGCATTTCGTGGTAGCCGCAGGTAGTGTTATGAAACCTGCTGTTTAACTCTGCATAGAACAGTGAGTTACTTGGGACTTTAACTCTACGGGTGCCTGTGTTGACCCTTTTGTGATACATAGTGATTTAATGGACACTTAGTGTTTCTAATAGACTGTTCTTACCAAGGAGAAATGTCATAGACTTTACATGAGTGCCACATGCCCTAGGGCATGATGTGTTTTCTTTGAAATTTTAAAAAAGACTGGCGTTCCTCTGGAACTTGTTTCTAAAAAGTAAATTTTCTTTTCAGAATCAAGATTAAAGTCTTTATTTTCTATGTACATTATTCTTTTATTATTGTAAATAAACTCTATATTCATTTGTTACAACCTACCAGGTTGCAATGCAGGTTCTTTTAAGATATTTAAATTCTCATGGATTGCAGTCGGTAAAAGTACGTCAGTGATAAGGAAAGACGGAAACAGAGACCCAAGAAAACTTAACAATATTTATTATAAACAAGAACAATAACTTAAATCAACCTTGTGAGATTAAATAAACTTAATTGGACAGAATATTAAAGAGAACAAATAACTGGTTCTCGGGAACTCACAATAAAAACCTAAAGCTATTACACTAAGCCCTAAACATGAGAAAATTCCAAGAGAGAAAACACTTAATAATAACAAGGTGGATCCAAATACGGCTAGCCAAAAATATCATTAACCTAATAATAAAAAGGTAGAAAGAAGTAGGAGGCGAAAACAATGAAAACCTTAATATTCCTACCTACCTTACAAAACTAAACAATACAGAATTAAACATGGGTGCACAACATGTAACAATAAAATTCGCACATATAGAAAGACAAAATTAATAATACACAACTTCACCTCAAGTGAAGTAGAGAAGGGGAGTTGAATACAGGGCCGTACTTAATCCATCAAGCCGCTATACGGAAGGGTAAAACTGTACGCCAGGCACTGAAGGGCAATCCACTTCCCTACACAAGAGGAACGATAATTTGTCTTACCTGGCGTCAGCCTCCCTACTTATCACCTCACGAGCCAGTTTGCTCTCACACTCGTATACACAGCTGGACTGGAGGAATACGGCCAGTAAAATCAAGGTTCAGTGTCGGGAAACAGCGTCGACACAATTCCCGTACAAATCCTCCGACGGGAACAGGTGGCAGAAAACCATCGTCGCAGATGACTGAGCATCTGCTAAACACTCAACAGAAGTGCGGAAGTAATGGCTAAAGTCGTCCTCCAAGTCACAATAAATGCTGAGACGGGAATTAGTGTTGGTGAGAGCTTGTCAAGACCCGAACTGCATTCACCGGTCGACCATGTCCACTCATCACCTTCCCAGCGTTCATCAACACTCACAGTAAAAAGAATAACAATCGTTAAAACGATAGTCCACTAATACACAAAGGAGGAGGAGGAGGCGCAAAAACACTATCCAACAATCGGAGAGCCACTTAACTTACATTAACACCATAGTAAACAAACAACAAAAATACTTTAACTTAAAAAGAAAAACAAGGCTGATTTAAATAAAACAAAGAAATAATTTTACGTTAACCTAATACCTTCCTCCCCCAAAACAATAAAAATTATTCACATAGAATACATTTTTTTTTCAAAATTAAATACTGCAAAATTGCTGAAATGAAAAGGAATTAACAATGTTACGGAAATACAAAACCTGAAAAGAAGTTATAAATATAACAATACACATGCCAAAAAGAAAAAAAAACACATAGCTTCACGAAGAAGACTTACCAAATCAGAAAATGGGAATCTTAAATTAAAGGCTAAACTATAACGCCAACGAGTACAAAATAATAGAAAAAAAAAAAATTGATGGACCTTACTAAGGTTGAACATACAAAAACAACGCACTTAATCAAACCTACATCTAAACTAAACTCTGAGATAAGGACTCACTCATACTCACACACATACTGGCCCTTAGATTTTACTATGGACAAATAGTTTTATACAAACCCAATGAAGACACGAGAAGGGCGAGGGAGGGACAAAAGCCAAAATTACATACGAGAAAGGGCATCAGGAATGCGGTTCTCCGATCCCTTAATATGTTTTATAACCAGAGTGAATTCCTGCAACTGCAAAGCCCATCTCAAAATTCTCTGATTGGACCCTTTCATCCTTTCTATGAACACTAGAGGATTGTAATCAGTCCAAATCTCTATCGGGAAGGAGAAATTGGTCACATAGGGTTTAAAATGTAACAAAGTACGAGCCAAGGCCTCCTTCTCGATAGTTGAATACCGTTTCTCTGCTGCCAATAGTTTACGGCTAAAGTAAGACACGGGAAGAACCTCTCCAGCCCCATTTCTCTGAAAGAGAACACCTCCAATGCCCACATCACTAGCATCCACTGCAATAATGAAAGGTTTCTGAAAATCAGGGGACATTAATATTGGGTTTGATATCAACACCAGCTTAAGTTTAAAAAAAGACTCCTCACATTGAGGAGACCACACAAATTTCTGTCTTTTCTCCAATAACTTGGTAAGCGGCTGAGCAATGTCCGAGAAGTTTCGCACAAACCTTCTATAATAACCCGTCATTCCAAGGACTCTCCGAACTTCCCTGACATTACTCGGCCTCTTCAAATTTAAAATGGCATCGAGATTGGCTTGTTTAGGGGCTACCTGACCCAAACCAACCTCATGACCCAAATGGCACACTTTGGCTTTACCAAATTCACACTTACCCAAGTTCACAACAAGACCGGCATCCCTCAAAGCTTCAAACACTTTTCTCAATCTTACTATATGAGTTTGCCAATCATTGCTGTGAACAACTAAATCATCAATATAAATTTCAGTGCCTTTCAACCCACAAATGACTCTGTTCATAAGCCGCTGAAAGGTGCATGCAGCATTTTTCATCCCAAAGGGCATCACTTTACATTCGTAAAGCCCAAAGAGAGTTACAAATGCAGAAATTTCCCGGGCTCGATCAGACAGGGGCACTTGCCAATATCCTTTCAGCAAATCCAACTTAGTTAAGAATTTTGCAGATCCTATCTGATCGAGACAGTCGTCAATGCGGAGCAAAGGAAAAGAGTCATTTTTGGTACTGGCATTAACCTTACGGTAATCCACACACATTCGGTACTTTCCATCAGACTTTTTAACTAAAACTATTGGAGAACTCCAAGGACTTATCGAAGGTTGGATGAGGTCATGTTTCAGCATATACTTTATTTCCTCCTCGACTATGTCCCTTTTCACTGGATTTAGTCGATAAGGACTCTGCTTTACAGGGGAAGCACTGCCCACATCCACATCATGCTGAAGCAACCTTGTCCTACCTGGCGAACTACGAAATATTTCTGGAAAAGAACAGATTAAATTAATAATGTCCCTTTTCTGGGTAACTTCCAGATGGTCCAGCTCTCTTTTCAAAACCTCTAGATTTTGAATGTTATTAAAGAGAGCATCAGAAGATACCTGACCAACTAAGTCCTCAAAATTATCCTCTGGAGAGACTACTTCTCCAGACACAGGTTCATACACAATAGCTAAAGGATCTCTACCACATGAAATTTAAGATTTCAGTCTATTAATATGAAAGACCCGGCACTTTCGTTTGGTCCCGGGGGCTTCAATTTCATAATTTACTTCAGACAATTTTCTCAAAACCTTCCAGGGCCCCTTATACCTTGGCTCAAGGAAATTGTCTGAATCTGTACTCAACACCAATACCAATTCCCCAGGCTCAAACGAGCGCACCTTGGTTTTCCTATTAAAATTTGTTTTCATGATTACTTGGGAGGAAGCCAAATTTTCTCTTGCAAATTTCCACGCAATGGCTAACTTTTTCCGTAAATTCTCTACAAACTTCATCACATTAAGTTCCTCTTTCTGCCCAGATGATAACAATTCATGGAAAATTTCCAACGGACCACGTACTTTGTGCCCATAGATCAGCTCAAAGGGAGCTACACCTGTAGATGCATTTGGATGGTTCCTTATGGCAAAGAGAGCAAAGGGAAGTCCTTTTTCCCAATCCTCTCCTTGTTCATAGCAGTATTTTTTCAAAACTGATTTAAGTGTCTGGTGGAATCTTTCCACCACCCCCTGACTCTCTGGGTGGTAAGGTACGCTGGTAGTGCACTGAATGGCCAGTTCAGCACACTTACCCCTAAATACCTTGCTCGTAAAATTCGTCCCACAGTCGGTCTGAATTTTACGAGGAAGTCCGTATCGGGAGAAAAATTCAACGAGCTTCTCAAATACTGCATTGGAAGTGATCTTTTTCATTGGGAATGCTTCAGGAAATCTAGAAGCTCGGTCCATGATGGTCAGGAGATGAGTAAACCCAGTCTTTGTTCTGGGCAAAGGCCCCACCACATCTATAACCAATTCCACAAAAGGTTCCCCAATTGCAGGAATGGGATGTAGAGGTGCTTTAGGGATCACTTGATTGGGCTTTCCCATCACCTGACAAACCTCACAATTACTAACAAATCGTTTCACTGATGATTTCAATCCTGGCCACCAAAAACATTTCGCTAATCTTTTGAAAGTCTTAAATACTCCAAAGTAACCAGAAAAAGAATCATCATGTGACAACTTCAAAACAGACTCCCTAAATTGTGAGGGAACCACAATTTGTTCCACTCGAGAAGTTTTGTTCAGATCATGTGTAGATGGACGACTAATTCGATATAACAAACCTTTCATTACACAAAACCTCGGTCTAGTTAAATCGGCTGTGTCACCCAACTCAAAATCAAACTCTTGTTTCTGAGCCTCAATAAACGTTAAACGGTCCCAATCAAGTTGCAAGATATTACTAGGACTACCTACCGGCCCGAGCCTTTCTAACTCTACTTCTGAACAACTTAAATCTAAGTCATCATCATTTATCAAATCAGCTGCCTTAGCGGAGGCCCGAGTCACCACCACCACAGGACAAGCATTCACAGTCAAAATAGGGAATAATTCCAGACCCCTATGGTCTACCATGTCATTTCCTAAAATACCATCTATATTTGGAATAGGGAGATTCTCCACCACAGCCAACTCCGTTACCTCATTATACCCAGGGAAGGATAATTCAACTTCCACCAATGGAGCTGAAACCACAGTATTCGGGAAACTCCCAGAATCACATAATTCCCTGAATATTCAACTAAACCATTTAAAGATTCCCTTAATACTAAAGACCGAGCTGACCCTGTGTCTCGCAAAAATTTTACCTTTAGAACTCCTGAATTCGTAACCAGTCTACCAGGCCATATATATTTATCATAGAGTCATGAAGGTCTATTACCAGTTGGTTTTACATTGCTGTCATCACTATTATTTACATTGCTACCTTCCGTTACCGATGGATTCTCAACCTTGGGAGTAATAGGAACACTCTTATTGGTAATTACAGATATAGGGTTGTCAATATTGTTATTATTTCTCTCCAGATACCTCCTCCTGGCATTACACTGAGCTTGATAATGTCCAGGCTTATTGCACCAAAAACAGGTCCCATTACCTTTGCTCACATTACCAGACACCACCCTGTTTTTGGAGAAGAATCTAGAGGGCTCTCCATTAGAAATATTTCCCCGAGTCTTCTCATTCTTATAATAGGTTGGAACACCAGAATGCTTTACCCTGTTGTTAGCTACATTATTAGATTTATTATTACCATCATTTGGCTTGGCAGACTGGAAATCTATACCGAGACCCAAAATTGCCAGACCCTGCTCGATGGGTTAAAATAAATTCATCGGCAATCTGAGCCGCTTTACTTAGACTGACTGCTTTCACCTCTTCCAAATATATCCTCAGTTCTTTGCTACAATACTTCTTAAATTCTTCCATCAACATTAATTCCCTCAAGGAGGAGAAAGAGACTACCTGACGACTCTTCAGCCAATTATCAAATTGCTCCTCCTTGAGCCTAGCAAACTCAACATATGAAACAGAAGCATGCTTACTAAAATTTCTAAATTTTAGCCGATAGGCCTCAGGGACAAGATCATAAGCCTTGAGGACCAACGCCTTTACTTTACCATAATCACGGGCTACACCCTCCTCCAAAGAATTATAAACTCTGATTGCCTTGCCCACCATCCTACACTGAATTAAGACTGTCCACATCTCGGCGGGCCAAGACAACCTGGTAGCAACCCGTTCAAATGCTTTAAAAAATTCAGGCACATTTCTTTCATCAAATACAGAGACTAACTTCAGAGCTGCCCCTATATTAAATTTATCAGCATATGGTCCACAGGGAGTACTTAATTTATTAGGAAAGCTTTGTAACCTAGCCAACTCCAAATTTACATTAGCCATCTCTAGCTCATGTCGCCTCACCTTCTCGTTCTCTTCAAACTCAAGTTTCACTAACTCTACCCTCTTGCAAATGAATCTATATTCATAGTCCTCTTGGGACAACACAGGCTGCACTGGGACTACATTCTCCGGGACAGATTTTTCTACAACAAATGGGTTTGTAGACACGTTAGCTTTATCTTGCAATTTAGCATTTCCTTCAAAAATAGTTCCAGTACGAGGGGGGTCCTCAAACAAAGAAAGGCCTGGATTCACACTCACATCATCAATCATACTATCCTCGCGCTCTGAACCACTATCATCAACACTGTCAAAATCCCTAGCTAAATTCTCTCCTTCAGCCATACCCTGAGCTACCTTATTCTCTACAGCTAACAACAACTGGGCCCTAGTGTTCGCAGCCCTAAGTGGGACACCTAACCAGCGAGCACAACTCACCAAATACTCTTTACTCAATACCGGAAGACGCCTAAGGCAATCTGCCGACCCCAAAAACTCTGCTGGATCGAAAATATATTCTTTCATGATTCCAAAATTAGAGGGGGAGTAAGGCAAAACACTAAACAATAACAAATATTGGTAAATCCACTGAGCACCGATCCGCCAACCAAACCACCAAGTACACCCGAGTGCAATCCTGTCACGGTCGCCAACTGTTACAACCTACCAGGTTGCAATGCAGGTTCTTTTAAGATATTTAAATTCTCATGGATTGCAGTCGGTAAAAGTACGTCAGTGATAAGGAAAGACGGAAACAGAGACCCAAGAAAACTTAACAATATTTATTATAAACAAGAACAATAACTTAAATCAACCTTGTGAGATTAAATAAACTTAATTGGACAGAATATTAAAGAGAACAAATAACTGGTTCTCCGGAACTCTCAATAAAAACCTAAAGCTATTACACTAAGCCCTAAACATGAGAAAATTCCAAGAGAGAAAACACTTAATAATAACAAGGTGGATCCAAATACGGCTAGCCAAAAATATCATTAACCTAATAATAAAGAGGTAGAAGGAAGTAGGAGGCAAAAACAATGAAAACCTTAATATTCCTACCTACCTTACAAAACTAAACAATACAGAATTAAACATGGGTGCACAACATGTAACAATAAAATTCGCACATATAGAAAGACAAAATTAATAATACACAACTTCACCTCGAGTGAAGTAGAGAAGGGGAGTTGAATACAGGGCCGTACTTAATCCATCAAGCCGCTATACGGAAGGGTAAAACTGTACGCCAGGCACTGAAGGGCAATCCACTTCCCTACACAAGAGGAACGATAATTTGTCTTACCT
>NC_090742.1:37378067-37633067 GCF_036898095.1 Palaemon carinicauda
ATTTTTTTAAGGATCTTCGTCCGGATCTTGTAACTGCTGCTCCTCGTTCGCCTTAACGTCAGAACTTACACTAGGCCTAGCTACTTCGAAGCCGTTGTTTTTAAGCTAGTGCTCTCTCGCTCTCCTAGAGAGCGTTACGTTGGCTAGGCGACTGGTTTTTGCACCAGGAGGAGCTTTAGGGATACAGCCTTTGATTTCCCTTCTTTTAAACTGGCTTATAGAGCGAGAGTCTGATATGACACGAGAGAAGTTCTCGGCTTGGGAGTTCATGCCTCAGCCCAGATAGACTTCTCAATTCTGGTAGACTCTCCCTGGCGCCTAGCCAGGAGACGCTCCAAGTTGTTTACAGGTCAACTTCTCAGCTTTTGTCGAGCCTTTGAAGTTTTGCTGTACTATTATGTCACACATAACAAGGCTTTCAGGGATGGTAAACGGTTCCGCCTCAGTCGCTAACCCCGTCTGTTGCCACACCTGCTCCCGTAGACCCTAAATGGGCTTTGCTGCAAGACATGCAGTCCAAGCTTGCGTCCTTGATAGAGGACTTAAATGCGGAGAAAAACCTTCTGGCCAACAACCTTCCAACCGGTCGGTTGTGCGCCCTGTTGACGCTGAGGTAACCTACTCGCGTCTGCCAGTTGAGGTGGTTCCTCCTTCTGGACAACAACCTTCCAACCGGTCGGTTGTGCGCCCTGTTGACGCTGAGGTAACCTACTCGCGTCTGCCAGTTGAGGTGGTTCCTCCACCGATGCGACCCAGTGTGGGTTGCCAGCCGCACGTTGACGTTAAGCGACGCTCGGAGGTGGTTGTTGACGTTCAGGACGTTCAACAACCAGCAGAGGTGACTTGTTGTGACGCAGTGCGTCAACCTCAGCAACCCGGTAGGGTGTTGACTGCACAACCCAGACGGTCTAGACAGTTTCGGGTTGACGCTGTGCTTCCTCGCGCACCCATGGTTGTTGACAGTTCACAGACTGTGCAGCAGTTCCATGATATTGCGTCCGGCTCCGTCACGCATCCACCAGTGCGACCGGATTCAGCGAGTCAGACGTTGCCCACTCCGTTGCCGTTTCCTCATCAGTTTCGGATGAGGAACCCTCTGATGAGGACGTTGCTGAACAAGACGATCAGCCCCCAGCCCTGCTATCCATCCAGAAGATGCTGAAGAAGGAACGCTGCTCAGTCAGGCTGTGGATGAGTCTGGTAGGGACACTCATCCGTGGATCAATTTGTGTCACTAGGAAGACTACACCTCCGTCCTCTTCTATACCATCTAGCTTTTCACTGGAAAAAGGACAAGACGCTAGAAGCGGTCTCGATCCCGGTTTCCGGAAAGATAAAGTCTTGTCTGACTTGGTGAAAGGACTATATCAACCTAAGAGAGGGTCTTCCCCTGACTGTTCAGACTCCCAACCACGTTCTCTTCTCGGACGTATCGGACGTAGGCTGGGGTGCGACATGAGACGGTAGGGAATGCTCGGGATTATGGAACTCGATTCAAAGGACAATGCATTTCAACTGCAAGGAGCTACTGGCAGTACGTCTGGCCTGGAAAAGCTTCAGGTCTCTCCTTCAAGGCAAAGTGGTGGAGGTGAACTCGGACAACACCACGGCTTTGGCGTACATCTCCAAGCAAGGAGGGACCTACTCTCTGACGTTGTACGAGATCGCAAGGGACCTGCTCATCTGGTCAAAAGGTCTAGACATATCACTAGTAACGAGGTTCATCCAAGGCAACTTGAATGTCATGGCAGATTGTCTCAGTCGGAAGGGACAAATAATTCCAACAGAATGGACCCTCCACAAGGATGTATGCAAGAGACTTTGGGCCACCTGGGGCCAGCCAACCATAGATCTCTTCGCAACCTCGATGACCAAGAGGCTCCCAATATTTTGCTCACCAATCCCGGACCCAGCAGCAGTTCATATAGATGCCTTTCTCCTAGATTGGTCACATCTAGATCTATATGCATTCCCTCCGTTCAAGATTGTCAACAAGGTACTGCAGAAGTTCGCCTCTCACGAAGGGACAAGGTTGACGCTAGTTGCTTCCCTCTGGCCCGCGAGAGAATGGTTCACCGAGGTACTTCGATGGCTAGTAGACGTTCCCAGAACACTTCCCCTAAGGGTGGACCTTCTACGTCAGCCACGCGTAAAGAAGGTACATCAAGGCCTCCACGCTTTTCGTCTGACTGCCTTCAGACTATCGAAAGACTCTCGAGAGCTAGAGGCTTTTCGAAGGAGGCCGCCAGAGCGATTGCTAGAGCAAGGAGAACATCCACCCTTAGAGTCTACCAATCGAAGTGGGAAATCTTCCGAAACTGGTGCAAGTCAGTATCCGTATCCTCGACCAGTACCTCTGTAACTCAAATAGCTGACTTCCTCTTATATCTGAGGAAAGAACGATCTCTTTCAGCTCCCTCTATCAAGGGTTACAGAAGCATGTTGGCATCAGTCTTCCGTCACAGAGGCTTAGATCTTTCCAACAATAAAGATCTACAGGACCTCCTTAAGTCTTTTGAGACCACGAAGGAGCGTCGTTTGGTTACACCTGGTTGGAATTTAGACGTGGTACTAAGATTCCTTATGTCAGACAGGTTCGAACCGCTACAATCAGCCTCCCTGAAAGATCTCACCTTAAAGACACTTTTCCTGGTATGCTTAGCCACAGCTAAAAGAGTCAGTGAGATTCATGCCTTCAGCAAGAACATCGGATTCTCATCCGAAACGGCTACATGTTCTACAACTTGGTTTTCTAGCCAAAAACGAGCTGCCTTCTCGGCCTTGGCCAATATCGTTCGATATTCCAAACTTATCGTATGGTTGGAAATGAACTAGAAAGAGTCTTATGCCCTGTAAGAGCTCTTAAGTTCTATTTAAAACGAACTAAACCTTTACGAGGCCCGTCTGAAGCTTTATGGTGTTCAGTTAAGAAACCATCTTTGCCTAGTCAAAGAATGCTTTATCCTATTTTATCAGACTGTTAATACGAGAAGCTCATTCCCATCTGAATGAGGAAGACCAAGCTTTGCTGAAGGTAAGGACACACGAAGTTAGAGCTGTCGCAACTTCCGTGGCCTTTAAACAAAATAGATCTCTGCAAAGTATAATCGACGCAACCTATTGGAAAAGCAAGTCAGTGTTCGCGTCTTTTTATCTTAAGAACGTCCAGTCTCTTTACGAGAACTGCTACTCTCTGGGACCATTCGTAGCAACGAGTGTAGTACAGTAGTGGGTTAGGGCTCAACCACTACAATTCCCTAATTCCATAACCTTTTTAATCTTTCTCTTGAAATGTTTTATTATTGTTTTTGGGTTGTCCGGAAGGCTAAGAAGCCTTTCGCATCCTACTTGATTTGGCGGGTGGTCAAAGTCATTTCTTGAGAAGCGCCTAGATTAGAGGTTTTGATGAGGTCCTGTTGTATGGGTTGCAACCCTTGATACTTCAGCTCCTAGGGGTCGCTCAGCATCCTAAGAGGATCGCGAGGCTCCGTAAGGAAGACGTACTTAAAAAGGCAGAGTAATTGTTCAAGTCGACTTCCTTACCTGGTACTTATTTATTTTATGTTTGTTATTTTGAATAACTGCTAAAATGAAATAAAAAATCCTTAGCTCATAATAATGTAAACAATTATTGCTGGTCTCTACCCACCCCCCTGGGTGTGAATCAGCTTATATAATCACCGGCTAAGTTTAATATTGAAAAATGTTATTTTTATAATAAAATAAATTTTTGAATATACTTACCCGGTGATTATATATTAAAGGACCCTCCCTTCCTCCCCAATAGAGACCCAGTGGACCGAGGAGAAAATTGAGTTCTGTGTTTACATTGAGTACTGAGTACCTGCACGACAGATGGCGCTGTTGAAGTACACCCCCTACCTGCATTGCGATCGCTGGCGGATTTTTAACGTAGAGTTTTCTGTCGAGCAACAGAGTTGCAGCTTATATAATCACCGGGTAAGTATATTCAAAAATTTATTTTATTATAAAAATAACATATTTCACATAAATACTTGCTATGAACAAGTTTCTCATTTAAGTTCATTCATGTTTACTCTCTACACTCCGTTGTTTTTCCGTTAACCGATCACGACCCCATACGTATAGAAAGTTTGCACAGGGGGTTTAATTTTTCCCAACCCCCACCTTCCAACAATCTCTTTTCCGTGGAAACCTTTGTCCAAGTCAGGTCTTTGTTAGTTGAAGTCTTTTTGCGTATTTTACGATGGAAATTATAGAAACTTGTAACGACTGCAGTATTCCATACTTAAAAGCATTTCGGTGAATTCTTTGATACGGCATCCAATGATGATAATTTTCTTAAATCTCATAATGTAATAGCCCAACGTTTAAGATAGCTAAGACAAAGAAGAAACGGCGATGTGGATATACAGAAGTTAAGACGTCACAGTCACAACACCCCGGTGACCCACAAGTTTCGTCGTCCCGGTCATAAAATTAAGTCATTAATTTCTTTAATTTTAATGTGTTAGTTTTACTAGTTTTTGAGTGTGCGCAGGTCAACATTACCTCATGCCAGTACATACGAGCTTGATGTTTTATTTTCATGCGAGCGAAGCGAGCCAGTGGCGGAACAAGAACCATTATATCTAGTGTTGCTAATGTTAACGTAATTATTGTTACATTGCTAATGTTAGCGTAACATGCTAATGTTACGCTAGCATTGCTTTGTTCCGTAACTGAATACAAACCATGCTATTCACATGGGGTAATTACTTCGGCGCAGCCGATGACGAGCCATAAAGTTTTAACGAGGGTTTCCTACCCCACCGCTAGTTAGGGGGTGGGGGTGGGGGGAAGGGTAGCTTGCTACCCCTCCACCCTCACACACACACCGGTAATTCGTCCACTTTACTTTTGGCTCGGAGAGACGACAGACCTGTCAGCGCTCTCCTCTCTTTTGACTGCCATAATTTTTGTTTTCTTTTTCTTTCAGTGTTTGTGTGCGAAGTTGGCCTCTATAATCATCATGCGCACTTGCCCTGGTCTTCCCGGCCGCCCTTGTGGGACCTTTATGTCGGCCGTGGAGACAGGTCCGCACTCCTTATGCCCTCAGTGTAGGGGCCAACGGTGTGATAGTGCTAATTTGTGTATTGAGTGTAGGGAGTGGTCTACCTCCCAGTGGGAGAGGTTTGCCCGGCGACGTAAGAAGAAGGCTAAGACGGATCGTTCTCCTTCTGAGGTTTCTCGGGAGAGAAAAGATCCTAGGTCTTCTTCTTCCGCCGCCCATTCCTCCTCCGAAGCTCCCGCTCAGGCGGCCTCTTCTGAGAGGCCGGCGAGTGGTAGCGTAGACTGTAATGTTGATGTTGTTGACCGATCCCGTGGTAAGGGAGAGGCCGCTGCCTACCATAGCGAGGCGGCTGTCCCTCCCCCCTCGGAGGAGGTCTTTATGTCTAACAATGATCTTTTTCAGCCTTGGGCTTCCTTGGGGCTACAGGGTTTGCCCTCATAGGAAGCCCTGTTTGACATGGGTCAAACGGGGTGCGGCCGCCGAACAATCGTCAACTACAGCTGAGATAGATCCTCTGTCTGTAGTTGACGTAGTTGTTTCGGAAACATCCCATGGATCTGTCCAAACACCTGTTCCTGTGGCTGAGGTAGCTGAAGGCTCTGTCTCCCCCTCCGAACACACTTCGAGGGAGGAGCTGAGTCCTACGGTCTCTCCTTCCACTGAGACTCCCTCTCGGGGGAGTTCTCTGGTAGAGACGCCTCTTCGGAGGCCCCATGATGGTCAGCTTGCTGATCCAACGGCCCCTCGTGGGCGTATAAGGCGGAAGGCTCGCCCTCCCCTTCGCCGTAGAGGCCTTCCTTCTCCCTTTAAAGGAGTTAAGAGGCGCCTCTTCGGCTCGTCGTCACCACAATCCTTTGCGGAGGAGACGACTCGCCGCTCTCCTATCCTGCCAGCTACTACCCTAGACCTCTCCCCTTTGGAGGATGGTCGTCCTTCGGGACAAGGGTCTCCTCAACCATCTACATCGAAGGCTGCTGATGCTCTTGACGCGCCCCCTGAGTCTGCCACTGCGCAGTCTCCAGGCCCTTCGGGGTCTCAGGGACTTGAGCGCAAAACTGCGCCTCTCGTCTCTAAGCGTAAGGCTCTGCCTGCGCCCGTTGCTGTTGTTCCTGATGTTGCTGATAAAGCGCTTCGACGCTCACCGTTAGGCGTTCACGCCTCTGGTCCTGTTACGCGCCAGGGTTCCCCTGCGCGCCCACGCCCATCGACAGCTGTTCCTGATGCAGCGCGCAAGCGCTCAAAGGCGCCCACGCGTCCACCTTTACCAGCGCTGCCGCGCCCCCCAGTTCCTGTTACATCACGCGCGGTCCCAAAGGTTCCTGAGTTGGCGCACAGGCGCCCACAGGTTCCTGCGGACTCGTCGCGCCCTATGGGGGAAAAGCGCGGCGCGCGTTCACCCCCAGTCCCTGTTCCACCGCGCGCGGTCCAACAGGTTCCAGAGTTGCCGCACAGGCGCCCACAGGTTCCTGCGGACTCGTCGCGCCCTATGGGGGGGAAAGCGTGACGCGCGTTCGGCCCCGGTTTATGTCACTTCGTGCGCGATCCAAAAGGTTCCAGAGTCGGCGCACAGGCGCCCACAGGTTCCTGCGGACTCGTTGCGCCCTACGGGGGAAAAGCGCGACGCGCGTGATTCCATCCTCAGCTCTCACGTGCTCTCCAACGCATCCAGGTATCGCCTTGGAATCATAGCGCTCACCCAAAGAGGTTCGCGCTGTAAAGGAGGTTCGCGATGCGCGTTCACGCGCAGTTCCTGTTCCAGCTCCCGTTCGTTCTCCAACGCGATCACGTGTTGCGCCGACTCAGCACGTTGCTCCAGAGATGGCTAAGTCAGCGCATAGGCGCTCACGGCCCCCTCTGGAACCGCGCGAGTCTAATGCCGACACTATCGCACGCGACGCTCATCTGTCGCGCCCAGTTCCAGCTACGCGCCCTGTGCCTGTGTTCAAGGCAACTGTGGGCGTTCCAGAATTCCATCATGCTGTTCGCAACACGCAACCTCCGAAACAGCGATCTCCGGAGCGTCCTGTTCCAGATACACGCTATGCGCGCCGACAATCGCCAGTGCGGTTAGCGACCTCGCAGGTGAATAGGGCGGTCCCTCCCGACCGTCGCCCGCAGGTCTCTCGCGACCCTGCTTCAGTACTATCGCCTTCGCGGCGAGTTCTCCCAGACACTCGCACAGGTGCCCCTGTCATATCGCGCCCTTTCGGGTCTCACCAGGTCGCTGCGCGCCCGCGTGTTCGGCCAGTTCCTGATCACCGTATGCCGACGCCTTCACCAACGTGCTCTCGCGGCCTTATTCCGGCTCGCGCTCTCAGATCTCCAAGGCGTGACCGCGCCATTGATCCATCTGCGCGCAATCGCTCCCTTGCGCCCGCCCCCGCGCGATTTTCCAGCATCGCCCATGCGCGCGCGATTTAGTTCGCACTCGCGATTTTCCAGCTTCGCGCTACACTGACGCGCGCGACCCTGTGCCGGGCCCGGTTCACGAGCCCCAGCGCGACTGCCTGCAGGCGGATTCTTCCTTGTCGCGCTCCCCTCCCCGCAAGCGCAGACCAGCGCGCTCGCCAGAAGGGGGCCGCTCCCCGGAAAGGTTTAGGGATTCTTCTTTTTCAGCCCAGAAGGCGAACCCTCGTTTGTTAACTCCTCCTAGGGATCCGTCGATCCCCTTTCCTTCAGAGGGAGTGTCTGACAGCGCCGCTGTCAGTCAACAGCCGTGGTTCGATACCCTCCTCAGAGCTCTTGTGCGGGCGATTAAGCCAGCCACCTCTGACTCGGGTCGCGAACCAGCGGCAGTGTCCTCCCCCCTGAAGAGGAAGAGAGGAGTCTCTCCCGTGGACCCTCCTCCGGGTCCTAGGCTGTCCCCTCGCAGATCCTTAGGCAAGGTTCTTACTCCACCTCAGACCTTCTCGCCCTCCCCTGCGGAGGAGGAATACCCCTCCTCAGGGGAATCGGTCGAAAAGGAGGACTTCCCCATTGCACCAATGGAGGAAGTTCATCCCCCTCCCGAGAGGTCTCCTCGTCTTGAGGTGGAGAAGGACCTACCGCCTTCGCTTTTGGAGTCCTGTATCCCGCCCAGGTGGGAATCTAAGGACTCTAAGACGATTCCTAAATCATCGGCCAGGATCAGACAGGAGCAGCCTAGGGCGGTCGAGGATGCCCACGTGTCCCCCCAGGAAGAGCCCTTGGGGACAGGAGACTTCGCTGCGAGTCCATCGGGAGGCGAGCGCCAGGAGTCGGAACATGCATTCTGGCAAGTCCTGACCCTCATGAGAAGTCTGAACAGAATCCCAGATCCTGAGGTCCCTCCTCGTGAAGGGAAGGACACAGTCCTGGATCGTATCTTTGGCACTCAAAAGCCCTCTAGGGCCTGTGCGGCTCTGCCCTGGTTTCAGGGGATGAAGAGTGCCAGAGAGAAGATCGAGGGACAACTCGCGGAGCTTGCCTCCTCCAGCAGGTCGAGTGCCGGGAATAAGCTCCTCCCTCCTCCTCGAGTCCATCAGAGGAGGTATTTTGAGATCCTTGAGGAGTTTTCTCCGAGTCTTCCCCTACACCACTCCGTGGAAGCTCTCACAGGGGGAGTCTCTCTTGAGAGACTCTCCAACCGGCACGTGTCCTTTTCGGCCACTGAGATCCAGAGTCAGGAGAAGGTCATTAAGTGTGCCATGCAGGCCGCTTCATTGCTAGACATCTGGCTGGGGTCTCTGGGCATTCTGGTGTGATCCGAGGATCTCTCCAAGGAAAGCACCAGGAAAGCACTGGAGACCTTTCTCCTCTCGGGCACTCGGACCATCGAGTTCCTGTCCCACCAGGTCGCGAGCTTGTGGGCCAACACGATCCTCAAGCGTCGGGACGCGGTGACTGAGAGGTTTCACCAAAAGGTCCCCAGCGCCGAGACTAGTAGGCTCAGACACTCTTCTGTCCTCAGCAAGAGTCTGTTCGAGCCTAAGGACGTGGAGCTCACTGCCGAGAGGTGGAGGAAGTCCAATCAGGATTCCCTCATCCATAGGGCCCTGACATCAAGGCCCTACAAGCCTCCGGCAGCACAGCAGCCCCGCCCTGCCAGGGACACGAAGAAGACAACTGTAGCAGCGAAGCCCAAGGTGTCTAAGCCCTTTCCTGCCAAGGGCAGAAGGGGCAAGAAGTCCTCCAGGGGAAGCAAGAACCCTAGAGGTACCGGCCGGGGCCGGAAACGCTAGGGGTGGCAATCCCCCTGCATGTCCACCAGTTGGGGGATGCCTTCAGAGTTGCGCAGCAAGGTGGCAGCAACTCGGGGTGGATACCTGGACGATCTCTGTGATTTCTCAAGGGTATCGCGTCCCGTTCACGGCATCTCTACCTCCCCTGACAGCAGATCCAGTGTCGCTGAGCTCTCTTGCCATGGGGTCGGCAAAAGGGCAGGCCCTTCGGGGCGAAGTCCAGACCATGTTGGAGAAGAATGCGCTCCAGGAGGTCGTGGACGGGTCCCCAGGCTTCGACAGTCTCGACTTTCTTGTGAAAAAGGCGTCTGGAGGCTGGAGACCAGTCATCGATCTCTCGACCCTGAACGGGTTTGTCAAACAGACTCCGTTCAGCATGGAGACAGCGGACACGGTCATGCTTGCAGTGAGACCGCGAGATTTCATGTGCACACTGGATCTGAAGGACGCGTATTTCCAGATCCCGATCCACCCGTCTTCAAGGAAGTACCTAAGATTTTGCCTAGATCACAAGATCTACCAGTTCAAGGTGTTGTGCTTCGGTCTCTCCACAGCACCTCAGGTGTTCACCAGAGTCTTCACCATCATCTCTTCGTGGGCACACAGGATCGGCATCCGTCTCCTTCGTTACCTGGACGAATGGCTGGTCCTGGCAGACTCGGAGGTATCCCTTCTCCGCCACCGAGACAAGCTCCTCGAGGTTTGCCGGGATCTGAGGATCGTGGTAAACCTCGAAAAGTCTTCTCTGCAGCCCTCTCAGAGACTGGTATATCTAGGCATGATCATAGACACCAATCTCCACAAAGCCTTCCCATCAGACGAAAGGATAGCAAGGCTGAGGAAGGTCGCGAGACCTTTCCTCACTTGAGAAGAACTCCCAGCCCAATCGTGGCTTCGTCTCCTCAGCCACCTCTCCTCGGCCCCCTCTCCTCTCTAACCCGTCTCGTCCCCAGCAGTCGCCTCAGGATGAGATCCCTTCAGTGGCGACTGAAGTCCCGGTGGAGTCAAGGACTCAGACTCCCCGGACATCTTGATCCCTATGGGATCTGCGGAACGGTCGGACCTGGAGTGGTGGGTGGCAGACGAGAACCTACGAAAGGGAGTGGATCTTCTCGTCTCCTCCTCAGATTTGATGTTGTTTTCGGACGCGTCAAACCACAAGGCTTCCGGCCTGTGGTCAGAATCAGAAAAGTACCTTCACATAAACCTGCTGGAGATGAAGGCCGTTTTCGCCCTTCAAAAGTTCCACCAAGTCCTGGCGGGTCACTCCGTAGTGGTGATGAGCGACAACACCACGGTGGTGGCTTACATCAACAAGCAGGGAGGTACCTTTTTGGAACTGCAGTCCCATCTTGCAGTAGAGATCCTGAGATGGTCCGAGGTCCACTCGATATCACTTACAGCTCGCTTCATTCCAGGCAAGAGGAATGTGCTCGCCGACAGTCTGAGCAGAGCGACGCAGATAGTGAGTACCAAGTGGTCTTTGGATCCTCAGATAGCCAACAAAGTCCTGACTTTGTGGGGTTCCCCGACTGTGGACCTGTTCGCTACGGCGTTGAACACCAAGCTTCCGCTGTACTGCTCCCCAGTCCCGGACCCCAAGGCCCTCTGGCAGGATGCTGGACCCCAAGGCTCTCTGGCAAGATGCCTTCCAACAACAGTGGGACAACGTCGACGTATACACCATTCCCCCGTTCTGTCTGATGAGGAGGGTCCTCAACAAGACCAGAACATCGGTCAATCTCTCGATGACCTTGATAGCTCCGCTATGGCATCACGCAGAGTGGTTTCCGGACCTTCTGCAGCTCCTCACAGAGATCCCGAGGGAACTCCCTCCACGTCACGAGCTACTCAAACAACCACACTCCAACATCTTTCACAAAGCCGTAGCTTTGCTTCGACTTCACGCCTGGAGACTATCCAGCATCGCCTCAAAGAGAGAGGATTTTCGCAACAAGTTGCGGAAAGGATGTCTGGCCACCTGCGCAGGTCATCCGCAGGAGTCTACCAGGCGAAGTGGCGAGTTTTCTGTGGTTGGTGCCGTGGAAGGGGTATCTCTCCCCTCGATGCCACTTTACCAGCAATAGCGGAGTTCCTTGTGTATCTGCGGGAAGAAATGCGCCTTTCAGTCTCGGCAGTGAAAGGCTATCGCTCAGCCTTAAGTCTTGCCTTCAGGCTCAAAGGAATGGACATTTCCTCCTCGCTGGAACTGTCTCTGCTCATACGGAGTTATGAACTTACCTGCCCTCAGTCGGAAGTGAGACCTCCTCCTTGGAACGTGGTTCGAGTCCTCAGGTCTCTTAAGAGGCCTCCCTACGAACCATTACGCCAGGCTTCTGATCGCCACCTTACCTGGAAGACGGTGTTCCTGCTAGCTTTGGCCTCGGCCAAGCGATTCAGCAAACTACATGGTCTCTCCTACGATGTCGCCCATTCAAGGGGATGGGGGGAGGTAACGTTCAGCTTCGTCCCTGAGTTTGTTGCTAAGACTCAGAACCCGGGAGTGCCGGACCCTAGGTTCGACTCTTTCCAGGTCTCAAGTCTTCGTTCTGTAACAGATGACCCAGACCATTTCCTACTGTGCCCAGTCAGGAGTCTGAGGTTGTATCTGAAGAGAACAGCTGCAGTCCGGCCCCAGGTGCGAGCCTTGTTTGTTAGCACCGGGCCAACGAAGAAGAGGGTCACCAAAAACACCATCTCGGCCTGGATCCACAAGGTAATCCACCTGGCCTTGAGTTCTGACCCTCCCCCGTCACGGCGCCCTAGGGCGCATGATGTCGGGCGTGGCTGCGTCCCTGGCCTTCAAGAAGAACTTTTCTGTGACGCAGGTCCTGCAAGCTGGGGTCTGGAAGCGTCGGACTACCTTCACGGCCCCCTAAGGGTTAAGTCACCCCATGTAAATAGCGTGGTTTGTATTCAGTTATGGAACAAATGACAAATTCGTAGATAATTTGTATTTTTCCTAACGATACAAACCTAGCTATTTACAGTTATGTGCCCGCCAGCCCTGTCCCCCAAGATAAGTTCTACCTCTAAGTAAAGTGGACGAATTACCGGTGTGTGTGAGGGTGGAGGGGTAGCAAGCTACCCCTCCCCTCCCCGCTAACTAGCGGTGGGGTAGGAAACCCTCGTTAAAACTTTATGGCTCGTCATCGGCTGCGCCGAAGTAATTACCCCATGTAAATAGCTAGGTTTGTATCGTTAGGAAAAATACAAATTATCTACGAATTTGTCATATTGTTAGCGTAGGCAGCTCAACATTACCGTTTGCCATTACTTGTGAGTGAAGTAAGCCCGAATTGGAACAAGAGCCATTATATTTAAACATTTTAACAGAAAATATATGTTTTCCTGTAGTAAATAACGTGATTTAACCGGTTTCCATCTTCATTTCAACCGCAACACCAACAACCAGTTCGGCTACTTAAAGTTAGTCGGACTGGTTGTTCTGTTTGTTTGTGGTTGAAATGAAGGTCAAATTCGGTCATATCATGTTATTTACTACAGGAAAACATATATTTTAAATATGTAACTTCCCTGGTAGTTACATATACATAGCTTAAATCTCGCATTTCGACGCGGCACGACAGAAAATTCAAATTCGTGGCGATCGCCGTCATGGCAGTAGGTGGTCATGCATGAGCGCCATCTCTCATAGGTTATCAGAACCATTCCCAACATTCCTCAGAAATTCTCTTTCGTTGAGCGAGTCAACACCTCGGGAATTCGTTTCGTGGATATATTACTTTCTTCTACAATTTGGTGAAGTACCTTTTGTCAGATTATTGTTAATAGCTTTCGCTGCCTTTCAACTATCAAAGATATTGTATAGGATAGTTTTTTGCTGGTCCAATTTGGACAGTTTAATTGAACTTGATTTTCAAGATGGCTCTTCTGTTGTTAAACTTTGTGTGTAGGGCTAGACAGGCTTTCGAGCTGCTCTTACTTCCCGCACTGTAATTAGCAGGGAGCATGTATGTATTTGTTTTCTTTCTATTTTCGTACATTGAGAGATCAAAGATTTTTCCCCCTACTTTATTAACGAACAACTCTTAAAGTTATAATGGAAGGAAGACATTTCTACATTAAAACATTGTTTGTCACTATTTTGTGACGTAACTCTTAGCAGAGCGGAATGTGATTGCCTTGAAGGAATTCAGTCCGCCATCGTGATGACGTCACAATCCTGTGACGTAATTTGCTTAGTATGACTTGCATTATGTGAATTATTTTCTTTTCTTGCAAGAAATTATTGAAATATTAGCTTATTAAGCATAAGTATGTTTATAATGTAAGGAAATATATTATTTTCAAGTATATATATGTCCTTTGTTCCGTAACTGAAATACAAACCACGCTATTTAATATGGGTAATTACTTTCGGTGTAGCTGAAATGACGAGCCATTAGATTTTTAATGAGGGTTTACTACCCTACCGCTAGATAGCGGGGGTAGGGAGGGGTGGCTTGCTACCCCCCCCCCCCCCCCCTCACACACACCTGTGATTTAGCTCACTTTGCTATCGGCTCGGGTGGTAGTCGGACGTGTCCGCTTTCACCCTCGCCTCTTGGACAGCCATTAATGCTTTTTGTCTTTTTACTTACTTTTTCTTATACTGTACTTGTAATATATATATAAACATTCTTTATGTTTATGTATATATTTGTGTATAGAAATGTAGTAAGTTTTCTTTTCAGTGTTTGTGCTGTGTGTGTGATGTACGACAACGACACTTACGTAGTGCAAGGCCACCACGGTTTCACTTCGTGGGGAACTACCTCTCCCTCTTAGTCCTTCGGTCTTTCCTTCGGCATATCCGTTAAATCGGCCGCCGTAGGTAATCGTCATCACTGGACTTTCTTCATTCATCTTTTATCTTCGCTGTTCCTCTTTTTCTACGGGAAACTTGGATTCTCAGCGAAGGGAGTGTGGGAGTTTAGTTTGACTACGGTCTCTCTCTCTCTACTCGAGGTCGTTCACCCCTTACTACTACTACGTACGTACTATTACGGAAGCTCCTTTCCCGTTGCGGGTTGGGTTGCTATTCCGTTTATTTGTCTCGATTATTTTTAATGAAATTAATTGTATTTTGTTAACTTTTTAGCTTTCTCCGTGGGGAATGCTTCCCTTCGGGGGGGGTTCAGCGGTTCTCACTATTAGTGAACATTCTTAGATGATTTAGATAATTATTATTCTGTTTTTATTAAAGTTTCTCCGCCCTCCCCCTTCTACCGTGAATGTCAGCTGGGAGAGGAGGGCGCATACTTAATTCTTATTTTATGTTATTCCCTCGGGGTTACTCTTCGGAGTTCCTCCCTGGGGAATTTTTGTTTAAATAATTATTTAATTTTATTTTCCCAGTTAACTATGCAGTTTTTCTTCTTTTGACTAAAGAGCGCCAACGAAGCAGAGCTGTCTTGTTTGTGCCTGGGTAGTCTGGTGTCGCTGCCGTCCCTCAGAGGACGTCGTCATGGGCGTGATCCCTTATCTTAGAAGTTCTCCTGTGACAACATGCCAGCACTTCAGATCATCTTAGAACGCTAAAGGAGGTTCGCCTCCAGGGGTTGGGTAACTTCCCTTCCAAGGGAGGTTTCCTCCCCAGGTGCGAGATCTTCTCCCTGCAGAGGGAGAATTTCCCACACCTTAATATTTCATCGCCGTCGACTACTGTGCTGCCCTTCGAGGCAAGTCTCTGCTACGGAGTGTTCACCTCTCTCGTTCGCGAGAGAGGCCACTCATAGAGACTCCTCTTCGGAGGATCGGTCCTGAGAAGGTCAGGGGGCGCCACCACGAGTGTCTTCACGTCTCTTCTGCGAAGCGTCACCTCTCTCGTTCACGAGAGAGGCCACTCATAGAGACTCCTCTTCGGAGGATTGTTCCTGATAAGGTCAGCTTGCTGATCCCAACGGCCCTAAGGGGCGCCATCACAAGTGTCTTCAGGTCTCTTCTACGAAGTGTCACCTCTCTCGTTCGCGAGAGAGGCCACTCATAGAGACTCCTCTTCGGAGGATTGCTCCTTATAGGTCAGCTTGTTGATCCAATGGCCCTAAGGGGCGCCATCACGAGTGTCTTCAAGTCTCCTCTACGAAGTGTTCACCTCTCTCATTCGCGAGAGAGGCCACTCATAGAGACTCCTCTTCGGAGGATTGTTCCTGATAAGGTCAGCTTGCTGATCTGGACCTCTCCGCAGATCGTTCACGATCTCTTAACCTGCTGACCTGCCATCTTCGTTCCCGACTGCTGACGCGCTGTGGGCACCAACGCATCCTGTTGTTAAACAGGCATCGATCCCTTCGTGGTAAAAAGGGCGTATGGGCAAATACTGTACATACTTCCCTCAAGCGCCAGGTTTCACCTGCGCGTCAGCGCACTTCGTTGGAGATTCCTGACAAAGGCGCCAGCGCTCACCTGCGCTCCAGCGCACATCGTTGGAGTTTCCTGAGATAGTGCACAGCCGCTCACCAGTGCTCCAGCAATCTTCTGCGCGCCATCATTCACCTGCGCGCCAGCGGACATGGATGGTTGTTCCTGCTAGCGCACCAACCTCACCTGCGCGCCAGCGCACATCGTTGGAGTTTATCTGAGTTAGCACACAGGCGCTCACCGGTGCTCCAGAGTTCTCCTGCGCGCCATCTCTCTCCAGCTGACCTACCGATCTACCAGCGCAACCTTGCGCTGCAACAAGGACTTCGGTCCTGGACTCTAAAGCAGACCTGCTTACGGTCCTCATCCGGTAATGTTGGCCCTTTCTTTAAGGACACATCCCAGCTCCTGATCGTCCTGCCAGCTGACCCTTCAACCTAGCGCGTTCGCCGCGCGCGGGTACCGATGGTTTCCCGCGCGTGCTCACCGATTACGCGCGTAAGCGACGACGATCTTCTTCCGCACGCGGGTACCGTGGTTTCTCACGCGCGCACCGCTACCTTCGCGTGATCTAACGCGCGCAAGCGCCGACGATCTTCTTACGCGCGCAAGCGCCAACGATCTTCTTTCCCGCGCGGGTACCGATGGTTTCCCGTGCGCACAACGCTTCAGTCGGGCGCGCACGTGCACTTCGCTCGCACGGTCACCGATCTAATGCACGCAAGCGCCAACGATCTTCTTACGCGCGCAAGCGCCGACAATCTACAAGCGTCGACGATCTTCTTACGCGCGCAAGCACCGACGATCTTTTCCGCGCACGGGTACCAATGGTCTCCTGCGCGTGCGTTAACATTCTGGCCCGCACGGGCTCTTTATTATAATCCTGCACGTCAATCTGATTCCTGCGCACTCCATGAAGTCTTGCCCACGCGCGTCAACGCTTCGACGGTTTCTCGCGCGCGAGCCCCGGGTATTCCCCCGCGCGAGCCCCGGGTATTCCCCATCGCGCGAGCCCCGGGTATTCCCCATCGCGCGAGCCCCCGGGTATTCCCCATCGCGCGAGCCCCGGGTATTCCCCATCGCGCGAGCCCCGGGTATTCCCCATCGCGCGAGCCCCGGGTATTCCCCATCGCGCGAGCCCCGGGTATTCCCCATCGCGCGAGCTCCGGGTATTCCCCATCGCGCGAGCGCCAGCGCGCTCCCTAGCGCAATCATCAATACCTTCCCCAGCGCAATCATCAATACCCTCCCCAGCGCAATCATCAATACCCTCCCCAGCGCAATCATCAATACCCTCCCCAGCGCAATCATCAATACCCTCCCCTGCGCGAGGTTGCCGAACAACGCGCGGTAAGGGCGCCATCACCACATTTCCCCTCCCCCCCAGCACAGAACAGCGCGCTTGCCGGTAGGGGGGAAGGTTCCAGAAAGGTCCAGGGACATACCCTCCTTACCTTTTTACAGGAGACTTCCCCTCCAGAGGGAGAGTGTGACAGCGCAGCTGTCAGCCGACATCCTGGTTTGGGACTCTAATCAGAGCGGTAGCACAGGCTTCAAGCTGTTCTCTCTGAGTTGAGCCACAAATCATTGGCTGCATCTACTCCCCCAAAGAGGAGTTTCGAACGAGGTAACTTCTCCGAGGACGTAGCTGTCTCCTCGTAAGTCTTCGAGGCAGGCACTCTCCCCTCTCAGACTTTTCTCCCTCACCTTCGGACGGAGATTTCCCGCCCTCGGGAGAGTCACGGGAGGTGAGACGTTCCCCAATCACATTGAGGGAAACCCCACCTCGCGCGGTAAAGTCTTCTCGAATAAAGGTGGAGAAGAGCCTTCCTCCTTCGTTGTTGGAGTCCTACATCCCTCCCGGGAGGGAGTCAAGGACTCCAAGACAATACCGGGAGTCCCCTAGCACCTAAATCTACAGCCTCAGACATTCTTTCGTTATGGGAACGAATCTGTTTGAGCCTAAGGACATGAAGCAGGCGGCTGAGAGGTGTAGGAAGTCACTAAGACTCCCTCCTACATAGGGCTTTGACATTCAAGCCCTATAAACCTCCAGCACCTCAACAGCCACGTCCCACCAAAACAACGCCAGCTAAGACAGTGGGGTCTAAGCCCTTTCCGGTCAAGGACAAGAAAGGCACTAAGTCCCCCAGGGGAGGGAAGAATCCTAGAGGGAGCAGCCGAGGCTGCAAACGCTAGGATTGGCAGTTCCCCTGCATGCCCGCCAGCGGGGGATGCCTATAAGGTTGCGCAGACAGGTTGCAACAACTCAGGGCCGATTCCTGGACAATTTCCGTAATCAGTCGGGGAGATCGCGTCCCGTTTACAACATCTCTACCTCCCCTGAGGACGAATCCGGTGTCATTTAGCCCCCTTGCCATGGGATCAGCAAAGGGGCGAGCTCTGTGGGCAGAGGTCCAGATTAAAGCAAACTCCAGTCAGCATGGAGACCGCAGACACAGTCAGTCTTGCAGTAAAACCGCAAGACTTCATGTGTGTACTGGATCTGAAGGACGCGTACTTCCAGATCCCAGTCCATCCGTCTTCAAGGAAGTACTTAGGATTCAGCCTAGACAACAAGGAGTACCAGTTCAAGGTGCTGTGTTTCGGTCTCTCCACAGCACCACAGGGTTTCACCAGTGTGTTCACCCTAATATCATCGTGGGCACTCAGGATCGGCATCCGTCTCCTCCATTATCTGAATGACTGCCTGATCCTAGCGGACTCGGAGTCATTCCCTCTTTGACACCGAGACAAACTTCTAGGACTTTGCCAGGATCTAAGGATCATGGTAAGTCTTGAGAAGTCCTCTCTGCTTCCCAAGCAAAGACTGGTTCACCTAGGCATGATTATAGACACCAATCTCCACAAAGCCTTTCCATCAGATGAAAGGATAGCAAGGCTGAGAAGAGTCGCAAGCCCTTTCATCAGTCGAGATGAGCTTCCAAGCCAATCGTGGTTACGTCTCCTCGGTCACCTTTTCACCCTTGGCTCGTCTAGTTCTCAACGGTCGCCTCAAGATGAGGTCTCTCCAGTGGCGGCCCAGGTTCTGGTGGAATCAAGGCTGCAATTCCCCGGACACCATGATCCCTATGGGTCCTGCGGAACGGACGAACCGCCAGTGGTGGGTGACAGACGAGAACCTACAAAGAAGAGTGGATCTTCTCGTCCTTCCCCCGGATTGCATGCTGTTTTCGGACACCTCAAAGGAAGAGGGGGGGGTCCCACGTTCTGTTCCACAGGACCTCAGACCTGTGGTCAGAATCGGAAAGGTGCTTCCATATAAATCTGCTAGAGATGATGGCCATCTTCCTGGCCCTTCAACAGTTCCAACAATACCTGGCGGATCACACTGTGGTGTGATGAGTAACAACACCACAGTAGTGGCTTACATCAACAAGCAGGGAGGTGCCTTTTCAAAGCAGCTATCCCATCTCTCAGTAGAGATACTGAGATAGACCGAAGTCCACTCGATTCCACTATCAGCTCGCTTCATTCCAGACAAAGGGAATGTGCTCACCGACAGTCTGAGCAGAGCGTCTCAGATAATGGGTACCGAGTGGTCCTTGGATCATCCAGTAGCCAACAAAGTCCTGACTTTGTGGGGTTCCCCGACTGTGGATCTGTTCACTACAGCGCTGAACTTCAAGCTCCCGCTGTATTGCCCCCCAGTCCCGGATTCCAAGGCACTCTGGCAAGATGCCTTCCAACAACGGTGGGACAGCACCGACGTGTACGTTTTCCCCCCCGTTCTGTCTGATGAGGAGGGTGCTCAACAAGACCAGAATATTGGTCAATCTCTCGATGACCCTTTATAGCTACGCTATGGCATCACGCGGAATGGTTTCCGGACCTTCTGCAACTCCTAACGGAACTTCTGGGAGAACTCCCTTTGCGACACAATCTACTCAAACAACCACACGCCAACATCCTTCACAAAGCTGTAGCTTCGCTTCGACTTCACGCCTGGAGACTATCCAGCATCTCCTCACTGAGAGAGGATTGTCGCAACAAGTTGCGATCGGGATGTCTGGACACTTGCGTAGGTCATCCGCAGGGGTCTACCAGGCAAAGTGGCGAGTTTTCTGTGGTTGGTGTCGTGGAAGGGGTATCTCTCCACTCGATACCACTATTCCAGCAATAGCGGAGTTCTTCGTATATTTGCAGGAAGAATGCGCCTTTCAGTCTTGGCAATGAAAGGCTATCACTCAGCCTTAAGTCTAGCCTTCAGGCTCAAAGGATTGGACATTTCTTCCTCGCTGGAACTTTCCCTACTCATACGAAGATATGAACTTACCTGCCCTCAGTCGGAAGTGAGACCTCCTCCATGGAACGTGGTTCGAGTTCTCAGGCCTCTTAAGAGACCTCCCTACGAACCATTACGCCTGGCTTCAGATCGCCACCTAACTTGGAAGGCGGTGTTCCTACTAGCTTTGGCCTCGGCCAAGCGAGTCAGTGAACTTCATGGTCTCTTGTATGACATCGCCCATGCAAGGGAATGGGGGGGGGAGGTAACGTTCAGATTCGTCTCTGAGTTTGTGACTAAGACACAGAATCCGGGAGTCCCGGAACCTCGATTCGATTCTTTCCGGATTTCGAGTCTTGGTTCGGTAACAGATGACCCAGACCATCCCCCACTGTGTCCAGTAAGGAATCTGAGGTTATGTCTCAAAAGAACGGCTACAGTTCGTCCCCAAGTGCAAGCTTTGTTTGTGAGCACTGGGTGTACAAAGGAGGGTCACCAAGATACCATCTCGGCATGGATTCGTAGGGTGATCCACCTGTCCCTGAATCCTGATCCTCCTCCGTCATGTCGCCTAAAAGCGCATGATGTCAGGGGCGTAGCTACGTCCCTGGCCTTCAAGAAGAACTTTTTCAGTGACGCAGGTTCTACAAGCGGGAATGTGAAAGCGTCAGACGACCTTCACAACCCACTACCTGCAAGACGTGACCCACAGGAGGCTCGATACGTTCTCTATCGGCCCTGTGATGGCTGCACAACAGCTGGTTTAAACCTCAGGATCCTTAATGAACAAGTAGCAGAAGGTTGAGGGCATTGTTACCCGGTCTTAGTCTGCATAAATGAATAGGTTTGTCTGGCCCTTATTCTTTTCTCCATCCTCCCCTCTCTTGGGGAAAGCAGCATCCTGGGTTCTCTGCACAGCTGACCTCGAACCACTGCAGGTAAACCATGTTTCCTTGTGCACCTAGTATTAAGTTAATACTGTCACGCCCCCATACCCTGACGAGGTGGTATTGGGAGAGTCCTAGCCTTGAGTTCCATCTAAAGAACTCCAGGTCAACTTCCTAGGACGTGTCACACTGCATACCTTCACACACAGCTTATGTAGGCCGCAGCACTTGCACAGCAAGATGCTAGCGAGGTGCAGGGACTCCTTATCACTGAGTACTGACACGCTCAAATATTGAGTCCCCGGGCAAAAGCCAAAGCCAGTAATTGCCGGGACTTACCACCCTTCCTAAGGGGTGAGTCACCCATATTAAATAGCGTGGTTTGTATTTCAGTTACGGAACAAATGAAAAATTCGAAGATAATTTGTATTTTTCCTAACTATACAAACCTTAGCTATTTAATCAAACTTGCCCGCCAGCCCTGTCCCCCGGGAAAAGTCCTACCTCTAAGCAAAGTGAGCTAAATCACAGGTGTGTGTGGGGGGGGGGGGGGGTAGCAAGCTACCCCTCCCTACCCCCGCTAACTAGCGGTGGGGTAGTAAACCCTCGTTAAAAATCTAATGGCTCGTCATTTCAGCTACGCCGAAAGTAATTACCCATATTAAATAGCTAAGGTTTGTATGATTAGGAAAAATACAAATTATCTACGAATTTGTCATATTAGTATATTCCCCTTAGTCAATTTTCAATTTAGAGTTTTCTCCAGCGTACAGTCATTTTATGCTCGTAGTATTACAAAGGGAGATGTCAGATATTAAATGATCGTTCTTGTTTCACAATACTTGTATCGTTATTTAATATTTCGCTTTTGAGAATACTAATATTATTCATATATCCTATTGTATTTTCATTCTGGCCCTTGGCTAAAGAGGATAATCTCTCTATGATCTAATGTGAAATAGTTTAAAGTGCTAGTGTTCAATGGCACATATAATGAGGCAATGCAGTCAATCTACGATACGTAATATTCTTGACAATCTTTTTTTGTTTTCACAATTACTTGTATCGTTATTTTATATTTCGATTTTGAGAATACTAATATTAATTATATATTCTATTGTATTTTCTTTCTAGCCCTTGACGAAAGAGTATAATCTCTCGCAACGGGAAGGTCTATTAAGATCTAATGTGAAATAATTAAAAGTGCTGGTGTTCAATGTCAGTGCAGTGGAGGGTGCGTCCGTTTGTGTCCGTCATAATCCTTGCCCGGGACCTCTTCCATACTCCCCAACCCCTGGGAGAAGGAATGTCGAAAGGCCAAAGGATATGACAGACCTTGATTAGTGAACGGACGTCCCCTCGAGCGATCATGTTGACGATCTCCAGATTGCTCCCCCTCGCCACAGGAAAGGTGAGGTTAAAATATCTGCGTCTTCGTCGGACGACGCAAAACCGCGACGTGGTTGGCGGTAACCACTATGTTCAAGAACCCAGCCAAATTCACTCAAGAGACGTATGTCTCCTAATAAACCATCCTGCAGTGTGGACGAAGACGACTTGTCAGCACCAAAACAGTCACGTAAGGCACATAGTTCGTCGGAGGTGGAAGGTGCTCAGTTTACGTCAGTAGACGCTTCTTCCCCTCCCCCAGTTTGGGAAATGTCACAAGGACTTTCCCTTGGTGACCACCCTAATACTGTTGACGATCCCTTACAACAATCGATACAGATCGGGATCAAGGCGCGCTGGAAGTATCGACAGTTGACAATACCTCGCAGCGATCAGTACATCGTTCAGTTAGCGCACACGGCGCTCATCATGTATCTGATTTGTCTGAATTAAAGAGGTCGATTTCGTAGCTGTTGGATGCTTACGATTTTTGGGCAGAAAAGATCGCGTCTAAAAGAATCTAAGGACAGCAATAGACCAAGAAAACGGTCTTCCGATATTATCGGACAGCGTATTTCTCCGATACTCAGCAACGCTCCCTCGCAGCGATCAGCCCGCATTGCGGCAAGTGACAAGGTGGACGCACAGCTCACAGCATTCTGAACAGTCTAGAAGCTCACGGCAACCTGGACGCATGCAGTCAGGTCTTGTCCCCACGTCAATATAGACAAGCAATTGTCTCGCCTTCACGATCTGCGGAACGCGCGACTATCGCTCATGCGAGATGCATGCGACACGCTGATAGCTCACGGCAATCTGGACGCATGCAGCAGTCTGGAAACTCGCGGCAAAGTGGACGCATGCGGCAGTCTGGACATATGCTGGACGCATGCAATCAGGTTTCGTCCCACGTCACTATAGACAAACAGTTGTCTCTTCTTTTCGATTGACTGGACGCGATACTAACGCTTCCTCACGGCTCGCGGCAGACTCACGGCATTCGGGACGCATGCATTAGACTGACACCTCTCATGGAAACATACAAGTCTCAATCTGGACCCATGATGGACTCATATAGTAGGGACTTGTCTTCGCAACAGGATAGACAAGTTTTTTATCTCTCCTTCGCGATTTTCTGAACGCGCAACTAATGCTCCCTCGTGTCACGCTGTTGACATACAACATGCTGAATGCATGCTGGATGCACGCGATCAAAATTTTCCCTCGCATGTTTTTACAGATGTTGATGCTTCCTTACAGCATGATGATCTTATGCTGAAAGCACTGGAACCTGTCTCTCCCTCGAGGCTTACAGTACATAAACATGATGCTTCTTCGCAACTGGATGATATCCTTCACGAGATTTCTTCAGGACAAGATGAATTATTTTTGGAAGACAATAACCGACAGGATGACGCGGTTTTGTCTCCTACTCATTCGAATCAGGGAATCGATGTTCCATCAGCCGAATTAGAAGACGAATCTCAGGATTCATTACAGACAGCTGATTTAAAAGAAAAAAAGAAAAAGCCTCTGACAGTATTAACATCTCTGTATCCAGAAGATTTTTTCTCAACCTATTCCTCAGAGCCCGCCCTCTCAGTTTTTGAAGGGCAGACCCCGAAAACATCCTCCTTCAAGAAGATGGTCCTGGCTTGATCGGTTAAGAGAGCTTTCTCAACTCTCAACCAATGGATGTCCAAGAGAAAGGATCTAGGGAGGGCCTTCTTATTCTTTTCCTCAAACTCGACTGGCTTCCAGATCTAGTGTGTGGTATTTTTCTGGGGGAAGTTCTCGGTTTGGGAGTTCCTGTCTCCTCCCAGGGAGACTTCTCCAGACTTATTTGACTCCTCACTCAGGTCAACCATGAGCAATTCGAAGTTATGTCGTCCACTTCTGAAATGGACCATCTGCTGAAGGAAACTTTTAGACAATAGAAGTCTTCAGCCTTACGGGCTGGACTCTCGGAACTCTCGCAGAAGCCACAGACCATATGAACGAGGCTCAGATGCATCTGATTGCCTGTCTGGATAAGGCCGGGAGGGATGGGCCCTTCGAACTTTCCGCCCTATTTCACTGCAGGAATTCTTAAAAAGAGGACTGTGTGTTGTTCCTTCTTATCTTCAGGTTTGTCCCTTGTTCAGAGATTTACAGGCTGCACAAGATTTTTTCTCTAGGACTACTAAATAAGTCCTCCCAGCTAGCTTTTTAGCAAGGATACAAAAGGAGGCTCTTCTCACTCGTCAGCTCTTTCGTGGGAGAGCCCCTTCAAGGGGAACTCAGAGGATTGCGGCTGGAGGTCAAACTCGCAGATTCCCAAGACAACAAACCGAATCAAAAAGTGAGACGTGCTATGCCTCCCATGTTGTCGATACCCTTTGAGTTGACAACAGTCCACTCAGGAAACAAGGCAGTAGCTCTTTAAGAACAAGTGAGCCTTATGCTGTCGAAATCAGCTCTTTAAGAACAAGTGAGCCTTATGCTGTCGAAATCAGTCATAGAAATGTAGAGGACACCTCCTCGGAGGGGTGTTTACAACATACTTTTCCTAGTTCCGAGAAGCTCGGAGGGGGGGGGGGGAGGACAAAAACCTGTTCTAGATGTCAGTCCATTGTACAAGTACGTTTTTTACCAGGGTGATGTCCAACGTGGCTCCCTGGCTTCACATAAAGGGAGTAAGGATTTTCTTTGTACCTGGACGACTGACCACTCAGAGCAGAATCACAAGTAAAGTGTCTGGAGGCTCTTCAAAAGGATAATGCCCTTAACGCAACAGTTAGGTCTGATGGTAACCTGGCCAAATCTTAACTAACACCCTCACAGAATTTAATTTTTCTGGGGATGATAATCGGTTCAGATCGCGCTCAAGGAACTCCAGAAATGTCGCAAGGACTTTCCCTTGGTGGTCACCCGGCTACGGTTGACGATCCCTTGCAGCAATCGGCACACGGTTTAGTTCACGCACACGACGCGCTTCAAGTGTCTGGTCTGTCTGAACTAGAGAGGTCGATTTCGTCCCTGTTTGACGCATACGATTCTCAACAGGGATCTGTGGATAGAGTCTCAGAGGAAATGACACATAAATATCAGAGAGCTAGTGGCCATTCACCAAGCCCTGATTACTCACTTCATAGAAGGGGAGAAAAACATCAGGACAGATCTGCTCAGCAGAAGAAGGCAAGTTCTTACTGCAGAATGAACCCTACATCACGAGGTGTTCACCAGCCTTTGGATGTTGTGGGGTCAACACTCGATAGACCTCTTTGCCTCACAAATGACATAGAGGTTGCTGGTATTTTGCTCTCCAGTACCAGACCAGGAAGCAGTTGCAGTGGACACTTTTCTTCTGAACTGGGAAGGTCTAAACGTGTACGCTTTTCTTCCATTCAAGATCCTAGACAGAGTCCTGAAAAGATTCAGGGATTCGCCCAATGTCCGCATGACCATGATAGCTCCTTTTTTGGCCCATGAGACACTGGGTTGCGGAGATGATGGAGTGGCTGGTAGATACCCCCAGATCATTACCACTATTAGGGTTTACTGTTCCGAGTGGGACATATTTAGAGTGGGGTGCAGGAATAATACTTTCCTCTACCAATACCTCTATAGCCAATATAGCAGAGTTTTCTGTTGTATCTGTGTACAAAAGAGAAGCTAGCTGTGCCTTTCATCAAGGGTTACCGCAGCATACTAACCTCCGTCTTTCGTAACCGACACATTGGCGTGTCAGGTAACAAGGATCTCTCAGATGTCATTAGATCTTTTGAGACGACTAAGAGGAAGGACAATCCAACCTCCTCGTGGAACCTGGATGTAGTCCTGGCCTTTTTAACCTCAAGTAGGTTTGTACAGTTGGATAAGGCATCTTGGAAGTATCTTACCAAGTAGACTTTTCCTAATTTCATTGGCTAAGTCAAAAGATTAGGAGAGTTAAAAACCATCAGCAAGAAGATGGGCTTTAATGGAGACAATGCAATTTGCTCCCTTCAGCTAGGCTTTCTTTTCAAAGACGAGACAGACAGCCTCTGATGCTCAGTTAAAAAGCCCTTTGTTCCGTAACTGAAATACAAACCACGCTATTTAATATGGGTATTACTTTCGGCGTAGCTGAAATGATGAGCCATTAGGATTTTAACGAGGGTTTACTACCCCCATCGCTAGTTAGCGGGGGTTAGGGAGGGGTAGCTTGCTACCCCTCCCCCCTCACACACCTGTGTGCTGAGCTCACTTTTACTTTGGCTCGGGTGGTGATCGGACGTGTCCGCTTTCACCCTCGCCTTCTTTGACAGCCATTAATGCTTTTTGTCTTTATACTTACTTTTTCTTATACTTGTAATATATATATATACTGTATAAACATTCTTTATGTTTATGTATATATTTGTGTATAGAAATGTAGTAAGTTTTCTTTTCAGTGTTTGTGCTGTGTGTGTAGTGTACAACAACGTCACCGGCGTAGTGCTAGGCCACCGCGGTTTCACGTCATGGGGTGCGGCCTCTCCCTCTTGGTCCTTTGGTCGTTCGTTCGGCTTTCCGTTAACTCGGCCGCCGTGGGGAATAGTCATCGCTGGACTTTCTTCATTCATTTATTATCTTCGCTGTTCCTCCTTTCCTACGGGGAACTTGGATTCTCAGCGAGGGGAATGTGGGAGTTTAGATTGACTACGGTCTCTCTCTTTACTCCAGGTCGTTCACCCCTTACTATTACTACGTACTATGACGGAAGCTTCTTTCCCGTTGCAGGTTGGGTTGCTATTCCGTTTATTTGTCTCAATTATTTTTAATGAAATTTTATTGTATTTTTAACTTTTCAGCTTCTCTGTGGAGAACACTTCTCTTCGGGGGTCAGTGGTTCTTACTATTTGTGATCATTCTTAGATGAATTACATAATTATAATTCTGTAATAATTCTGTTTTTGTTACAGTTCTCCGCCCTCCCCCTTCTCTCGTGAATGTCAGTGGGGGAGAAGGGCGCATACTTAATTTTTAATTCTTATGTTTTGCTATTCCCTCGGGGTTACTCTTCGGAGTTCCTCCCGGGGGAATTTCTGTTAAATAATTATTTAACTGTATTTTCCCAGTTAACTATGCAGTTTTTCTTCATTTGACTAAAGTGTGCCAACGAAGCAGAGCTGTCCTGTTTGTGCCTGGGGAGTCTGCTGTCGCTGCCGTCTCTCTAGGACATCGTCATGGGCGTTATCCCTTCTCTTAGAAGTCCTCCCATGACAACTTTCAGCTCTTCAGTTCATCTTAGAACGCAAAGGAGGTTCGCCTCCAGGGGTAGGTAACTTCCCTTCCGAGGGAGGTTCCCTTCCCAGGTGTGAGAGCTTCCCCCTGCAGAGGGGGAACTTCTCATACCTTAATAATTCCTGGATGGGTTTTCCTGGTCCTCAGGCGGTTATGCTCTTGGTGCTGAGCGACCGCACTTGTAACCATGCTCAAGAAGCTGAGCGGTTGCAAGGCCGGGCGCATGAAAACTTCAGGTGGCTATGCTCTTTGGGGCTGAGCGGTTGCACCTGCAGCTATGCTCAAGGGGCTGAGCAGCTGCAGGATCAGTCTTGTGACCTCTCTCGTTCGCAAGGGAGGCCACTCTTAAGGACTCCTCTTCGGAGGATTGCTCCTTATAGGTCAGCTTGCAGATCCAATAGCCCTAAGGGGCGCCATCACCAGTGTCTTCAAGTCTCTTCTACGAAGTGTTCACCTCTCGTTCGCGAGAGAGGCCACTCATAGAGACCCCTCTTCGGAGGATTGTTCCTGATTAGACCAGCCATCTCCGAGACCTGCTGACCTGCCGTCTCCGTTCCTGGCTGCTGACGCTGTGGGCGCCCACGCCCCCGTTATCCAACAGGTACCGGTCCCTTCGGCGCAAAAGGGGCTTTCTCACATTGTGAGTAAGTCCCTTAAACGCCAGGTATCCCCTGCGCGCTTGTGGGCAATGTTTTCCTGCTGTTCCTGAGACTGCCATCCAGAGACATCCTGTTCCAGGGATTGCGCGCCAACGTTCACATGCGCATCAGCGCACATCGTTGGAGTTTCCTGAAATAGCGCACAGGCGCTCACCAGTGATTCAGCCTGCGAGTGTCTCCTAGTCTCTTCTACGAAGGGCACCTCTCCCGTTCGGGGGAAAGGTCTCTCATAGAGACCCTTCCTTGGAGTATCAAGCAGAACTTCCAGTGTTGATCGTCCTCCCAGCTGACCTACCGATCTACCAGCTCAACCTTGCACTGCAACGAAGGACTTCGGCTCTGGACTCTGAAGCAGTCCTGCCTACGGTCCTCATCGGGGGATGCCCGCCCTTTTTAAGGACACATCCCAGTTCCTGATCGTCCTGTCAGCTGACCCTGCATCCTAGTGCACGTAAATGCGCGCGCGCGCGTGCTCGCCGATGATCTTCTTACGCCAACGATCTTTAAGTGCCGTCGATCTTCTTACGCGCGCAAGCGCTGACGATCTTTAAGCGCCGTCGATCTTCTTACGCGCTCAAGCGCCAACAATCTCGTACGCGCGCGCGCCAACATTCTGGTCTGCACGGGATGATCTTCATTCTGATCCTGCACGTCAGTCTGATTCCTGGTCACCTTATGAAGTTGAGCCCGCGAGCGTTTCAACGGTCTCTCGCTCGCGACCCCCGGGTATTTCCCATCGCGCGAGCGTGCTCCCTAGCACAGTCGCCAATACCCTCCCCCGTGCGAGGCTGCCGGACAACGCGCGGTGAGGCCGCCATTGCCACATTTCCCCCCCCCCCACAAGCACAGAATAGCGTGCTTGCCGGTAGGGGGGAAGGTTCCAGAAAAGTCCAGGGACATGCCGTCCTTATCTTTTTACAGGCGACTTTCCCTCCAGAGGGAGGGTCTGACAGCGCAACCGTCGGCCAGCAGCCTGGTTTGGGACTCTAATCAGAGCAATAGCACAGCCTTTCAAGCTGTTCTCTCTGATTGGAGCCACAAATCCTTGAATGCAACCACTCCCCCGAAGAGGAAAGAGGAGTTCCGACGAGGTAACTACTCCGAGGACGTAGCTGTCTCCTCGTAAGTCTTCGAGGCAGGGATTCTCCCCCCTCAGTCTTTTCTCCCTCACCTTCGGACGAAGTTTTCTTGCCCTCAGGAGAGTCACGGGAGGTGAGACGTTCCCCAATCACACCATTGAGGGAAACCCCACCTCGCGCGATAAAGTTTTCTCGAATAAAGGTGGAGAAGAGCCTGCCTCCGTCGTGGTTGGATTGCTGCATCCCTCCCGGGAGGGAGTCAAGGACTCCAAGAAAATACCGGGAGTCCTCTAGCACCAAATCTTCAGGCTCAGACATTCTTTCGTTATGGGAATTAACCTGTTTGAGCTTAAGGATGTGAAGCAGGCGGCTGAGAGGTGTAGGAATTCACCGAGACACTCTCCTATATAGGGCTTTGATATTCAAGCCCTATTAACCAGCACCTCAGCAGCCACGTCCTATCAAATCAAAGGAAGCTAAGACAGTGGGGTCTAAGCCCTTTCCGGTCAAGGACAAGAAAGGCAAGAAGTCCCCAAGGGGAGGGAAGAATCCTAGAAGGAGAAACCGAGGCCGCAAACGCTAGGATTGGCAGTTCCCCTGCATGTCCGCCAGTGGCGGGATACCTACAAGGTTGCGCAGACAGGTTGCAGCAACTCAGGGCCGTTTCCTGGACGATTTCCTTAATCAGTCAGGGATATCGCGTCCTGTTCACAATATCTCTACCTCCCTTGAGGACGAATCCTGTGTCATTTAATACCCTTGTCATGGGATCAGCAAGGAGGCAAAATTTGTGGGCAGAGGTCCAGATTAAAGCATACTTCGGTCAGCATGGAGACCGCAGACACAGTCAGTCTTGCAGTAAACCGCAAGACTTCTTGTGTATTCTGGACCTGAAGGCTGTTTACTTCCAGATCCCAGTCCATCCGTCTTCAAGGAAGTACTTAGGATTCAGCATAGACTACAAGGAGTACCAGTTCAAGGTGCCGTGTTTCGGTCTCTCCACAGCACCACAGGATTTCACCTGACTGTTCACCGTAATTTCATCATGGGTACTCAGGGTCGGCTTCCGTCATCCTCCATTATCTGGATGACTGCCTGATCCTAGCAGACTCGGAGTCATTCCCTCTTTGACACCGAGATAAACTTCTATGACTTTGCCAGGATCTAAGGATCATGGTAAGTCTCGAGAAGTCCGCTCTGCTTCCCAATCAATGACTGGTTCACCTAGGCATGATTATAGACACCAATCTCCATAACGCCTTTCCATCAGACGACCGGATAGCAAGGCTGAGAAGAGTCACAAGCCTTTTCCTCAGACGAGAAGAGCTTCCAACCCAATCGTGGTTACGTCTCCTCGGTCACCTTTCACCCTTGGCTCGTCTAGTTCTCTACGGTTGCCTCAGGATGAGGTCTCTCCAGGGGCGACTCAGGTCCTAGTGGAATCAAGGCTGTGATTCCCCGGACACCATGATCCCTATGGATCCTGCGGAACGGACGAATCGCCAGTGGTGGGTGACAAGCGAGAACCTACGAAGGGAAATGGATGTTCTCGTTCCTTCCTCCGGTTTGGGTGCTGTTTTCGGACACCTCAAAGGAAGGGGGGGGGGCACGTTCTGTACCACAGGACCTCAGGGCTGTGGTCAGAATCGGGAAAGTGCCTCCATATAAATCTGCTAGAGATGAAGGCCGTCTTCCTGGCCCTTCAACAGTTCCAACAAGGACATGGCGGATCACTCTGTGGTGTGATGAGCTACTTCACCATAGTAGTGGCTTACATCAACAAGCAAGGAGGTACCTTTTCAAGCAGCTATCCCATCTCTCAGTAGAGATACTTAGATAGACCGAAGTCCACTCGATTCCTCTATCGGCTCGCTTCATTCCAGACAAAGGGAATGTGCTCGCCGACGGTCGAAGCCGAGCTTCTCAGATAATGAGTACCGGGTGGTCCTCGGATCATCCAGTAGCCAACAAAGTCCTGACTTTGTGGGGTTACCCGACTGTGGATTGGTTTGCTACAGCGCTGACCTTCAAGCTCCCGCTGTATTGCCCCCAGTCCCAGATCCCAAGGCACTCTGGCAAGATGCCTTCCAACTACGGTGGGACAGCACCGACGTGTAGGCTTTTCCCTCGTTCTGTCTGATGAGGAGGATGCTCAACAATACCAGAATATCGGTCAATCTCTCGATGACCCTTTTGTGGCTCATCACGCGGAATGGTTTCCGGACCTTCCGCAATTCCTAACGGAACTTCCGAGAGAACTCCCTCTACGGCACAACCTAGTCAAACAACCACATGCCAACATCTTTCACAAAGCAGTAGCTTCGCTTCGACTTCAAGCCTGGAGTATCCAGCATCTCCTCGCTAAGAGAGGATTGTTGCAACGAGTTGCGAACGGGATGTCTGGACACCTGCATAGATCATCCGCAGGGGTCTACCAGGCAAAGTGGCGAGTTCTTGTAGTTGGAATCGTGAAGGGGTATCTCTCCACTCAATACCACTATTCCAGCAATAGCAGAGTTCTTCGTATATTTGCGGGAAGAATGCGCCTTTCAGTCTTGGCAATGAAAGTCTATCGCTCAGCTTTAAGTCCTTAGAGCCTTCAGGCTCAAAGGAGTGGATATTTCTCCCTCGCTGGAACTTTCCCTACTCAGACGAAGATATGATCTTACCTGCCCTCAGTCGGAAGTGAGACCTCCCCCTTGGAATATGGATCGAGTTCTCAGGCCTCTTAAGAGACCTCCCTACGAACCATTTCGCCAGGCTTTAGATCGCCACCTGACTTGAAAGGCGTTGTTCCTACTAGCATTGGCCTCGGCCAAGCGAGTCAGTGAACTTCATGGTCTCTCGTTGACATCGCCCATGCAAGGGGATGAGGGGAGGTAACGTTCATATTCATCTCTGAGTTTGTGGCTAAGACACAGAATCCGGGAGTGCCGGATCTTCGATTTGACTCTTTCCGGATTTCGAGTCTTGGTTCGGTAACAGATGACCCAGACCTTCCCCTACTGTGTCCAAATAAGGAGTCTGAGGTTATATCTCAAAGAACGGCTGCATTTGTCCCAAAGTGCAAGCTTTGTTTGTGAGCACTGGGAGAACAGAGAGGAGGGTCACCAAGAATACCATCTCGGCATGGATTCATAGGGCGATCCATCTGTCCCTGAATCCTGACCCTCCTCCGTCATGTCGCTTTAGAGCGCATGATTTCAGGGGCGTTGGCCTTCAAGAAGAACTTCTCTGTGACGCAGGTTCTACAAGCAGGAGTGTGAAAGCGTCAGATGACCTTCACAGCCCACTACCTGCAAGACGTGACCCACAGGAGGCTCGATACGTTCTCTATCGGCTCTCTGGTGGCTGCACAACAGCTGGTTTAAACCTCAGGCTCCTTAATGGACAAGTAGCAGAGGTTTGAGGGCATTGTTACCCGGTTTTAGTCTGCATGAAAGAAAATTTGTCTGGCCCATATTCTTTTCTTCATCCTCCCTTCTCTTGTGGAAAGCAGCATCCTGGGTTCTCTGCACAGCTGACCTCAAACCACTGCGGGTAAATTATGTTTCCTTGTGTTCCTAGTATTAAGTTAATACTGTCACGTCCCCATACCCTGACGAGGTGGTATTGGGAAAGTCCTAGCCTAAAGTTTTCCATCTAAAGAACTTCAGGTCAACTTCCTAGGACGAGTCACACATAATCCTTCACACACAGCTTATCTAGGCCGCAGCCCTTGCATAGCAAGGTGCGAGCGAGGTGCAGGGACTCTTTATTGTTGAGTGCTGACACACTCAGATAATGAGTCCCCGGGCAAAGCCAAAAGCCAGTATGGCTGGGACTTTTCCACCCTTCCTAAGGGTTGAGTCACCCATATTAAATAGCGTGGTTTGTATTTCAGTTACGGAACAAATGACAAATTTGGAGATAATTTGTATTTTTCCTAACTATACAAACCTTAGCTATTTAATCAAACTTGCCCGCCAGCCCTATCCCCCGTGAAGTCCTACCTCTAAGCAAAGTGAGCTCAGCACACAGGTGTGTGAGGGGGGAAGGGTACCAAGCTACCCCCCGCTAACTAGCGATGGGGGTAGTAAACTCTCGTTAAAATTCTAATGGCTCGTCATTTTAGCTACGCCAAAAGTAATACCCATATTAAATAGCTAAGGTTTGTATAGTTAGGAAAAATACAAATTATCTCCGAATTTGTCATCTTTGCCTTTATCAAAGAATACCCTGGCTTTTTTCATTAAGGATTTAATAAGGGAAACTCTCCAGGATTGTGAGTAAGAAGTTTTCCCTATCCTTAAGGTAAAACCACACGAGGTTAGAGCTGTAGCAGTTTCTATGGCTTACAAACACAATAGGTCAATGAAGTCAATTTTGGAGCTTACTTTCTGACAAAGTACATGTAAATCAATCTTCACAGACTGCTATCTCAAAGATGTCCAGACACAGTATGAGGATTGCTGTTCCCTGGGTCCGTACGTTACCTCCGGCTTCGTAGTTGGAGAAGGGTCTACTGCCTCTTCCCGATAACTTAATATATACCCTTGCCTTTTTTCTTGTACTTGTGTTCACAGGTTGTCTGTGAAGATTGTCGCAACCTTCCGTCAATCTGGGATGCAAATCAAATTAGTTTTACATGTGTTCACAGGTTGTTTGTGAAGGTTGTTGCAGCCTTCTGTCAGTCTGGGATGCAACTCAAGCTAGTTAAAAAAAAAAAAATTTTTGGAGTAGGTGGTCAGAATCAGTATCCTCGGCTATGCCAGGTTTGCAAGGGTGGTGGTCTAGCCACTCTTAAGGTCGAGGACCTTGTGGCAGCCCCAAGAGACTTTTCAGCCCTGAGTGGATCGCCGAGTCTCTTAAGGAATGCAGGCAAAATGAGGCAGTATCATTGTGAAGCCAGCTTCCTTATCAGGTTAGAACGCCAGAATCAGTATCCTTGGCTATGCCAGGTTTGCAAGGGTGGTGATCTAGCCACGCTAAGGTCGAGGACCTTGTGGCAGCCTCCAGAGACTTTTACAGCCCCCTGAGTGGATCGCTGAGTCTCTTAAGGAATGCAGGCGAAATGAGGCAGTATCATTGTGAAGCCAGCTTCCTTATCAGGTTAGAACCAGATTGTTAGTACTACTATTTGTAGTTATTAATAATTATATGAATTCCCAATGGGATGAGATTTTCGACCCACCACCAATGGTGTGAATCAGCTATATGTATGTAACTACCAGGGAAGTTACATATTTAAAAATGGTATTTTTATTATAAATTTTTTCGGTAGTTACATATATAAAAGGGCCCTCCCTCCTCCCCTCTGAAAACAGAGACATGGAATTTCTGAAGAATGTTGGGAATGGTTCTGATAACCTATGAGAGATGGCGCTCATGTATGACCACCTACTGTTATGACGGCGATCGCCACGAATTTGAATTTTCTATCGTGCCGCGTCGAAACGCGAGATTTAAGCTTTAAATATGTAACTACCAGTATATTTAAAAATTTATTTTATAATAGAAATACCATATTTCTGTCCGAAATGATAATCTGTAATACAGTAACACTTAACCGACGTTTTTATGTGATGGTGGTTTAACTCTACCTGAAGGGAAGGGAGGGAAAAAAATTACTTTTGTAAAACAACATCCTCGTGTGCCTGCACTTTTCGTCAGCACTGGGAGGAACAAGAGGAGAGTAACTAAAAACAAATTAAAATTCAAATTCAAAGGATTTATTGACATAAAAATGACATCAAATGGGGTGCATTAGCATGCTAATAAACCCGCCAACGAATATAGTGAAATATACATACATAATATCATCAAACAGTATTATACAAACAAATCAAACAATGTTTACGTTATGTTCCAGTAAAAGTTAGGAACCTTTTTGACAATTTTGGTACAAACATCATTATTTAAAAAATAACATACCTGATCCCTTACATTGTTAAAACTGTCATTTCTGAATTCTGATAAGTTACTACATTCCAATATATAATGATGTAGTGTATGCTTACGTGATTCACCACATAACCTACAGGAAGCACTTTCACCATCAATATACTGCCAACAATATCTGTAACCCAACCGTACTCTCATTACTAATGTATCTATTTTAGGTAAAGCCTTACCATATGTGACATTTGTATTTTCTGATACAAACAAATAGTGTAACATACTTTCACTTGCATTGTTTATGATTCTTTGAATCTCCTCCTCCTCTCATACACATCTCTTAAGCCTCATTCCTTTCTTAACTCTATTTAGACTCACAGTACTCTCTGTCAACATCCTCTATTGGTGGCGTCCTTAGCAAGTTTATCAGCAACCTCATTTAAATCAATACCCACGTGTGAAGATACCCAGAATAAATGAACAAAATTTCCATTTCGTTCTATAGCACAAACCAGTTCTTTACATCCATTGGCCAAGTCAATATCTACAGGACTTTTACTATTGAGGGCGAGCAAAGCACTTTGACAATCAACAAACACAAATACATCCTTCCTCTTATTTTTTACTAATTTCAGCCCTTTGTGAATGGCGTGTAATTCGGCAGCGGTTGTAGAAGTTCTGTCCTCAATTCTTTTAGACATAATCTCATCAACAGATACATTTTCCTCATAATATTCCCGTACAATAACTCCACATCCAACCCTTACACCATTAACAGAACCATCGCAGTACATGTGAATGGCATTACATTTTGGTAATTCGCTAATTTTGGATAAGAATGTCTGCTTTAACTCATATGTATTACACTTCTTTTTCTTATAGCTCAACGTGTAAATATTAACTTTCAGTCTGCAACATAACCACGGCTTAGTAGGTATTGATTTCTTCAATTTAACACAATATTTTACATCATATTTCATCATTACATTGTACAATTTCTTAAGATAACTATTACACTTAACAGAAGTGCCTCCATTACCAGAGAACTTATCAACAGCCATTTTCAAGTAACTAAAAACACCCTCTCTCCTTGGATTCGCAAGGTCATACACCATGCCCTGAAGCCGGACCCTCCTTCACATCGCCCCAGAGCTCACGATGTCAGGGGCATAGGTACGTCCCTGGCATTCAAGGGAAACTTCTCAGTGACACAGGTTCTACAGGCTGGGGTGTGGAAACGTCGAAATCAGTTCACATCCCACTACCTGCAAGATGTAACCAACAGGAGGCTCAATACGTTCTCTATCGGCCCTGTGGTGGCTGCACAACAGCTGGTATAATACTTCAAGCTCCTTATTGGACAAGTAGCAGAAGGTTGAGGGCTCTGTTACCCGGTTTTAGTCTGCGTGAATGAAAAGCTTTGACTGGCTCTTATTCTTTTGGTCATCCTCCCCTCTCTTGGGGAAAGCAACATCCTGAGTTCTCTGCATAAGCTGACCTCAAACCACTACAGGTAAACCATGCTTCCTTGTGTACCTAATATTAAGCTAATACTGTTGCGCCCCCATACCCTGGTGAGGTGGTATTGGGAAAATCTTGGTTGCAACGTTCTTTCCTACAAAGACTGAATAATTTTTACCTGGACACTCACACTTCTAAATATCTTGACACACAGCTTGCGTAGGCTGCGGACCTTGCGTAGCAAGATTTAGCGAAGTGCAGGGACTCCTTAGTTTTGGTATAAACCTATTCAAAATAAGGAGCCCCTGGTTAAAGCCAAAGTGCGTAGGTTTGTATTCCAGTTATGGAACAGATGACAAATTCGTAGATAATTTATATTTTGCTAATGATACAAACCTTCAGCTATTTATACACTTACCCACCAACCCTATCCCCCTTAAAGTCCTACCTCCAAGCAAAATGAGCTAAATTACAGGTGTGTGAGCGAGAGCAGGAGCAAGCTACCCTCCCTACCCCCGCTAACTAGCAGAATGGGTAGTTAACTCTCGCTAAAATTTTAATGCGTCGTCCTTTCAGCTAATACAGTAATACCTTGAGATACGAGCGACCCAACATACGAGAAAATTGAGATACGAGGAGAGTTCCGAGCAAATTTTTATTCTGAGATACGAGGTACAGTAGTTCCCTATGTGGCCGTGTGCGAGAGGCTGCTCACGAGGACAGCATCACTCGGTCTTTCCCGTCGGATCTCTGTCACGTAAAGTTATCTCCGAGCATTGGCTGTATTGTTGGCTTTTTTACGTGTTTTTTGTGTGAATCTGTGTGTACTTCATTTAATAAACAATGGGTCCAAAACAAGCGAGTGCAAACAAGGGTAGTCAGAAGAAAAAGCGTCTGAGGAGAATGGAGATAAAGCATGAAATAATCGAAAAACATGAGAGTGGCGTAAGAGTGACTGAGCTGGCGCGCCATTACAAGAGGAGTACATCGACTATATGTACCATCCTCTAGCAGAAGGATTCTATAAAGATCACCAAGCCTTCCAAAGGAGTAACCATCCTTTCCAAGCTGCGTAGTGATATTCACGACGAGATGGAGAGGCTTCTTTTGATGTGGATAAAAGAGAAACAGCTGGCGGGAGATAGCGTGACCGAGACTATCATATGCGAGAAGGCCAGTAGAATCTATGATGACTTGAAAGGGAAGCAAGCAGCAGAGAAAGGGGAGACTTCGACACCAGTGGAAACCTTCAAAGCCAGTTGTGGCTGGCTGGATAATTTCAAGAAACGGACTGGGATACACTCGTTTGTGAGGCATGGGGAAGCAGCAAGTTCCGGCGGACTTCGTCACAACCTTTGCCTCGGTTATCGCCCAACATGGCTACATCCCCCAACAAGTCTTCAACTGCGATGAAACTGGCCTTTTCTGGAAGAAGATGCCCAGGAGGACTTTCATCACGGGAGAGGAAAAGAGACTACCAGGCCATACACCCATAAAGGACCGGTTAACTCTAGCCTTGTGTGCCAATGCCAGCGGTGACTGTAAAGTCAAGCCACTGCTGGTGTACCACTCTGAAAATCCTCATGCTTTCAAGAGCCAAAGGATCTTGAAAGAAAAATTGCAAGTGATGTGGCCCGCTAATGCTAAGGCTTGGGTTACCCGGCATTTCTTCACAGAATGGGTTAATCTGTGCTTTGGTCCGGCAGTCAAAAAATATTTTGCTGAGAAAAACCTGCCATTGAAATGTCTCTTGGTCCTCAACAATGCCCCTGGTCACCATCCTGGTCTCAAAGAGGACATTCTTGATGAATTCAGGTTCATCAAGGTCATTTATCTCCCGCCCAACACCACGCCACTCCTCCAGCCCATGGACCAACAAGTTATTTCCAATTTTGAAAAACTCTACACAAAGCATTTGTTCATGAAATGCTTCGATATCACAGACAACACCAATCTTACCCTTCGGGGGATTTTGGAAGGAACATTTCAACATCGTGCATTGTTTGAAAATTATTGACGATGCATGGCAGGGTGTCACAAGACGAACTCTTAATTCAGCGTGGAAGAAATTGTGGCCAGCTTCTGTCGCTCAGAGGTACTTTGAAGGGTTCAATATGGCAGACCCTGATGACCCCGAACCTGTTGTGATGGATGAAATCGTGTGTCTTGGAAAGTTCATGAGGCTGGAGGTAGACGAGGAAGACGTGAACGACCTTGTCGAGGAGCAGGAGATGCAACATTCGGAGGTGTTGCAGGAGCTCAGTAGCGAGGAGGAGGTGGAAGACGAGGGCTGCCTTTCTATGGCAGAAATCAGTCATGTTAGCGAAGTGGCAGGAGTTATCTAATTTTATGGAAAAGAGGCACCTGGACAATTTGGCGAGTGGTCGTGCGTTAGCCTTGTGTGACGACACTTGAGTGCGTCATTTTCGCAACATTTTGAAGGGGGGAGAAAAGCAAACATCCTTAGATAGGTTCCTTTTGAAAAGGCCGTCAAAAACTGCAGGTGAAAGCGAGGCAGAAAGAGCCATGCCAGAAGAAGAAAAGTAAAAAAATGAAAATGAAAACAAAATTTAGAATTAAGTTTAGTGTAACGTAAGATTAACATTTTATTTGTTCTGTAACTGGAATACAAACCACGCTATTTAATAGGGGTACAGTATTACTTTCAGCGTAGCTGAAATGACGAGGCATTAATTTTTAACGAGAGTTAACTACCCACACCGCTAGTTAGTGGGAGGTAGGGAGGGTAGCTTGCTACCTCTCCCCTCACACACCTGTGATTGAGCTTACTTTGCTTTCGGCTCGGATGGTGAACGGTCGTTGCCGCTCTTCATCCTCGCCAACTTTTGGCAGCCATTAACGCCATTTTGTTTTCTCTTTTTCTCTTAGAGTGTGTGTAAAGTTGTCTTCTGTGACCATGCGCATCTGCCCTGGACACGCCCTTGTGGAACATATATGTCGGCGGTCGAGACTGATCCTCACGCTCTTTGTCCTTCCTGAAGAGGTCAACGGTGTGGTAGTGTTAAAAAGTGTAGTGAGTGAGGGAGTGGTCTTCCTCCCAGTGAGAGAGGTTTGCATGACGGCGTTAGAAGAAGTCCAAGTGGGATATTTCTCCTTCAAAGGTTGCTTTGAAGGGAGAAAGACCCAAGGCCTCTTCTTCTGTCGCCCAACCCTCCTCCGAAGCTCCTACTCGTTCAGTCTCTTACGAGAGACCGTCGAGTAGTAGCGTAGACCAAGTTATTATCGACCAACCTCGGGTCTCGAGAGATGATGATGCTTCTCCTAGCGAAGCAGCCCCACCTCTACCCCCGGGTGAGGCCTTGTCACTAACTTCCCTTTTTCAGATATGGTCTTTCTTGGGGCTCACGGGTTCGCCCTCCAAGGAAGCCCTGCTGCAGTTCATCCGCATGGGTGCTTCTGTTAAGCAATCATCGTCGCCGTCAGAGGTAGATCCCCTGACTCTTGTCGACGTTGTTGTGTCAGAGGTGTCTCATGCAGCGTCGTCCATCTCCTCTGCCACTTCAAACTCTACAGCTGTAGCTGCCGACTTAGTTTCCCCCATTCCTGACCATCCTCCGAGGGGGAAACTAAGTTCAACTTCGGTCTCTCCTGCAAGTGTTTCTCTCCCTCGGGAGAGTTCACTTACAGAGACTCCTCTTCGGAGGACTGCTGAAGGTCAGCTTGCTGATGCAACGGCCCTCAGTGAAGAAGCGCCTCTTTGGTTGAACGTCATCACTGCAGTCCCTCGCAGAGGAGCCCCGTCAGACCTTCATACATCATCCATCACTGTGCCTGCAACCAGTCTTGTGACTTCAGTCCTTGACCTCTGCAGATCGTTCGCGATCTCCTTCGGTGGATGGTCGTCCTTACAAAGGACACGCCGACCATCCATCACCATTCTAGTCCCCTGTAGAGCCCACTATAGCTCCACCAAAGTGCGCATCTGCGCGCCATCACACTCGCCCTGTACGCCACGCGCCAACATGCCCAGACCTTCAGCGCTCACCATCAGCTCGTTGCTCTACAGCGCTTCGGCGCAACCCTCAACCTGCTCGCCCTCACAGACGGCACCAGCCTCACGCGCGTACGCGCCAACGTTCACCTACACGTCAGTGCTCTCCTGTGCGCGCACGCCCAGGGTCACCCATGCGCCAGCACACCACAGCGCACTTGCGCTCTCCTGCGCGCCCACGATATCCTATGCGCCAGCTCTCCTGCGCCCTAGCGCTTACGATCTCCTACGCGCCAGCATTCTCCTGCATGCCAATGCTCACCTGCGCACCAATACTCTCCTTCGCGCCAGCACTTTCCTGCGTGCCAACATGTGCGCCCTTCATCGCCCGTGCGCCAACCAGCACGCCATCACTCCAGCACAAGTCTGTAAGTGAGACGACAACCACGTTGCCGCCCTCGCCTACGTGCCTACTTTTGCCAGCTCGCCAGCGCTCGCCTGAACTTTCACGCTCACCTGCGCGCCAACTATCTCCCGCACTCTTACGCTCACCTGCGCGCCAACTATCTCCCACACTTTCACGCTCACCTGCGCGCCAACTATCTCCCGCACTTTCACGCTCATCTGCGCGCCAACTATCTCCCGCACTTTCACGCTCACCTGCGCGCCAACTATCTCCCGCGCACGCCACCTTGTTCCCGTGCGCCAACACACACTCGCACGCCAAGATTCTCCCGCGCGCCCACCAGCATTCTCCCGCGTGCCCACCAGCATTCTCCCGCGTGCCCACCAGCATTCTCCCACGCACCCGCCAGCAGGCACGAGCACAGATGCGTCATCCGGCAAGGTCGCCATTGCTTCATTCCCCTCCCCGCTAACGCATACCAATACACACTGCGGGAGAAGGGAAACACTTTCATGCCGAGGGGTTCAGGATCCCTAAACTGCCTTCTTAGGCAGACCCACCTATCACAGTGACTCCTCGTAAGGAACCTTTGGTCCCTTTCCCTTCATGGGATTTGTCTGACAGTGAATCCGCCAGCCAGCAGCCCTGGTTCAGTGCCTTAGTCAGAGCCGTAACACAGGCTTTCAAGCCAGTCCTGTATGATCGCTCATCAGAGCGACCTATAGCTCTAGACCTAAGGAACGGAACTATGGCTTCCTCTACCACCTTGAAGAGGAAAAGAGGAGTTTGTGACGTGGTCACTTCCCCGAGGGCGAAGTTTTATTCCATGTAGACCATCGAGGCAAGTTCCTCCTGTTTCTCAGAGAGACACTCCATCCCTGTGGGACGAAGACCTCCCGTCACCAAGGGAACCGCGCTAAGAGAGAGACTCCTCCATCGCACCAATGGAGGAAACCTCTCTTCACGCCGAGAGTTCCCCGCAATCTGAGATCAGGAGGGAAATGCCACACAGATCATCGATATTGGAGTCTTACCTCCTTCCTCGTTAGGAATCTTAAGACTCCAAAACACTGGCAAATTCCTCCACTAGGGCTAGAATGGAGACAGCCAGCCACTCAGGGAATGTCCATGACTCACCCCAAGAAGAGCCTTTGGGGATAGAGGGAGACTTCGCTGCAAGTCCTACAGCAGGAGGAGACCAGCAAGAGTCAGAGCATGCATTATGGCAGGTTCTGACTCTAATGAGGGTTCTCAAGGGATTTTCCAACCCAGAGATAGTCCCTTGAGAGGGCAAAGACACGGTCTTAGACCGCGTCTTTGGTACTCAGAAACCCTCAAAGACCAGTGCAACCCTGCCCTGGTCTCAAGGGGTGAAGAGTACCAGGGACAAGGTCTCCCAACAGCTCTCTGAGTTTGCCTCTTCCAACCGTGCCGGTACTACGAACAAGCTCCTCCCACCTACTCGCTTACAGCAGAGGAGGTACTTAGAGATCCTGGAGGAACCCAGTTCAGCTCTTCCTCTTCACCACTCTGGAAGAGCTAACCAGGGGAGTCCCTCTTGAGAGACTCCTACCGGCAGGTCTCGTTCTCGGCAACCGAGATCCTTAATCAGGAGAAGGTCACCAAATATGCTATGCAAGCTACTTCGTGGCTGGACATCTGGTTAATGACCTTAGGTATTCTGATACGATCTGAGGATTTTTCCAATGAATGTACCAGGAAAGCTATGGAAACCTTCCTACTCTCAGGCACTCGCACGATCAAGTTTCCTGCCCACTAAGTCTCGAACTTGTGGGGAAACACCATCTTGAAACGTCGAGATGCAGTGTCTTAGAGGTTCCACCAGAAGGTCCCTAGCGTCGAGATAAACAGGCTCAGACATTCCTCTCTAGAGGGGTCCCATCTGTTTCAGCCTAAGGATGTGGAACTTACTGCTGAGAGGTGGAGGAAGTCTCATCAAGACTCCCTCTTCCATAGGGCTTTAACCTCTTAGCCCTATAAACCTCCAGCACCCCAGCAGTCCCGTCCAACCAAGACCGCAACAACAACAAAAACAGCAGCGAAGGCAATGGTGTCTAAGCCCTTTCTTGTCAAAGACAGGAAAGGCAAAATGTTCTCCAGGGGGAGGAAAAAATCCTAGAGGGAGCAGCCGAGGCTGCAAACGCTAGGAGAGGCAGTCCCCCTGCATTTCCACCAGTGGAGGGATGCCTACGAAGTTTCTCAGACAGGTGGAGGCAACTCTGGGCTGATTCCTGGACAATCTCCATGATCTGTCTAGGATATCGCATCCCGTTCATAACATCTCTACCTCCCCTAACTAGGAATCCAGTGTCATTGAACTCCCTTGCCACGGGATCGGCAAGGGGGCAAGCCCTTCGGGCAGAAGTCCAGACCCTGTTGAAGAAGGGCGCTCTCCAAGAGATCCTTGATGGATCTCCAGGCTTCTTCAGTCGACTCTTTTTTGTAAGAAAGGTGTCTGGAGGCTGGAGACCTCATCGACCTCTCAGCTCTGAACAAGTTTGTCAAACAAACTCCGTTCAGCATGGAGACAGCAGACACGATCAGACTAGCAGTAAGACCGCAAGACTTCATGTGCACACTGGACCTAAAGGACGCGTACTTCCAGATCCCAGTCCATCCGTCTTCAAGGAAGTACTTAAGATTCAGCCTAGACAACAGAAAGTACCAGTTCAAGGTGCAGTGCTTCGGTCTTTCTACAGCACCACAAGTCTTCACCAGTGTGTTTACCCTAGTGTCATCTTTGGCACACAGGATTGGCATCCGTCTCCTCCGTTATCTGGACGACTGGTTAATCCTAGCAGACTCTGTGTCAACCCTTCTTCAACAGAGACAAACTTCTGAGACTTTGCCAAGATCTGGGGATCATGGTAAATCTTGAGAAGTCCTCTCTGCTTACTACTGAGAGACTGGTATACTTAGGAATGATCAGACACCAATCTCCACAAAGCCTTCCCATCAGACGACAGGAAAACAAGGCTGAGAATTCTCAGACGAGAAGAACTTCCAGCCCAATCGTGGTTACGTCTTCTTGGTCACCTTTCATTGCTGGACTGTCTAGTTCCCAATGGTTGCCTCAGGGTGAGATCCCTCCAGTGGCAACTCAAGTCCCGGTGGAATCAAGCTCACGACTCCCCGGACATCCAGATCCCCATGGGAACTGCGGAACTGGCAGACCTTCAGTGGTGGGTGACAGACGAAAATCTACGAAAGGGAGTGGACCTACTCGTCCTCCCCCCGGATTTGATGCTGTTCTTAGATGCTTAAAAAAAAAAAGGGGTGGGGGGCCCACGTGCTGCACCACACGACCTCAGGCCTCTGGTCAGAGTCAGGAAAGTACCTCCACATAAATCTCCTAGAGATGAAGGTCATCTTTCAGGCCCTTCAACAGTTCCAACTGTTCCTGGCAAGCTACTCAGTGGTGGTGATGAGCGACAACACCACAGTAGTGGCCTACATCAACAAGCAAGGAGGTACTTTTCCGCAGCAACTATCACATCTAGCAGTAGAGATACTGAGATAGGTCGAAATCCATTCGATACCACTATCAACACGCTTCATTCCGGACAAAAGGAATGTGCTCGACGACAACCTGAGCAGAGCATCTCAGCTAATGAATACCGAGTGGTCTTTGGATCATCTAGTAGCAGTTGCATGGCGTCAAGCTTCCAGCAGTTGGACTTGACGTCGAGTGTCAAGCAGTTAGTCATGACGCCGAACACCGAGCAGTTACGTGTCGTCGAGCGTCAAACAGTTGGACGTGACGCCGCGTGTCAAGCATAGCTTCAAGCGTCTAGATCACGAGCGTCTTTTTTGTGAACGGCATTCTTCCGAGAGTCACGTGACGCTGAACGCCAAGCAGTTGCATGGCGTCTGGCTTCCAACAGTTGGACTTGACATCGAATGTTAGGCAGTTAGACGTGACGCCGAGTGTCGTGCAGTTCCATGGCGTCAAGCTTTCAACTATTGGACTTGACGTCTAGTGTCAAGATCGCGAACGTCTTAGTTCCGATCGTAATGACCATGAGCGTCTAGCGTTGGAACATTTTTACGCCAGGCGCTATATTAAAAGATACAGAAATAAATATTAACTGGAAGGATAATATTTTCTCAGACCAAGGCCTGCTTGAACTAATTCTTGGTGTCTGTTGGAGAGCGAGAATTAAACCTCTAAAACATTGAGGTTAGAATTCAGGACCTTAAGGAGTTGACTCCTAGGAAACAAGACATCTCTACCTCGGTTAGAGACTTGTAGGAGGAAGGGAGTGACGATCACTTTTCCCTTATTTATCTTTTAGTGGAATACTCTTAGGAGAAATTCCTAAGATACTTCTCCCTTCACTTGACTTTAAGAAACTCATGAGTTTTTTCTGAAGAGTTTCCAATTTATTTTGTACCTGCTGCTCCTTATCCCGCCTTCAGACTTTTTCGCTAAGGAAGGCGTCGAAGGAGAGTCTGTTTTCTTAGATGGTGCTGGTAGGGCAGTGCAATAGCATGTCCTCAATGCAGCATAAAGAGCCTAACTGCAGATGATGGTGGAGCAGCACGTTCAGCTGGAGCAGCAGGAAGTGCATTAGTACTTTTGTGAGAAAAGGCAGTGTCCCTTTTTTGCTGTGTGCTTGTGGGCTTAGGTCTTTGGGGTCTTGAGTCCGATCCTCTGTCAAAACCCTGAGTAACAATGCTGCAGTTCAACCGGCTTTGTGAGAAAAGTCGTTGTACATAGAAAAATTCTCGATCATCTAATAGAGCTTTAGGATGATTGGAGACTGGATGCAATGAGGCATTAAAACCTATGAAGCCAGCTTCCTTATCAATGAAGCAGGATAACTTTGCACCACCCCCCTTTGTTCTTCCTCTCTTCTCCCTCAAGAGTTGGTCAAAGACACAGGTTTTGGTGTATAAATCAGCAAGAAAGTTTCTGCATACTTTTTCTCTAAACTGCATAGACAACAGTAGGAGCCAGACTTAACTACTTCTAGCGAGCCTGGGAGAGGAGAGGAGCAGACCTTTGGTCCGTGCTTTCACTAAGGGTGGATGCGGAATCTTTTTCCTAGTGAAACCTCCTTTATTAGTTACTCTGATAGACCTCTCTGCCAAATACAGAGAGGAGCCTAAGAGACAGGCTATGCAACATCAAGTGTGTGTCTGTTTGGAGAGGGAGGCTATTGCCCAGTCCTGGATGTCACTGCTCTCAACGCCTTCGTTCAGAAGACAAAGTTCTCCATGGAGACATCGAAATCAGTCCTTTCAACAGGAGGAAAGGTCCACTGGATGGTCTCTTTAGATCTCCAGGATGCTTACTTCTACATCCTCACCCATCCGAACTTCAAGCAATACTGGAAGGTTCGTGTATAGGAGGAAGTTGTCCAGTTTTGGGGTCTTTGTTTTGGTCTAAGCACCACCCCTCAAATAGAGGGTGCGTCTGTTAGGACCTATCGTTTTTCTAATCCTTAGACCTCTTCCAAGGAATGTCGATTTTAAAACTTCTTCCAATTCCCTATTCCCTGGGAGAAGGAATGTCGATTTTAAAACTTCTTCCAATTCCCTATTCCCTGGGAGAAGGAATGTCGACGAACAAAGGAAACGAGAGGCTTTAGCTCCTGAGCAGACGCCTTCTCGAGCATACCTATTGACGCTTCCTAAGACGCTCACCTTCATCATAGGAAAGGTGAGGTGAAAGTTTTTTCGTCATCTTCGGATGACGCAGCGCCCAGTCGAGGCTGGCATCAACTTCCAGACCTCTGAAGAGGAAGGTGGACACGGTCAATCAGCGTCCTATCATGACACCGCAAGCTTCTGGTTGTAGTCTTTGGAGCAGTACTGAGCATTTTTTCTTTCTACCGAAGAAAACTCTACCAAACATCCTTTTAGGATGTCGGCAACTGTCAAATAACGTCCAACTCACCCAGTTGCAGGACAGTTGTCTGAGCCTAGCATGACATCGGTTCATGCTCCTTCTCCACCGTCAAACTGGTTATCGTCTTCTGGACGCTCTGCGTGTTTTTTAAACGGTGTAGAAAGAGAGCTTGTGGTAGACGTGACGTCTCCGGTACTACAACAGTTTGACCCTATTTTTATTATGCTGCTAGATATGCAACAGAAGCTCTCTTCGCTCATGCTAGTTTATCGGCCTGCGAACAACAAGAGAGTAGCAGGCCTGGACCCTGAGTGTCGGGTAACTTCACACCTGGACACCAAGCCTAGTGAGGCTACTAGTCGAGATGTTCTTGACGACGAACGTCTTTACAACTCCCTAGTTAAATGTCGTATTTTAGCCATTTTTAACCCAAGGAGTCAAGCAAACGGACGTGACGTCGAACGTCCACCTAACGGAACGTCGAGATTCCAGCGGAACAGGACGCCCTGCAGGACGTGACGTCGAGCGTCCAGCAAGACGTGCCGTCGAGCGTCTATCGAGACGCAACGTTAACCATCAAGCAGAATGCGACCCCGAGCGTCAAACAGCTCGTGACATGGACTTGTACGCATTTCCACTGTTCAATTCATTACAAAGTGATGCAAAAGTGTCGTACGGAATGAATGGATTGACTCTAGTGGTCCTCTTTTGGCCCTCAGAGAGTAGTTCACATAGGTACTGCAATGGATGGTAGACACTCAAAGAAGTCTTTCGTTAAGAGTGAATTTACTCGAACAACCCCACTTGGAAGGTACCATCTAAATCTCCAAGCTCTTCATCTAACTGTCTTCAGATTATCGAAAAACTCACAAGACCTAGAGGTTTTTTCGAAGGAAGTAACTAGAGCTATTGCAGGAGCAAGGAGTACTTCTTCCATCAAGGTTTAACAATCTAGGTACGAGGTTTGTTAGAGAGGGGTACAGAATCAACTTTCTTTCCTCGTCCAGTACTTCGGTAACTCAGATTGCTGACTTCCTGTTACATCTTCGAAGGAAATGCAATTTTGTTATCCTCTACCATCATAGGATACAAGAGTATGTAGCAACCGTATTCATGGCACTAAGACTTGGACCTTTCTAATGTTAAAGACCTACAGAAACTTCTCAAATCGTTTGAAACATCAAAGCAACAGCTCCAGGATTCACCAGTTTGGAATCTAAATATTGTCCTGAAGTTCATTATGGGTGACAGGTTTGAGCCCTTGCATTCAGCTTCATTTAAGGACCTCACATTGAAGATTCTATTTTTGGTCAGTCTGGCGACAGCTCACAGAGTCAGTGTGTGTGATTCATGCCTTTAGCTTAAATGATTAGTTTTTTCGAGATCACAAAGCTATCTGCTCATTGTAGTTAGGCTTTCTCGCCAAGAACGAACGCCCTTCTCAACCTTGACCCAAGGCTTTTGAGATTCCGAACCTTTTGGATGTACAGTGAACCCTCGCTACTTCGCGGTTCGACCATCGCGGATTCAGCACTTCGCGGATTTTTTTCATAACCCATGTATATACATATATCGTGGATTTTCCAGAAATATCGAAAATACCGCGATGTGACCGATGGTGCGAGATTGGAGAAAGTAAGGAAAATTGAATCGTGATTGATTTTCAATATAAATGAAACTTTGAGGAGCAACAAAGATATCATTTGTTAGAGAGATAGAGAGAGGTAAGGAATGGGAGGTAGTGAAAAGTAGCCTACAGAGAGAGAGAGAGAGAGAGAGAGAGAGAGAGAGAGAGAGAGAGAGAGAGAGAGAGAGAGAGAGAGAGAGAGAGAGAGAGAGATAGATAGAGATAGAGGGGGGTTTAAATGTAATAAACAAAAAAATTTGATAGGTTATAACACATTGGTGCTTATGTAATATCAACTGTATACTGTAGATGGTTTGAATAAGTTAAGAAGTGGTATAAATGATACTTTGTTAGTGTATTCGTACACACTCAAGAGCGGCAGCTAGATGACAGCTGATCTAATCACAGCCAAAAGTAAAAAAAAATGAAGTCAACAATACTCGATTTTTAAAACAAACCCGAAATTTAAAATCAAAAGTACACGCTTTCTTAATGTGCAATTAACTATTTAAAGAGTGGCAATTTTCTAGAATAAAATGATATTTCCCAAAAAATAGTGGTTTGCTGATGAAATTGTATGCCGTATTTTTAGCTATGATTGAAATGGATGTAGACTCAGCCTAATTATTTCGTTTTGTATTTAATTGACACTAAGAAAACTAATTTTAGTTTCTTCATCTAAATGTAAGTATTGTATAACACGAAGAGAGAGAGAGAGAGAGAGAGAGAGAGAGAGAGAGAGAGAGAGAGAGAGAGAGAGAGAGAGAGAGAGAGAGAGAGAGAGAATCAGCTGTTGTACTCAAATGGCGTGTTTTTGTTTCGTGAGAATTTCATCGCCACGACTTTAACAACAACATACTGTACTGAACTTTACAGTATTATACAGACTACTGTAATATGATAAAGTAAAATATTTGTAATCTATTTTATATGAAATGGGGCTATTTTTTTTTTGTTTAAAATTTACATTTACGTATGTTAAACAACACTCTCTCTCTCTCTCTCTCTCTCTCTCTCTCTCTCTCTCTCTCTCTCTCTCTCTCTCTCTCTCTCTCTCTCTCTCTCGTAGATTGTTTTCCTGCTTTGCTACGTATGTATGATTTTATATAGATACGGTAAATAATATTTGTAATAACATATTTTATTAAAGCTTTTACTGTAATATCATTATTTATCACTTTCATCATGCTCGTTAAATTCCTTAGTTTGTTTACTGAGCGTACTTTATGACGCCGTCGTTTCAGGCGGCGTCATAAAGAAAAAATTTCATTTGGAAGTCCTAAGAAAAATTAAGTAAAACATTAGTAATAACCAAATCAACATACTGTACTGAATAATCAATATAATCGATGCAGAAACTAACCTATACACAGATGTGTAAATGCGTTTGTTTCTTCATTATAATCAGAGATAAACGTAAACAAAACATTGGTTGCCATTTTTTATTGTGCTTTTTGGCGTGTTTAGGAAACGCATGATATAAAGTCGCCCTTAATATTTGTGCCTGTTTTAGTTTAGGGTACGTTAGTACATGCATTAAGTGTTCTGTACATTAAAGGGTAGTTTGTTAACAGTACTACGTACAAGGGAAGGTTTTAAAAGTCTGAATATACATGTTAAATAAATAGTTAAATATGGTGTCACTACTTCGCGGATTTTCACCTATCGCGGCCGGGTCTGGAACCTATCTACCGCGATAAACGAGGGTTCACTGTAGCTGGCGAGGAGTTAGAGAGAGTCCTGAAATTATATCTGAACTGAACGAAAGAGTTGCGAGGCTAGTCGGAAGCTCTTTGGTGCTCGGTCTAGAAGTCCTCGTTACAGATGTTGAAGAATGCTCTTTCATTCTTCATCAGGCTCTTAATTAAGAGGCTCATGCACTTTGCAGTAAGGCAGACTGCAAGTTTTTATAAAGGCCAAGACGCTTGAAGCTCAAACTGTAACAACTTCGGTGGCCTTCAAGCAGAATAGATCGTTGTAAAGCATTAAGAGCACAACCTTTTAGAGGAATAAATCTGTGTTCGCTTCACATTATTTGAAACGTGTCCAGCCTCTTTTTGAGGACTGCTTCACTCTGGGACCATTCGTAACAGCGAGTGCAGTAGTGGGGGAAGGATCCACCACTACGTTCCCATAATCCTAGTACCCTTTTTCTTCTCTTGGAACTTTCATATATTTTTATGATTGTATCTAGAGATTGGTCGACAATCTTCCGCAATCTTTGATTTAGTCAGGTGGTCATTATGTTCCTTGAGAGTGCCCGGAACTAGGGTATTAGTTGAGGTCCTGTCAGCATAGAGGTTATTTACCGGTTTGACAGCTCCTAGAGGTCTTCAGCCCCTTGGTGGATCGCTGGATCTCTTAAGGATAGCAGACATAGTTAGGCAGAGAATCATCGAACTCTTGCTTCCTTAACAGGTACGAACCCTTAAGCTTGTTTTAATTAACTCTTAACCTGTTAAGCGTCCCCCCTGGACCTGGTTTCCGCTAACGCACCGTCACGCTTTTTTTGCCCTGAGCGCTCATTTCACTAATGATAATTTTTCAAAGTTAATATCATTTCTTTATGCTTATAATTCGTATTTATAGTTAAAAGTAGGGATATTAATTAAATGGTAGAGTAAAAAAAAACAATTAATACCACTGTTATTTCATTTCAAATGGCTACATAACACTGAATATTTTAATGGGTTCTTTTTATCTTCAATCCTAAATCTTACGCCTGGATAAGCAACAAAAGCAAAGGGATAAGTCTATCCCCCCCGTCTCTCTCTCTCTCTCTCTCTCTCTCTCTCTCTCTCTCTCTCTCTCTCTCTCTCTCTCTCTCTCTCTCTCTCTCTCATATCGTTTCCTGTATAGTTTTCAAATATGTTCATCATACATTTGTACATTATTTATCCACTTTATTCTCTCTCTCTCTCTCTGCATTTCCTTTCCTATATAGTTTTGTGAAATCTCGTTGTCCAGTCATTCGGTAATGAGAAGTCATTTTCGCTTTCGGCATTGAAAGAAAACTTTGTTTCTTCAATATACTAATCACTGGAGGATTCATAACTAGTGCTCTCATTATCAAACAGGTTATCATTATCAAATTCCTTAACAATATCATTTATTTCATCTAAAGAAATAACCTTCCTCTTTAGACCGTTCATTACAAAAGGAACAACAAACAACCACTTAGGAACAACAAACAACCACTTCCGCATGAACGCCCGAAGCGCACTGATAGGAAACCAATTTTCTAACAACAAGCTACATTCAGAAAAATAGTTGCCAGACATCATATAAGTTTCTATTTACAGCCCCCATATGCTGAGAGTGTTGCCAAGTGGTGATCCTATACTTACTATTCGAGTAAACGTAATATCACGAGACTGACGACTTGAAAAAGGCAATTAAAGTCATGAACGGAATATGCAGTTGAAGGCGGTACCGAGTAGATCGTGGTGAACGGTTTATCACGTGGGTGACGCTTAACAGGTTAAGTAATATTCCAACAATGTAGCTGTCTCTAACCTCCACCAAGGGTGTCAATCAGCTATTTTTATATAACCAGCGGGTAAGTTTAATGTTTAAAGATGATATTTTCATAATAAAATAAATTTTTTAACATACTTACCCGCTGGTTATATAACCTTTATTCCCCCCCCTCCTCCCCTCTAGAGACATTCTATGGTCATGGAAAATCTGGGGATTCATGGAATGGTACTGTGTAGCTCGCGTTGAGGGCGCTAGTGTACGCCTGGCTACTCTATCTGCGATTGCCGTGAGTTTTGAATTTCTGCCAGACGTCAGAGGACTAATGCTATTTTTATATAACCAGTGGGTAAGTATGTTCAAAAATTTATTTTATTATGAAAATATCATTTTGCTGTGGTTCACTTCACTCGCAAATAAATATAATCTCAATGATCCTTTTGTTCTGGCAAGCAGTACACGGATGAGTTGCAAGCGCCAATCATGTGGGTCATTATGTTGGGAATATTTTTGAGATTTCAGATGAGCAATTATAGCTATATCCTGAAAGGAGAACACTCATCATAATCAATTACGGAAATAGATGAAATTACAGTAGATTTTGAAACATTGTACTTCCCTTTTGGAGACTTCTAATTGTGACGGTAGTAGTCTTACTGGAACTGAAGGGGAGGGTGAAAAAATAATGGCTATTGTAGAACAATATCTGGGAATTTATCCTTAAATATTTGGAAGCTCTTGATTTGTTAAAAACCTGCTGATGAATACATCATTGCAAAAATACAGAAAGCTCCCCAAAGTGATTGAAACCAATGTATGTGCAATAACTCGCCATCAGTCCAACAAATTAAAAAAATTGACAGACTTGGAATTAGTGTTCACATTTTAATCGAACGATTCGTAAAATATTATGTCCCAGCACCCAGTAATCATAAAGAGAAAAATGCCAAAGTAACCAGGTTGTTATGGCCTATTGGTAATATCTCTGCCTGGTGAATGCCAGACTGGGGTTAGTCCCAAGCTCAAACTCTTTAGTTCCTTTAGTATTTGCAACCTCACAAGTCTTGTGAGTTAAGGATGGGGCATTTGATCGAGCCAGTAGGTCTACCTGCTGAGTCATCAGCAGCCATTGCCTGGGCCCTCCCTTGTCGTAGCTTGGGTGGAGAGGGGTCTTCGGTGCTAATCATATGCATATATAGTCAGTCCCTAAGGCATTATCCTACTTGTTAGAACAATATCACTGCCCTTGCTTTTGCCATTCATACTCATCCATTAAAGCCTTTAAACTCATCCATTTTTTTATAACGAATTCCAGTTTTGTTGGAAATTACAGTAATGCATCATATATTAAGCTAGGCATGAGACTATTAGGTAGGCCTACACCACCCAATAAGGATTAAGTATGCATCACAACTCCAAGATTATGGAAAACCAGAGTTGTGCACCCAGTAAGGATTAAGTATGCATCACAACTCCCAGTTGTTCCGTAACTGGAATACAAACCACGCTATTTAATAGGGGTATTAATTTCGGGGTAGCTGAAATGACGAGCCATTAATTTTCAACAAGGGTTTACTACCCGCATCGCTAGTTAAGGGGGGTTGGGAGGGTAGATTGCTACCGCTCCCCCGCATACACCTGTGATTGAGCTCACTTTGCTCTCGGCTCGGATGGTAGTCGGACGTGTCCGCTCTCATCCTCGCCGTCATGTTGGCAGCCATTTACGCTTTTTGTTCTTTTTCTAGATTACTGTGTACGTGAAGTTGGCCTCTGCGACCATTCGCACCTGCCTTGGTCTTCCTGACCGCCCCTGTGGAACATTTATGTCGGCGGTCGAGACCGATCCTCACGCCCTTTGTCCTTCTTGTAGGGGCCAACAGTGTGATAGTGTAAATAAGTGTAGTGAGTGTAGGGAGCGGTCTGCCTCCCAGTGGGAGAGGTTTTCGTAATGGCGAAAGAAGAAGTCCAAACCTGATGTTTCTCCTTCGAAGGAAGAAAAACCCAAGGCCTCTTCTTCCGTCGCCCAAACCTCCTCCAAAGCTCCTACTCGATCGGTCTCTTTCGAGAGACCATCGAGTAGTAGCGTAGACCGAATTATTTTCAACCAACCTCGGGTCTCGAGAGATGACATTGCTTCCCCCTAGCAAAGCAGCTCCACCTCTCCTCTGGGGGAGGCCATGTCACTAACTTCCCTCTTTCAGATTTGGTCCTCCTTGGGGCTCACGGGTTCGCCCTCCAAGGAGGTTTTGCTTGATTATATCCGCCTGGGTGCAGCTGTCAAGCAATCGTCGTCACCGTCAGAGGTAGATCCCCTGACTCTTGTCGACATTGTGGTGTCAGAGGTATCCCATGCGGCTTCACCCATCTCCTCTGCCACTCCAAACTTTACAGTAGCTGACGGCTTAGTTTCCCCCCGTTCCTGACCATCCTACGAGGGGGAAACTAAGTTCAACATCAGTCTCTCCTGCTAGTGTTTCTTCCCCTCGGGGGAGTTCACTTACAGAGACTCCTCTTCGGAGGACTGCTGAAGGTCAGCTTGCTGATCCAACGGCCCCCAGAGGGCGCTTGCGTCGGAAGGCTTGCCTTCCTCTTCGCCATAGAGGCCTTCCTTCACCTGCGGTGAGGAGGCGCCTCTTTGGTTCAACGTCGTCTATGCAGTCCCCCGCAGAGGAGCCTCTAGACCGATCTTCCATCACTGCACCTGCATCGGTTCTGGACCCCTCTGCATATCGTTCGCGATCTCCTTCGGTGGAAGGTCGTCCCTTTAAACGACACGTCGACCTTCCACCTGACAGACCTGCCGACCTGCCGTCGCCGTTCCTGCATGGGCCCAACAAGGCTCCACCTGAACGTGCTGTTGCGTGCCAACAGACTGTGCGCCACGCGCCCACGCAACCTGACCAGCACTCATTAGTAGCTCGTCAGGCCCCATCACTACAGCGTGCCACTCATCTTGCTCGCCCTAACACAGGGCAGCAACCTAAAGCGCTTACGCGCCAACATGCGCCTACGCGCCCACAGTAGCAGAGCTCCACCACCCGCCATGCGCGCCCACATACACACATTCGCCAACGATCTCCTGCACGCCAGGGCTCTCCTGCACCGACGCGCCCTGCGCCTACGCGCCAATGATCTCCTACACGCCAGCGGCCACCTGCGCGCCAGCGTTCTCCTGCGCGCAAATTATCTGCACGCCATTGTTCTCCTGCACTCCAGCACTCTCCCAAGCGCCAACATGCGCGCCCTACATCACGGTCTCCTGAGCGCCATATTGCGCGCCATCCTACGAGTCGGGTAAAACCTGCTCTCCAACTTTCTCCGGCACGCAAGTTTATGAATGAGACAGCCATGCTGCCCTCATCCGCGCGCCATCCCTTACCAACACGCCAGCGCTCACCTGCTCGCCAGCCTTTTCTTGCGTGCACTCACAAAGACACGCACGCGCGCCATCCATCTCCTAAGGATGCGCGCCAACATTCTCCCCCGCTCCCATCATGAATCTACTGCGCGGCCGCGCGCTAGGGGACACTCTCCTGCAAGTGCGTGCCCCGAGTCTTTGGCAGATGCGCGCACACACACTCCTGCGCTCCCACTCGCCATCAGTCTCTCGCGCGCGAGCACGAATATTTTCCCTCGCATGAGCGAAATTATTCTCCTTCGCATCAGCGAAATTATTCTCCCTCGCATCAGCGAAATTATTCTCCCTTGCGCGAGCGTCAATATTCTCCCTTGCAGGAGCGTCAATATTCTCCCTTGCGTAAGCGTCGATATTCTCTCTTGCGCGAGCGTCAATATTCTCCCTTGCGTGAGCGTCAATATTCTCCCTTGCGTGAGCGTCAATATTCTCCCGTGCACAAGCCTGTGCATCACAAGGAACAACGTCCGACAAGGTCGCCATCGCCTCATTCCCCTCCTCACAAGTGCATACCACCGCGCATTGTGGGAGAAGGGAAACTTCCAGAGGGGTTCAGGAACCCAAAGCTACCAAAGGCGAACCCACCTATTCCAGTGACTCCACCCAGGGATCCTTCAATCCCTTTCCCTTCAAGGGGTATGTCTGACAGTGCGTCTGTCAGTCAACAGCCCTGGTTCAGTGCCCTGATCAGAGCCGTAACTCAGGCTTTCAAGCCTGTCCTTTCTGATCTAGGACATGAAACCATAGCTTCCTCTACCCCGCTGAAGAGGAAAAGAGGAGTTCTAGACGCGTTCACTTCCCCGAGGGTGAAACCGACTCTACGCAGACCTTCAAGGTTCCCCCTATTCCTCGGACTAACTCTCCTTCCCTTTCAGACGAAGATCTCCCGTCACCAAGGGAATCACGTATAGAGGGATTTTCCCCCATCGCACCAATGGAGGAAACCTCTCTTCACGCCAAGAGTTCCACACAGTCTGGGATTAGAAGGAACATGCCACACTCATCAATGTTGGAGTCTTACATCCTTCCCCGGAAGGAATCGAAAGACTCCAAAACAATGCCTAAGTCCTCCACTAGGGCTAGGATGGAGCCAGCCTGCCACTCAGGGAATTTCCGAGATCCTCAACAGGTTTTCCGACCTAGATAGCCGCCCTCAAAAGCTCATGGGTTCGCCCTCCAAGGAGGTTTTGCTTGATTATATTCGCCTGGGTGCTGCTGTCAAGCAATCGTCGTCACCGTCAGAGGTAGATCCACTGACTCTTGTCGACGTTGTGGTGTCAGAGGTATCCCATGTGGCTTCACCCATCTCCTCTGCCACTCCAAACTCTACGGTAGCTGACGGCTTAGTTTCCCCCGTTCCTGACCATCCTACGAGGGGGAAACTAAGTTCAACATCAGTCTCTCCTGCTAGTGTTTCTTTCCCTCGGGGGAGTTCACTTACAGAGACTCCTCTTCGGAGGACTGCTGAAGGTCAGCTTGCTGATCCAACGGCCCCCAGAGGGCACTTCCGTCGGAAGGCTTGCCTTCCTCTTCGCCATAGAGGCCTTCCTTCACCTGCGGTGAGGAGGCGCCTCTTTGGTTCAACGTCGTCTATGCAGTCTCCCGCAGAGGAGCCTCTAGACCGATCTTCCATCACTGCACCTGCATCGGTCCTGGACCTCTCTGCAGATCGTTCGCGATCTCCTTCGGTGGAAGGTAGTCCTTTTAAACGACACGTTGACCTTCCACCTGACAGACCTGCCGACCTGCCGTCGCCGGTCCTGCATGGGCCTAACAAGGCTCCACCTGAACGTGCTGTTGCGCGCCAACAGACTGCACGCCATTCGCCCACGCAACCTGACCAGCACTCATTAGTAGCTCGTCAGGCCCCATCACTACAGCGCGCTACTCATCTTGCTCGCCCTAACACAGGGCAGCAACCTAAAGTGCTTACGCACCATCATGCGCCCACGCGCCCACAGGAGCAGAGCTCCACCACCCGCCATGCGCGCCCACATGCGCACATTCGCCAACGATCTCCTGCGCGCCAGGTCTCTCCTGCACCGACACGCCCTGCGCCTATGCACCAACGATCTCCTACACGCCAGCCCCCACCTGCGCGCCATCGTTCTCCTGCATGCCAGCACTCTCCCACGCGCCAACATGCGCGCCGTACATCACGATCTCCTGAGCGCCATATTGCGCGCCATCCTATGCGTCAGGTAAAATCTGCGCGCCAACTTTCTCCTGCAGGCAAGTTTATGAATGAGACAGCCATGCTGCCCTCACCAACGCGCCATCCCTTACCAATGCGTTATCCCTCACCTGCTCGCCAGCCTTCTCCTGCGTGCACTCACAAAGATACGCACGCGCGCCATCCATCTCCTAAGGATGTGCGCCAACATTCTACCCCGTGCCCATCATGAATCTACTGCGCGGCCGCGCACTAGGGTACATTCTCCTGCACGCTCGTGCCCTGAGTCTTTGGCAGATAAGCGCAAACACACTCCCGCGCGCACATCGTGATTCTCCTGCGCTCCCGCTCGCCATCAGTCTCCCTTGCGCGAGAGCCATTATTCTCCCTTACACGAGCGCCAATATTCTCCCTTGCGCAAGCGTCAATAATCTCCCTTGCGCGAGCGTCAATATTAGCTTCCTCTACCCCGCCGAAGAGGAAAAGAAGAGTTCTAGACGCGGTCACTTCCCCGAGGGCGAAACTGACTCCACGCAGACCTTCAAGGCAGGTTCCTCCTATTCCTCGGACTAACTCTCCTTCCCTTTCAGATGAAGATCTCCCGTCACCAAGGAAATCATGCGATAAGAGATTTTCCCCCATCGCACCAATGGAGGAAACCTCTTAACGCCGAGAGTTCCACACAGTCTAGGATTAGAAGGAACATGCCACACACATCAATGATGGAGTCTTACATCCTTCCCGGGAAGGAATTCAAAGACTCCAAAACATTGCCTAAGTCCTCCACTAGGGCTAGGATGGAGCCAGCTAGCCACTCAGGGAATTTCCGAGATTCTCAACGGGTTTTCCGACCCAGACCACGTCTTTGGTACTCAAAAGCTCACGGGTTTGCCCTCCAAGGAGGTTTTGCTGTCAAGCAATCGTCGTCACCGTCAGAGTTAGATCCTCTGACTCTAGTCGACGTTGTGGTGTCAGAGGTATCCCATGCGGCTTCACCCATCTCTGCCACTCCAAACTCTACGGTAGCTGACGGCTTAGTTTCCCCCCGTTCCTGACCATCCTACGAGGGGGAAACCAAGTTCAACATCAGTCTCTCCTGCTAGTGTTTCATCCCCTCGGGGGAGTTCACTTACAGAGACTCCTCTTCGGAGGACTGCTGAAGGTCAGCTTGCTGATCCAACGGGCCCCTGAGGGCACTTCCGTCGGAAGGCTTTCCTTCCTCTTCGCCATAGAGGCCTTCCTTCACCTGCGGTGAGGAGGTGCCTCTTTGGTTCAACGTCGTCTCTGCAGTACCCCGAAGAGGAGCCTCTAGACCGATCTTCCATCACTGCACCTGCATCGGTCCTGGACCTCTGCAGATCGTTCGCGATCTCCTTCGGTAAAAGGTCGTCTGCACCTGCATCGGTCCTGGACCTCTGCAGATCGTTCGCGATCTCCTTCGGTAAAAGGTCGTCTTTTTAAACGACACGTCGACCTTCCACCCAACAGACCTGCCGACCTGCCGTCGCCGTTCCTGCATGGGCCCAACAAGGCTCCACCTGAACGTGCTGTTGCGCTCCAACAGACTGCGCACCACACGCCCACGCAACCTGACCAACGCTCATTAGTAGCTTGTCAGGCCCCATCACTACAGCGCGCCACTCATCTTCCTCGCCCTAACAGGGCAGCAACCTAAAGCGCTTATGTGCAAACATGCGCTTACGCGCCCACAGTAGCAGAGCTCCACCACCCGCCATGCGCGCCCACATGCGTACATTTGCCAACGATCTACTGCTCGCCAGGTCTCTCCTGCACCGACGCGCCCTGCGCCCACTTAACTCACACGCCAACGATCTACACGCCAGCGCCGACCTGCGCGCAAATTACCTGCACGCCAGCACTCTCCCACGCGCCAACATGCGCGCCCTACATCACGATCTCCTGAGCGCCATCCTACGATTCGGGTAAAACCTGTGCGCCAACTTTCTCCTACACGCAATTTTATGAATGAGACGGCCATGCTGCCCTCACCGCGCGCCATCCCTTACCAACCCGCCAGCGCTCACCTGCTCACCAGTCTTCTCCTGCGTGCACTCACAAAGATACGCACGCGCGCGATGCATCTCCTAAGGATGCGCGCCAACATTCTCCCTCGCGCCCATCATGAATCTACTGCGCACCCGCGCACTAGGGGACACTCTCCTGCACGCGCGTGCCGTAAGTCTTTGGCAGATGCGCGCAAACACACTCCCGCGCGCACATCGTGATTCTCCTGCGCTCCCGCTCTCCATCAGTCTCCCGCACGCGAGCACTAATATTCTCCCTTGCGTGAGTGCCATTATTCTCCCTTGCGCATGGTCAATATTCTCCCGCACGCAAGCCTGCGCATCACAAGGAACGACGTCCGACAAGGTCGCCATCGCCTCATTCGCCTCCTCGCAAGTGCATACCACCGCGCATTGTGGGAGAAGAGAAACTTCCAGAGAGGTTCAGGAATCCAAAGCTACCAAAGGCGAACCCACCTATTCCAGTGACTCCACCCAGGGATCCTTTAATCCCTTTCCCTTCAGGGGGTATGTCTGACAGTGCGTCTGTCAGCCAACAGCCCTGATCAGAGCCGTAACTCAGGCTTTCAAGCCTGTCCTTTCTGATCTAGGACACGGAACCATGGCTTCCTCTCCCCCTCTGAAGAGGAAAAGAGGAGTTCTAGACGCGGTCACTTCCCCGAGGGCGAAACTGACTCCACGCAGACCTTCAAGGCAAATTCCTCCTATTCCTTGGACTAACTCTCCTTCCCTTTCAGACGAAGATCTCCCGTCACCAAGGGAATCACGCGAAGAGAGATTTTCCCCCATCGCACCAATGGAGGAAACCTCTCTTCACGCCGAGAATTCCACACAGTCCGGGATTAGAGGGAACATGCCACACTCATCAATGTTGGAGTTTTACATCCTTCCCCGGAAGGAATCCAAAGACTCCAAAACATTGCCTAAGTCCTCCACTAGGGCTAGGATGGAGCCAGCCAGCCACTCAGGGAATTTCCGCGATTCTCAACAGGTTTTCCGACCCAGATATCCGCCCTCGAGAGGGTCCTAAACCGCGTCTTTGGTACTCAAAAGCCCTCTAAGAGCAGTGCAGCCCTCCCCTGGTCTCAAGGGGTAAATAGTACCAGAGACAAGATCGCCCAGCAGCTCTCCGAGATGTCCTCCTCCAACCATTCCGGTACCACCAACAAGCTCCTCCCACCTCCTCGCGTACAGCAGAGGAGGTACTTTGAGATCCTGGAGGAACCTTGTTTAGCTCTTCCACTTCACCACTCGCTGGAAGAGCTAACCAGGGAAGTCCCTCTTGAGAGACTCTCCAACCGGCAGGTCTCTTTCTTGGCAGCCGAGATCCTCAACCAGGAGAAGGTCGCGAAGTGTGCTATGCAAGCTACTTCGTGGCTCGATATCTGGTTGGGGACCTTAGGTATCCTGATACGTTCTGAGTATTTCTCCAAGGAACGTACCCGGAAAGCTATGGAGACCTTCCTCCCTTCAGGTACTCGCACGATCGAGTTTCTGGCCCACCAAGTCTCGAACTTGTGGGCAAATACCATCCTGAAACGTCGGGATGCAGTAGCTGAGAGATTCCACCAGAAGGTCCCTAGCGCCGAGATCAATAGGCTCAGACATTCCTCCATAGAGGGGTCTGTTCTATTCGAGCCTAAGGATGTGGAACATGCTGCTGAGAGGTGGAGGAAGTCACATCAAGACTCCCTCCTCCATCCAGCCAAGATCACTACTACAACAACAACTGCAGCGAAGACGATGGGTGTCTAAGCCCTTTCCTGTCAAAGAAAGGAAAGGCAAAGTCCTCCAGAGGAGGCAAAAATCCTAGAGGGAGCAGCCGAGGCCGCAAACGCTAGGATAGGCAGTCCCCCTGCATTTCCACCAGTGGGAGGATGCTTACAAAGTTGCACAAACAGGTGGAAGGAACTCGGGGCAGATTCCTACACAATCTCCATGATCAGTCTAGGATATCGCATCCCGTTCATAACATCTCTACCTCCCCTGACAACGAATCCAGTGTCATTGAACTCCCTTGCCATGGGATCAGCAAGGGGGCATGCCCTTCGGGCAGAAGTCCAGACCCTATTGAAGAAGGGCGCTCTCCAAGAGGTCCTCGACAGATCCCCAGGCTTCTTCAGTCGACTCTTTTCTTGTAAAGAAGGCGTCTGGAGGCTGGAGACCAGTCAGCGACCTCTCAGCTCTGAAAAGGTTTGTCAAACAAACTCCGTTCAGCATGGAGACGGCAGACACGGTCAGACTAGCAGTAAGATCGCAAGACTTCATGTGCACACTGGATCTAAAGGACGCGTACTTCCAGATCCTAGTCCATCCGTCTTCAAGGAAGTACTTAAGATTCAGCCTGGACAACAGAAAATACCAGTTCAAGGTGCTGTGCTTCAGTCTTTCCACAACACAAGTCTTCACCAGAGTGTTCACCCTAGTATCATCTTGGGCACACAGGATTGGCATCCGTCTCCTCCGTTATCTGGATGACTGGCTAATTTTAGCAGACTCGGTGTCAACCTTTCTTCAACACCGAGACAAACTTCTGAGACTATGCCAAGATCTTGGGATCATGGTAAATCTCGAGAAATCCTCCCTGCTTCCCACTCAAAGACTGGTATACTTAGGCATGATTATGGACACCACTCTCCACAAAGTCTTCCCATCAGACGACAGGATAGCAAGGCTGAGGAAGGTCGTAAGACCTTTTCTCAGACGAGTAGAACCTCCAGCCCAATCATGGCTACGTCTCCTCGGTCACCTTTCATCGCTGGTCCGTCTAGTTCCCAATGGTTGCCTCAGGATGAGATCCCTCCAGTGGCGACTCAAGTTCCGGTGGAATCGAGCTTACGACTCCCCGGACATCCAGATCCCCATGGGACTTGCGGAACTGACGGACCTTCATTGGTGGGTGGCAGATGAGAATCTACAAAAGGGAGTGGACACCCCCCCCCCTCCCCCGATTTGATGCTGTCTTCAGATGCTTCCAAAAAAGGGTGGGGGGGCCTGCGTGCTGCACCGCTTGACCTCAGGCCTCTGGTCAGAGTCAGAAAAGTACCTCCACATAAATCTCCTAGAGATGAAGGCCTCCTTTCTAGCCCTTCAACAGTTCCAACAGTACCTGGCAAGTCACTCTGTGGTGGTGATGAGCGACCACACCACAGTAGTGGCCTACATCAACAAGCAAGTAGGTACTTTTTCGCAGCAACTATCCCATCTAGCAGTAGAGATACTGAGATGGGCCGAAATCCACTCGATACCACTATCAGCACGCTTCATTCCGAACAAAAGGAATGTACTCGCCGACAACCTGAGCAGAGCATCTCAGATAGTGAGTACCAAGTGGTCTTTGGATCATCTAGTAGCCAACAAAGTCCTAACTTTGTGGGGTTCTCTGACTGTGGCCCTCTTCGCAACGGCCCTGAACTTCAGGCTCCCGCTGTACTGTTCTCCAGTCTCAAACCCCAAGGCTCTGGCAAGATGCTTTACAACAATGGTAGGACAACATCGATGTTTACGCCTTTTCCCTCGTTCTGTCTGATGAGGAGGGTACTCAACAAGACCAGAACATCGGTCAATCATTCAATGACCCTCATAGCTCCGCTATGGCATCACGCAGAATGGTTCCTGGACCTTCTGCAACTCCTAACGGAGCCTCCAAGAGAACTCCCTCTATGACACAATTTACTCAAACAACCACACACCAACATCTTCCACAAAGCCGTAGCTTCACTACGACTTCATGCCTGGAGACTATCCAGCATCTCCTCTCTGAGAGAGGATTTTCGCAACAAGTTGCAATCAGGATGTCTGGACATCTGCGAAAGTCATCATTAGCAGTCTACCAGGCAAAGTGGAAAGTCTTTTGTGGTTGGTGTCATGGAAGGGGTATCTCTCCACTCGATGCCACTATTCCAGCAATAGCGGAGTTACTCGTGTATTTGCGTGAAGAAATGCGCCTATCAGTCTCGGCAGTGAAAGGCTATCACTCAGCCTTAAGCTTCGCCTTCAGACTGAAAGGAATGGACATTTCTTCATCGCTAGAACTTTCTCTACTCATACGGAGTTATGAACTTACCTGCCCCCAGTCGGAAGTGAGACCTCCCTCATGGAACGTGGTTCGAGTTCTCAGGTCTCTTAAGAGACCTCCCTATGAACCATTACGCCAGGCATCAGATCGCCACCTAACTTGGAAGACGATGTTCCTGCTAGCTTTGGCCAAGCGAGTCAGCGAACTTCATGGTCTCTCGTATGACATCGCCCATTCAAGGGGATGGGGAGAGGTAACGTTCAGCTTCGTCCCTGAGTTTATTTCTAAGACTCGGAACCTGGGAGTAGCGGATCCTCGATTCCACTCGACTCCTCTCGGATTTCTAGAGTCCGTACTGTAACAGATGAACCAGACCATCTCTTACTATGCCCAGTAAGGAGCTTGAGGCTGTACCTCAAAAGAACAGCTGCAGCCCGTCCTCGTGTGCCAGCACTATTTGTCAGCACAGGAAAGACTAAGAGGAGGGTCACCAAGAATACCATCTCTGCATGGATTGGCAGGGTCATTGACCTGGCTCTGAATCCAGACCCTCCTCCGTCATGTCGCCCAAGAGCACATGATGTCAGGGGCATGGCTACGTCCCTGGCCTTCAAAAGAAATTTTTCAGTGACGCAGATTCTTCAAGCTGGGGTGTGGAAACGTCAAACAATGTTCACATCCCACTACCTGCAAGACGTGACCCACAGGAGACTCGATACGGTCTCTATAGGTCCTGTGGTGGCTGCACAACAGCTGGTTTAAAACCTCAAGATCCTTATTGGACAAGTAGCAGAAGGTTGAGGGCATTGTTACCTGGTTTTAGTCTGCATGAATGAAAAGGTTTGACTGGCCCTTATTCTTTTCTTCATCATCGCCTCTCTTGGGGAAAGCAGCATCCTGGGTTCTCTGCATAGCCGACCTCAAACCACTGCACGCAAACCATGCTCCCTTGCGTTCCTAGTATTAAGATTAATACTGTCACGTCGCCATACCCTGCCGAGGTGGTATTGGGAAAGTCCTAGTCTACAAGTTTCCATCTAAAGAACTTCAGAACAACTTTCTAGGATGAGTCACACTTCTTCATACCTTCACACACAGCTTGCGTAGGCTGCAGACCTTGTGTAGCGAGGTGCAGGGACTCCTTATTTCTTGTGTGCTTACACACTCAAATAAGGAGTCCCCGGGCAGAGCCAAAAGCCAGACTGGCTAGGACATCCACCCTTCCTATGGGTGAGTCACCCCTATTAAATACTGTAGTTTGTATTCCATTTACGGAACAAATGACAAATTCGTAGATAATTTGTATTTTTCCAAACTATACAAACCTTAGCTATTTAACCAAACTTGCCCGCCAGCTCTATCCCCCTTGAAGTCCTACCTCCAAGCAAAGTGAGCTCAAGCACAGGTGTGTGAGAGGGGGGGCAGGCAGGGTAGCAAGCTACCCTCCCCTACCCCCACTAACTAGAGGTGTGGGTAGTAAACCCTCGTTAAAAATTAATGGCTTGTCATTTCAGCTACGTCGAAAGTAATACCCCTACTAAATAGCTAAGGTTTGTATAGTTAGGAAAAATACAAATTATCTACGAATGTAATTTTTCTCGCAAAACTGGAATTAGCTAAAAGAAATCAACAAGTGCTGGCTATTTTGGCATTTTTCTCTGTATAACTATACTGTAGTAAGGACATAATAAATTTCTTATCAATTGATTAAAATGAACATCAGCTAATTTTCTAAGTACTGTGTTTACTTTTGTGTGACTGTGGATCACTGCACGTGTGTTGCTTGCATTAAGTTTTTGCAGCTTTCTGTTTCTTGTATGATGTAATCCTTAGCTGGCATTTTGTATCAATTAAGAGCTTCCAAATATTCATACACTAGTTCCGGAATATGTTTTACAAGAGCCTTTTTTCCTATCCACTTCAGTTCTTGCATAACTATAGTCACAAGAAGACATCTCCCATGGAAATTCAATATTTGTTCCTACACAAATACAAACCATCGTCCTTTTCTTCTTTTCTTTGGAGAATAGATAAAGCTGGAACACAACAGTCAAAATTAAAACGAGATGTAAACAACTGGCAGATAGCAGGGAGGTAACCACCTTCCTGCTGGTTCACTAACAACTCTTAGATTTCAACTGTCAGTGACTGTACTGTACACATTCTTATTGGCTGGAACTTCTTGGACAGAATTTTTCTGAAAATTTTCTTTTTCTATTTCAGCATGTATGTTTTGAGTGACTGTTGGTTTGGGGAGGCCACCTATTATAAAGGAGATGTCAGGTAGTGTTGACAAAGACCTGCGACACTTTTGAATGCTCCCGAGATGGAACCTCATAGGCTGTGGCTGTCATGCTAAGGGTATTCATGTTCTCAAGTGTCACTGTTCTAAATGTTGGGAGTGTTCATCCTCCCAGTGGAAGAGTAGAGCAGCAGGAGGAAGAAGCTAAGAGGGATACTTTCCCTTTAGGATTATCCTCGCAAGTTGAGGAAGCTCTAGCCGGGTTCTTCCACCTCCAGGACTCTTTCTCTGGCTGCATCTGAGGGCCAGTATAGCAAGTGTGGGGCTCCTTTAACTTTAGGGTAAGGCCAGAGGCAAGACGGTCCTTTCATTTCCCCTAGCAAAATAGTGGGGACTCCTCCACAGGGAGAGCCTTCTTTGTTTCAGAGGTTTAATGTTCTTGGGCATCTCAGGTTTCCCATTGAAAGAAAGATTGCTGCAATCCCTTGCTTCCGGACACCTCCCAAGGGTCAGCCCCCCTTTGGTGTCTGCCCAGGAGTTCCCAGTTGTCACTTAGAGAGGATGAAGTTGAACCTGCCTCTCCGGAGCTTCAATACTGTACTCACGAGGATCAAAAGTCTTTGTTTTGAGTGAATGACCCTTGCCCGTCTTAGTTCCCCTGTTGAAAATCCTAGTTCCTCAGCGTATGCGCTCCAGGTTGCTGCACAACTTCAGCCTGAGCCTCGTTCTCCAGAGGAAGATCCTAGACCTGCCCTTCAGAGGCAGTCTCTTTTTTCCTCAAAGTACGAATCTCCACACAGGGTTAGCTTATTACCCTTCTTATTGTAGACCCTCCTTGCTGCTCTAGGCACGCTTCTTGGTAACCATCGCCCTCAGGTTTCCCCCCCATGACCATGCAGCTTCTCACGCTATTGGCGCTAGTTTCAGCTCTTCTGATTCTGATCATCGCTGATGCAAAATTTCATCATTGCAAAATCGCTCATGGCATTCTATTTGGAGCTCTACCTGTCATTGTCACACGCATTAGCTGAACATGCGTTGAGACACACTTGTTGCCTCATCGGTCTAAGGTCAGTGATGCAGTACTCTTTTAGGCAAGCTGCTCCTACTTGATGTTCTCCTGTAAGCTGTTCTCTGGGAGGAGTCTCTCCTCGTCTCTTACTTGCGTCTCGTGTCATCCAGACACACTTCTTGCCTTCCTTCGTCAGCAAATCAAAGCTCCTAAAGGCATTTACCTCATTGCAAACGCTTGTCACCGTCTCGCGTAGTATTAAAGCAGTTTGCTTTACCCTTCTTCATCAAAGGATAACGATTGTTTACCTCACAATTGTTGTTGATGTTCTCCGTCTGATCGCAAGTCTTTGGTAATAAGGACTCTCCAAGAGTAGGGAGATCATCCCACTTGATTCCTGCGGCTTTGACAAGGCAAAGGAAGTACTATACTGTATAATTGCACACAGGAGGCTCTCCCTCCCCTTTTCCACTAGACCCTGTTTTAGCAACCTTGATGCTGGGGTTGCTCAATGGAATAACGGGCAGTATTTCGAGTTTCTTTCTTGGCAGCAGAGGCATCTTGTATGGAATTCACAGCCATTGCTACCATACACGCATCCTCTACCACCAGTGGGGGATGGCTGCAACTCAGGTGGCAGCATTGGGAGAGCCAGAGCCAAGGAGCTGAACCCTGGACAGTATGTGTCCTTTGGGCAGGGTATTTTGTACCCATCATCTTCTCTTCCCCCCCTCCCCTGATCCTTAACCCATTAAGGATGTTGCCCTTTGGGTGGAAGTCCTAACGATGTCAGAGAAGGGTGTTTTTCAGGAGGTTGTGGATGGGTCCCCAGGCTTCTTCAGTTAACACTTTTTTGTAGAAAAGGAATCTCGGCCCTGAACAAGTTTTATCCTTCAAACTCGTTTGACGATGGAGACTACAGCCACTGTTAGACAGGCGATCAGACAGGGAAAGTAAATAATAACGGTAAACTTGACAGTTGTGTACTTCCAGATTCTGGTCCATCCTTCCTCCAGGAAGTACATAAGGTTCCATCTGCTCAGCAGGATATACCAGTTCCATGTGCTGTGCTTCGGCCTGTCGACAGCACCTCAAGTGTTCATAGGAGTACATGTATTCACTCTTTCAGCCTGGGTCCACACCAATGGCATCTGTCTCCTCTGGTATTTGATAACTGGTTGATTCTGGCAGACTCCGTGGAGACCCTTCTCCAACACAGAGATGCTTCTCAAGTTTTCCCTTAATCTGGCAATAGTGATAATTCTTGAAGTCATCTCTGCAACCCAAACAGGATCTGGTATAACTGGGAATGCACATCAATACTCAAATGGGAAAGATCTTTCCATCCTAGAGCATAATCAAAAGGTTCAAAGAAGTGGCTCTTCCCTTCCTATTGCAGTGGTTGCTGCCAACACAAAGCTTCCCTGGAACTCATAGTCCCCAACAGTTACCTATGCATGTGGACACTTCAGTGGCAACTGAAGAACAGCTGGTCACAAAGCATGGAACCTCTGGGAAAACCCATTCCTGTAGGACCCGAATACGGAAAACTTGAGTTGGTGGATGTAAGACACCAACCTTTGGTGGATGTAAGACTCCAATCGTCAAGGTGGAAAACTTCTTTCCCCCTCATAATGCTCTTCACGGACGCATCAAGTGGAGGATGGGGCACTTGCTTCCTTCATCTCATGGCTTCTGGGGCATGGTCCGATCCTGCTCAGCAATGTTACATAAACCTAGAATTGAAGGTTTCCTTTGTAGCCCTTCAAAAGTTGCAACATCATACAGGTCACTGTAGTGCTGCTGAGCGACAACACTACTGTGGCAGCTTAGTTGAACTAACAGGGAGGTACCTTCTTGCTACAGCTCTGCCATCTACCTGTAAAGATTCTAAGATGGACAGAGGACAAGGAGAGCTCACTTTCAGCCTGGTTTATCATTGGACAGAGGACAAGCAGATCTCTCTTTCAGCTGGGTTTGTCCCAGGCAAGAACATCCTCCTTGCGGACAACTTGAGCCGAAAGATGCAGATACAGTAGTTGGATCCAAATGGTGTTTGGGTCTACAGATAGCAACCAAAGTTCTGACTTTGTAGGGATTGCCTCTAAAAGACCCTAAATCACAAACTTCCATTATACTTCTCGTCAGTGCTGGATCCATGGGCAGTGTTTCATGATGCCTTCCAATGTTACTTAAACACTCATAGCTCTGCCATGGCAATACGCAGAAAGGTATCTGGACCTTCTGCTACTGCTGACAAGAGGTTCCAAGGGAGTTGCTTCGGCTACACGACCATCTACGTCAACCTCACGCAAAGATATACCACAGAGCAGTCGCATACCTGCAACTTCATACCTGTAGGTTATCCAGCATCTCCTCACTCAGAGGCTTTTCACGACCAGAGGTGAAAATTGTTTTTAGGTACCTCAGAAAGTCCTCTATTGCCATCTGTCAGATAAAGTATCTTCTGTGGCTGGTGTTGTGAAAAGGGTCTCTCTCCTCTCGGACCACTATTACCCTGATTGCCTAGTCTTTATTGTATCCGAAAGGAAAACTCTACTCAGTCTAAGAGGTGGAAGGTTATCACTCGGCCTTAAGCAAGATCTTATGACAGAAAGGGGCTCCTATTTACTCTATAGCAAAGTTGTCTATACTTATACGGAACTTTTAGTTATCTTGCCCTCCCTCTGCCGTAGGTGAGAGCACCACCTTGGAACGTAGTTAAATGTCCTCTGTTCTGAAGAAAGCTCTATACGAATCGAGTCAAGTTTCAGACAGACCTAACCATTGATACAAATAAACTGTTATTTTGTCCTGTGAGGGTACTGAGGCACTACCTCAAATGTACCAGCAGTACCAGACAACCTTCACTGCCTGCTACCTACAAGCCACGACACATAGGTCCCTTAAGAAGTTTTCCATAGGCCTTGTGATGGATGCTCAGAAAGTGGTATGTTTCCTTGCTCCTCACAGGACAATTAGCAGTCATTTGAAGGGAGAGGATACGGTCAGTCTTGGGTTTTTGTTAAAGAAAGGCTAGCCTTTTCTTTCTTCATCTTTCCCTCCTCTGGGGCATAGCAGTCAAGAATGCTGCAAGCTGGCTTCCATCGATTTCAGGTAAGCCCCATCATTGCTAAGTTGCCTACTTTTTAAGCCCCATCTTTGCTAAGTTTCCTGTTTACATCTTTTATTCGCATGTACGTATAAACTTAGTAACGCCCCCATTGTTTTAACGAGGGTGAGTTTGGGTTCACAGGTTTCAGTGTGCATAAAGTGGTTTCCAAGTCACTGACCATTACTGCTCAGGCATCTCAGGTATTTCAACCCTACAGGTTCATGAGGTGTCAGGACACATATTACGCTTACTCTGCCCAGATGTGACAATCCCAGGTAAGTGTTTAGCAAGTTGAACGGACTGCCACTCACTTTTTAGGGCCCGAGTATCTTGACACCTCATGATCCTAATGAGCGAGTGGGGTTATAGGGGCTTCCACCCTCCTAATGGTAATTCTCTCATTAAAGGACAAGGGTTAGTATTCTTAGAGGAACACAACACAGTAATTTGTATTTTTCGTAACTACAAACCCAAGTCCTTTTAAGTTTTACTTCAAGCTTCAACCACCCTGCATGCCATAGGTATTGTAGGAACAAATCACAGACTTTAAAAGTAATTTGTATTTTTTGTAACTAAACAAACCTGAGTCCTTCAAGTTTACTTCAAGCTTCAACCACCCTGCATGCTGTAGGTGAAGGTCAAAGTGGCTTCTTGGTGTGCTGTTGCTGGGGTAGTGCTTCCCTGCCAACGTCCTGTAATTACCAACTTTATAAATTTTAACAGCCGAGTTCCAACCAAGCTGAAATCGTATTCCTATTGAAGGACTAGAGTTTGTAGTTAGGAAAAGCATAATTTTCAATATTAAACTTAGCCAGTGATTATATAAGCTGCAACTCTGTTGCTCGACAGAAAACTCTACGTTAAAAATCCGCCAGCGATCGCTATGCAGGTAGGGGGTGTACATCAACAGCGCCATCTGTCGGGCAGGTACTCAGTACTCAATGTAAACACAGAACTCAATTTTCTCTCTGTCGGGCTACCGGCAAGACCTACTAATTCGCTGTGCTAACTGGATTTGTTTTCACAACTATTGGTGAAGTACACTATTCTAGTTTTGAGCTTTCGCTATGCAGGTGTTTTATCTTCATCTCAAAACTTGAACTCGTTTTGGATAGATTTAATTATGGTGACAAAGAGAGTATGGACTTTCTTTCACTTTTAAATGGCCGACCCTTCCCTTAGACGGAAGTGTGTTTAGGTTTTTAGTAATTATCTTATCACGTTATAGATCTATATATTTTATATCTCTCTGCCTTTATTAGGCCTCTTCGATTAACTTTCCATTTATTATAAACATATAAAAATAAATTTTAATGTTTTGTTTATATGCGACCTTTCCTGATAGTAGGCGGTCCTAACTTGGAACCGAAGTTAATCAACGTTGAGCCCTTTATATCGTAATTAGCTTTTAAAGAATTTAAAACTTTTTAAATGTAATATTTTATGAAAGAATTTCTTTGATAGTCTTCGTACTGTTTTCAAAGATGAACTAACGTTTAGTTTATGCTACGCAGTTGTTGACGTTCAGGACGTTCAACATGCGCTCTATCGTTACGATAGAGAGAGAGTGTATCACGGTTTCACTTTGCAGTAAGAGTAAATCGATTCTGACGTTTTGTTCATTCTTTCTTAGCTTAAATGTTTTAAATTCTAATTTAAAGGAACTTTTTATTTGAAAAACCTTTCAGTTTTTTCCTTTAGTCAAATAACATGTTTTTTTGACGAAAAATAATTGGGCTCTTCTCTTAGGTGCGAAATCAAGAGAGAAAGAGAGAGAGAGAGATAGAGACGGAGGGAGAGAGAGGAGAGAAAACGTTCCGTTCAAGCGGGTAACGTTGTTCTCGTGTTACTCTCGTCCCTAGTCTCTGTACGGGGAGGAAGGATAAAACGTTTTTAGGTTTTTATTCTCGTCCCCAGGCTATGTGCGGTGAGAGATTGAAAACGTAGTTATATGAACTAGTGTTTAGTCTCTTTCCCAGCCACTGATTTTTCTTTTTATCTTAAAATATGTTTTCTGTTTTTTGCTGGTATTATGAACTTGCATTATACGACTTATTTCGCAATTACTACCTTTTAATGAAGGGTAGAATTGCGTGTTTCAGGTAGAAATAAGTGCAAAACAGAAAATCGAAGTGATAAAGTGATATGCGCAAAGTGTTACAGTGTTGCGTCCGAGGCGCAAAGTGTTACAGTGTTGCGTCCAAGGGTTCGTCTGTTCGTGCCTGTCGTTCACCTAGTCCGGGACCTCTTGCAAGCTCCCAAGCCCAGGGGAGAAGTAATGTCGAACGACTTATGGGTTCGAGAGGCCTTGACCAACGAACAGACGTTTTCCCTCTATGGTATCGGGTGTATCTTACCAAGATCTCCCCTACCATAAGACGAGAGACGTTGTTTCTCCTCGCCATCCGTAGGCTTTTCGCATAAGAAACCTGTCACAAGGTTTCGAAGCCCTTAAGCGAAAGTCAGTCCTTTCAGGACAGGTCCAGCGTCCTGGTTACAGCCATTAGGACAGCTCTGACCCTATGCAGTCATCGGATAACTGCTCGCCGCCTAACAAAAGCGTAACACAGACTCCGAAAGTCTTTTTTTGTAGGCAAAGTGTTGCGGTCACAGACGTTACCCTCGTCTATTACCACAACCATTTCCGTTGATCCTTAAGGGGTTATATGGCAAAACATGCAGTATATGCTTGCCTCCCTTATGGAAGACTATTCTGCCGATTAGTCCGTTGAGTCTAGCCGTTTATCTCATCGATATCCTGGCTTTCAGCCAACCTAACGTTCCTTTGTGCTTACTGTTGACGTTGGCGTAGCCTAGTCACGTCAGTCAGGTTGTTTAGAACCACACTCGATGCGGTCTCGTGTGGTTTTTCAGCCGCATTTGGACGTTAGGCCACTGGCTGATGCTCCTGTTGACGTTCTATACGTTCACTAACAATCGGAGTTGACTTGTTTTGACGCTGTGCGTCAACCTCCGCATTCTAGAGTTGTTTTGACTGCTCAGTCTAGGCAGTCAAAGCAGTCTCGAGTGGACGCTGAACGTCCTCACGCACCTGTTGTGGTTGACAGTTCAGTTGTTGACAGTTCACAGACTGTCAAGCAGTTACATGACGTTGCGTTCTGGTCCGCTACTAATGCACCAGTGAGAGACTCAGCTTTTATCGGACAAGGTTCCTGTAGATGAGGAAGTTGCTGTTCTCCCTCCTACTGATATTCCCTTGAGGACTCTGTCAGATGGAGAGGAGCCTTAAGCTGCTTAGCCTCCTATGGACTTTAATTAAATCATGATGATTTTTTTAAGGATCTTCGTCCGGATCTTGTAACTGCTGCTCCTCGTTCGCCTAAACGTCAGAACTTACACTAGGCCTAGCTACTTCGAAGCCGTTGTTTTTAAGCTAGTGCTCTCTCGCTCTCCTAGAGAGCGTTACGTTGGCTAGGCGACTGGTTTTTCACCAGGAGGAGTTTGGGGGATACAGCCTTTGCTTTCCCTTCTTTTAAACTGGTTTCTAGAGCGAGAGTCTGATATGACACGAGAGAAGTTCTCGGCTTGGGAGTTCATGCCTCTGCCCAGATAGACTTCTCAATTCTGGTAGACTCTCCCTGGCGCCTAGCCAGGAGACGCTCCAAGTTGTTTACAGGTCAACTTCTCAGCTGTTGTCGAGCCTTTGAAGTTTTGCTGTACTATTATGTCACGCATAACATGGCTTTCAGGGATGGTAAACGGTTCCGCCTCAGTCGCTAACCCCGTCTGTTGCCACACCTGCTCCCGTAGACCCTAAATGGGCTTTGCTGCAAGACATGCAGTCCAAGCTTGCGTCCTTGATAGAGGACTTAAATGCGGAGAAGAACCTTCTGGCCAACAACCTTCCAACCGGTCGGTTGTGCGCCCTGTTGACGCTGAGGTAACCTACTCGCGTCTGCCAGTTGAGGTGGTTCCTCCACCGATGCGACCCAGTGTGGGTTGCCAGCCGCACGGTGACGTTAAGCGACGCTCGGAGGTGGTTGTTGACGTTCAGGACGTTCAACAACCAGCAGAGGTGACTTGTTGTGACGCAGTGCGTCAACCTCAGCAACCCGGTAGGGTGTTGACTGCACAACCCAGACGGTCTAGACAGTTTCGGGTTGACGCTGTGCTTCCTCGCGCACCCATGGTTGTTGACAGTTCACAGACTGTGCAGCAGTTCCATGATATTGCGTCCGGCTCCGTCACGCATCCACCAGTGCGACCGGATTCAGCGAGTCAGACGTTGCCCACTCCGTTGCCGTTTCCTCATCAGTTTCGGATGAGGAACCCTCTGATGAGGACGTTGCTGAACAAGACGATCAGCCCCCAGCCCTGCTATCCATCCAGAAGATGCTGAAGAAGGAACGCTGCTCAGTCAGGCTGTGGATGAGTCTGGTAGGGACGCTGTCATCCGTGTATCAATTTGTGTCACTAGGAAGACTACACCTCCGTCCTCTTCTATACCATCTAGCTTTTCACTGGAAAAAGGACAAGACGCTAGAAGCGGTCTCGATCCCGGTTTCCGAAAAGATAAAGTCTTGTCTGACTTGGTGAAAGGACTATATCAACCTAAGAGAGGGTCTTCCCCTGACTGTTCAGACTCCCAACCACGTTCTCTTCTTGGACGCATCGGACGTAGGCTGGGGTGCGACTTTAGACGGTCGGGAATGCTCGGGAATATGGAACTCGAGTCAAAGGACAATGCATTTCAACTGCAAGGAGCTACTGGCAGTACGTCTGGCCTGGAAAAGCTTCAGGTCTCTCCTTCAACCCTCTTAATGAGAGAATGCCTTGACGAAGTCATTGAGCTTCAGCACGGCATTTCATTCCCGTGCTGAAACTTGGTGACGGGCAAGAGGGCTCTCGAACTTGGGGAAATTGCTCCCCCAGTTCGAATCTAAATTTCTCTCTTTTACCTTTTTCTTTTTCTCAATATTACTTCGACCTTATCCTAATTTCACAAACTTTCTTTAGTCCTGCTTTCCAAACTCTATGAGAAAAATTTCCCTCATTATATGTGTGTATATATTATGTACAGTACATATATATTTATTATTATTTTTTTTTTTTTATTCTTTTCTCCTATGGCTTGGATGTTTTTACATCCATTGTAGCCCCGGCGGGGATGTTCATACATCCTTTATTGCTGCCTGCTTTGATGAGTGGGAGGAGGTATCGCGGTTGGGAGGTTTTTGCATTCAAAGCTATATATGAGAGTATTGGATGATTTCAGCCATCCCGAAGATGGTTTGGACCTTTTTGGCGGAACTATTCTCAAGTGTTGGGTCTTCGGAATCCAGGGGGATCCAATGCTTGGGGTAGGACTCTCGGCTTTTGGCCGGAAGCCCGTCATTATAGATATGGGGAGGATGATTCCATAATTTCTTGGTCTCAGTCCTAACAGGCGGGTTCAGCTTACACCTGTGCCTCTATATCTGTTTTGATGCTATCCTTCGGGTAGGGTATGGAGTGGACCATCTGGGAAGTATACTCTCATTGTGCCGATAGTGGAGAGTGCAAATTTCCTTTCCGACGCGTGATGGCCTAACATTCTCGAGCAGGTACATACAACTAACTCTTTTTCCCTCTCTTTAGTATAATGGATTCTTTAAGGAACGAACCCCCATCCCCTGGATACGCTGACTCTCCCCCGGCACTGTTGACGACCTCTGCTAATGTGATAAGGGATAGCTCTGTTGATGACCTCGGAACTGGAAAGGACCATTCTACTGATATTTCTAAATCGAGTAATTTGGGTAACACGAGGAAACTTCGAATCCTCCATGTTACACAAATTTCAATAGAAACAAATTATGATGACCTATGTAAAGCATTTGAATGCTATGGATCCATAAAAGAAATAAGGATGAAACTTGAAGCTGAAACTTGGGATTCATGGATATCTTATAGTAGTTATGACGAAGCATTTAGTGCAATAAGTAATTTGAATAATATTAAAATTAATAACTTGAATGTCGCGGCTGCTCTCTGCGATAAGGTACCAAAAGATTTAGATGTGTACAGGCCTGCCGATTGGTTGGAAAAAGGCGCAGATTTAGTCATGTCCTCCCAGAGAAATCCAAAACCACCGATGTGGCTTATAGCTGAATCAAAGGGGGTTACAGGGAATTATTTTAAAATATGCAAATTGATTGAGAAAAAAGTAGGAACTATTGCACCAGGTGATATATCTCGTTTCGGAAAAAATAGTTTCCTTATCCATGCCAAATCCAGTACACAGTCGGTAATATTGTCCAATATGAAAATAAATAATGATGACATTAAGTTAGATGTCAAACCCCACCTAAATTTTAGCTACGGAAGGGGCGTAGTTTTTAACAGAGATCTATATGATTTTACAGAGGAGGAGATACTGGCCATGTGTCCATTAAATGTTTGGAAAGTAAATAAAGTCCCAGGTACATCAATGATAATCCTTACGTTCCAGGATGCTGATGTACCTTTTCATATTATTGTCGAGAACGAAAGGATTAAAGTAAGACCCTTCAAGCAGAAGCCATTGCAATGCTTTAACCCTGGATAGGTACGATGGGTCGTTTGCGACCCCGAGCGTCAAAAAAAAACAGGTTTTTCTCATGTGACTCACCCCCGTGACTGAATTTGTGGGTGATCGACCTGCAGGAGGTGTCTCCCCTACACGCTCTAGTAGTGTCCAGATGTGCATTGCTGTAGCTGTACTCCTTCCCCGATTTCTGAGACGCGTCGGGGTCGTTCGCGACCGAGTTTACCCTTCTAAGGTAGTTTGCATAATTATCAAAGTTATTACGTATTATGAAATTGTCGTAGAATGGTGCAACTTGTATAGGTTATCAGTTGTGGAAAGTCTTGGTGGATTGTTTGGCTACCATGTGCATGATTTTTTTTTTAGTTAAAATGTCGTTCATCACCACGAGGACCATTTTACCGCGAGTGCCCCTTTTTCATTTTTTTTCATTTTTTTGCCAAGTCATTTTTCCGTAAGATATTGCTAAATAGGGTCGTAAAACTTTTGCTTGTTTAGTGTTGGAAAGTGTGTCTAGATGATCTGGCTACCCATGCATGACTTTGTTTTTGTCAGATACGACGTAGTTATTGGTATATTGGGTATTTAACTGCGGTTACCAATTTCTGTTTTTTTTCAATATTTGTAAAAATTACTACGTAGTAAGGAATTGCCGTATATTATTCATTTTTTTTTCATGTTTATGTGTTAGAAAGTGTGCCTTGATGGTTGGGCTAACACGTGCATGTCTTTTTTTTAATCTGAGATGCCGTATATTAGAATGTCGGGCATTTTACCGCGAGTGTCCCTTTTTCATTTTTTTTCATTTTTTTGCAAAGTCATTTTTCCGTAAGATATTGCGAAATAGTGTCGTAAAACTTTTGCTTTTTTAGTGTTGGAAAGTGTGTCTAGATGATCTGGCTACCCATGCGTGATTTTGTTTTTGTCAGATACGACGTAGTTATTGGTATATTGGGTATTTAACTGCGGTTGCCAATTTCTGTTTTTTTTTCAATATTTGTAAAAATTTACTACGTAGTAAGGAATTGCCGTATATTATTGATTTTTTTTTCATGTTTATGTGTTAGAAAGTGTGCCTTGATGGTTGGGCTAACACGTGCATGTCTTTTTTTTTTATCTGAGATGCCGTATATTAGAATGTTGGGCATTTTTCCGCGAGTGCCCCTTTTTATTTGTTTTGCATTTTTTTGCTTAGTCATGTTACCGTAAGGAATTGGCAAGTAGTGTCGCAAAACTTATATTTTTATAGTGTTGGAAAGTGTTTCTAGATGATTTGGCTACCCATGCCTATTTTTTTTTAGCCAGATATGGCGTATATATAAGTATGTGTTCGATTTTCCTGTGATTGCCATTTTTTCGTTTTTTCCCATTTCTTTCAAAATTACTACGTACTAAGGAACTATCACAGAGTAATATTTCATTTAGATGTTTATTTGTCGGAAAATGTGCCTTGATGGTTCGCCTAGCACGTGGCTGAAATTTTTTTTTTTCTGAAATGCCGTATATTAGAATGGCCATTTTTCCACGAGTGCCCATTTTTATTTGTTTTGCATTTTTTGCTTAGTCATGTTACCGTAAGGAATTGGCAAGTAGTGTCGCAAAACTTATAATTTTATAGTGTTGGAAAGTGTTTCTAGATGATCTGGCTACCCATGCCTATCTTCTTTTTTTAGCCAGATATGGCGTATATATAGGTATGTGTTCGATTTTCCTGTGATTGCCATTTTTTCGTTTTTTCCCATTTCTTTCAAAATTACTACGTACTAAGGAACTATCACAGAGTAATTATTCATTTAGATGTTTATTTGTCGGAAAATGTGCCTTGATGGTTTGCCTAGCACGTGGCTGAATTTTTTTTTTCTGAAATGCCGTATATTAGAATGTTAGCCATTTTTCCGCGAGTGCCCCTTTTTATTTGTTTTGCATTTTTTTGCTTAGTCATGTTACCGTAAGGAATTGGCAAGTAGTGTCGCAAAACTTATATTTTTATAGTGTTGGAAAGTGTTTCTAGATGATCTGGCTACCCATGCCTATCTTTTTTTAGCCAGATATGGCATATATATAGGTATGTGTTCGATTTTCCGGTGATTGCCATTTTTTCGTTTTTTCCCAATTCTTTCAAAATTACTACGTACTAAGGAACTATCACAGAGTAATGATTCCTCTAGATGTTTATTTGTCGGAAAATTTTGTTTACTTTTTTTTTTTGATTGAATATCATCAATTTTTTTTAGCTAAAATATATTGTTTTACATTTTTTTTTTTCGATTTTATTTCCCTTCAAAAAAATTCTTTTGGGTCAGAATTTTAATTTTATAGTCGTAAAATAATCGTCAATTATCCAGCAACCCACCATACAATTTTTATGCATATCCAATAATAATTAGATTAGTAAATAACACCTTGAAATTGACATACCCTTCCTACATTTCAAGTGGCAGATTAGGGAGTCTGAGTCAGTGTGGTTGGCGGCCATTTTGTGGACATATCCGAAGCGTAAGCTGCCCTATCTATATATATTCTTGTTCCCTATAGAATTTGTGATATTTTGGTATATTTTTACCTGCATAAATATCATATTATATATTAAATATATGTATTTTTTTACGAAATTTCTAAGTACTCAAAAAATTACCTTTAGATATGGCCCCTGATATAAATGTAATTTACAAAATAATGAAGATTTTTTTACATATTTCTATTTTAGGATAACATATGTTTATTCCCTAAAAAAATTAGCCACTTCCTATTTCATTTGGGTACCCAAAAAAATTCATGAAATTTGGACAAATTTTTTTGGCCAAAAAAAGTTACCCTTTTTTTCTCATTTCAGATCTTCACCTCCATGGGTCTGACTTCATCCAAAATACATCAAGATGTGTCCTAAACATTCAAGAATCAATTCCTAAAAGAATCAATTCCTAAAAGGAATTGTGTATATATGTATAAACTTTTTTTTTATGAATTTTTATGTCAGGTCTTTTTTTTTCTACTTAATTTTTTAAAATATTTATAATAAATAGTTTTTCTGCAGATGAGTAGTATTTATCTTTACAGTTGTTTTAAGCATTCATTGAAGTTTTTTTTGGCAAAAGAAAAAAGGAGGTTACTGCAAAAACTGATTTTTCAAGAATTTTTTTTGGCGTCGGGGTCGTTCGCGTCCGAGTATACCCTTAAAGGGGTGTCCGAGGAGCGTACCTATCCAGGGTTAATTTTTTTAAATTTGGGCACCCGTCCAAAGTTTGCAAAAATGAGAAGATGTGTGGTATTTGCTCCAAATCTTACCATGGAGAGTGTGCACTTGGAGCCAGGTGTTTAAATTGCAGCTCGAATCACAAATCCACAGACAAGATCTGCGAGCTATATAAGTTGGAGGAAGCTGCCCTCAACAAATCAAACTTAGAACACATAAGTGTGACCCATGCCAAAAGACTATTAAATAAATCAAATACATATGTAAGGCATTAAAATCAAACCAACCTAGCACTGCCAATAGCTCAAAAAAAAGTATACTATCTGACAAAATGTCAAATAACAAGGTAACCATATCACCTCCTGAGGCTTTACCACGGTGTATTAACACTAGGTCATTGCCCATTGCTGTACAACCCTCAGCCGCCATTACAAAAAGTAATACAAACCTCTCTCAGGCCATGTCCTTGCCTGATCTGATGGAGGTTCCACTTAAGACTAACTTACCTGATGCACCTGTTGTGGGAAAGGTGCAAAAACCTCGAATCCCACCATCTATTAATCGCAAAAGAGAGAGACCTCCATCTCTCTCTCCACCCTCCATTAGAAACGTTAAGGTTATGACATCAAATAAATTTGATGTTTTGTCTGTTGATGTTTCTAATGAACCAGAAGATGGACTGAATAAATCAGAAATTCAAGTTGAGGTCCACCATCCACCTCAACAAATAGATAAAAAGAATACAAAGAAAATCACCAACGATAAACCCAACATAACAAGACCACCTCTGAAGAAACCTACTGGTAATAATGTTACATTAAAAACTTCTAATGGGAAGACCTCATCCAAGATGTCTTCCAGAAATAATCCATAGTTTTCTCCTCCATTTTGCAATGGAACTGTCAGGGTTTGAGGGCGAAATATGAAGAACTTAAGCTCCTAATTCATGAACATTCCCCCATAATTGTATGTCTACAGGAAAGTATGCTTGATTCTAACACTCCTAGTCCTCGAGAGTATGTTAGCTATAGAACACCATATAATCAACAAGCAGGGAGCCATGGCGGAAGTCTCATGTACATTCGTCTAGATGTTCCCCAAATACCCATGTCTATACGTACAACCCTGCAGGCAGTTGTTGTACAAATTGATATAGGGAGAAAATATACAATATGCTCTCTGTACTTACCTCCAAATGATAATATTTTATATGATGATTTAGCAGAGGTCATTCAACAACTCCCTCAACCTTTTCTCTTACTGGGAGATATGAATGGTAGACATCCTTTATGGGGTGATGTTTTGGCCAACACAAGGGGCAATATTATCTCATCAATTGTGGAGAATGAGGATGTGGGACTCCTTAATACAGGAGAGCCCACACACTTCCATGTTCAGACAGGTACTTTGTCATGCATTGACCTCTCAATTGCAAGCTCCAACTGCCTTCTTGATTTTGATTGGAGGACATTAGATGATTGGCATACTAGTGATCATGCACCAATCATTATAAACACCAACAAGGGTCCGCCTTTGCAAAGATCACCACGTTGGAACCTAGACAAGGCAGACTGGGTTAAATTTTCCGAGCTAAGTGAAATCGAAGGGAGAGCAGAACAGTTTGAAAGTGTTGATGATGCCATAGACCTACTGAATGGAACTCTTCATACAGCAGGAGTTAATTCAATTCCCAAAACCACAGGATTATTCAAACGACGACCAGTCCCGTGGTGGTCTTCAGAACTAACTGCACTCCACAGAGCCACAAGAAGATCTCTAACACGATTGCGTAGACGCAGAACTGATGAGAATTTAACTATGTACAAGAAATGTAGAGCACAGTTCCGTCGTGCCATGAAAGAAGCAAGGCGCCAGTCATGGATGTCTTTTGTTTCCTCTATTAACAGTAGAACACCACCATCTTCTGTGTGGAGGAAAGTAAAAAAGATAGCTGGCAAATTCACCCCCAACCCACCACCAGTGTTGAAGGTGAATGGCCAGTATGTAACTGAAGCAAATGAAGTTAGCAATGCCCTGGCTAATCATTTTTCAAATGTATCCAGCAAGTGTGAAGGAGCCCCTGGTCACCAGTATAGGAGCACTGAAGAAATGAAAATTTTAAATTTTGCAACAAGAAGGGAAGAGTCGTATAATTCTCCTTTCACTGAAAGAGAATTTGATTCTGCACTTGCTCATTGCAACGATACAGCCCCTGGACCCGATGGAATTCCATATGCAATGATTAAACATGTACATTTTAATACAAAGCTATTTATTTTAAGCATTATTAATAGAATATGGCATGATCATAGCTACCCAAGTGTTTGGGAACTAGCCATTATTTTAGCCTTTTTAAAACCCGGTAAAGACAAGTTTTTAGCAGCAAACTATCGTCCTATTGCATTGACATCTTGTTTATGTAAAATCATGGAGAAGATGGTCAATGCAAGGCTGATATGGTACCTTGAAAAGAAAGGTATTTTATCACCGATTCAATGTGGATTTCGAAAAATGCACTCAACGACTGATGTGTTGATACGACTTGAGTCTTCTATTTGTGAAGCCTTTGCTTCCAAACAGCACCATGTTACAGTATTTTTTGACCTTGAAAAGGCATATGATACCACATGGAGATATGGTATTCTTAAAACCATTCATGAATTGGGATTGAGAGGAGAGCTGCCACTATTTATTCAGGCATTTCTTTCACGTAGAGTTTTTCAAGTGAGAGTGGGGGAAACTCTATCAGAGAGTAAGTGCCAGGAAGAAGGAGTTCCTCAGGGTAGTGTGCTGAGTGTAACCCTTTTTGCACTAGCAATTAATGGGATATCCTCAGCCAATTCCCCAGGATGTTCTCTCAACACTATTTGTGGATGATCTCTCAATATCATTTGCTGGCACTAGAATGGCAATGGTTGAGAGAAAAATCCAACTCTCTATTGATAAAATTATCCAGTGGGCTGACATGAATGGATTTAAGTTCTCGACAAGTAAAACTACCGTTGTCCATTTTTGTCGTATCCGGGGAGTACATCCAGACCCGGATATATACATTAAAGGTCAACGGATACCATGTGCAAGAGAAGCTAAATTTTTAGGTTTGATATTTGATTGTAGGCTGACATGGGTTTCTCACTTAAAAGCATTAAAAGCTAAATGTGTTGAAGCTCTGAATATCTTAAAAGTATTGTCCCATACATCGTGGGGGGCAGACCGCAATACTATTTTAAAATTATACAAGGCCTTGATTTTTTCCAAAATTAGTTATGGTTGTGAGGTATATTCTTCAGCCACCCCAAGCCGGTTAAAAATATTAGACTCGATACATCATGCAGGTATTAGATTGTCTACTGGAGCTTTTAAAACCTCGCCTATCCCAAGTCTCCTTGTTGATGCTGGAGAGTTACCTCTAGACCTTTACCGAATGTCTTCCATTCTTCGGTATTGGTTTAGATTGCAAAGACTCCCTAACTCTCTCGCCTTTCAGACTGCAAGCCTTGTAAGACACGCATCATACTTTGAGTTCCACCCAAAATCTCCTCAACCTTATGGCTTTCGGGTGAAACGATTATTAAATAGTCTGGATTTAATTAGAAATAAGGTACTTCCATTCAAGGTATCACCAACGCCTCCATGGAAGTTACCAGAGATATCTTTTTGTAAATATTTTATTGGAGATAAGAAGAATATGTCAGACCTAGAAGCCAGGTCTCTTTTTAATGAACATGTTAGAGAACATAGAGGATCAACTTTTATCTATACTGATGGCTCCAAATCTGATGCTGGCGTTGGATTTGGAGTACATAGTAATGGTTTTAATTGTAGAGGTGCACTTCCTCTGACCGCTTCCATATTTACTGCCGAACTGTATGGCATATTAACCGCTATTGAGAAAATAGCGTTGGAGAAGGAGGGTAATTTTACAATTTTTAGTGATGCAAGGAGTGTCCTTCAAGCTATGGAAGTTTTTAATTCTAATAACCCTCTAGTTTTAAAGATTTTAGAATGGCTTTTCCTTATTGGACGGAGAGGTATAACAGTTCAATTTTGTTGGGTTCCAGCACATGTAGGTGTGTCCGGGAATGAGAAGGCAGATTCACTGGCTAAGGAGGCTGCATCAGAGTTGCTGCCAAGAAGGTATCCCATTCCCTGTGATGATTTCTTACCTGACATCAAGAAATTGGTTTGCAATAAATGGCAACAGCAATGGGATAGTCAAGATGGCAATAAAATGCGAGAGATAACAAATGACATATCTCCTTGGAGGTATAATATGATGCCCCGAAAATGGGAGACGTCTCTTTGTCGTCTCCGTATTGGTCACACTCGGTTGACACACGAGTTTTTGCTGAAGGGCCAACACCAACCGTATTGTGACGACTGTGTAGTACCTCTAACAGTAAGGCATTTGTTGACCGAATGCCCCAATTATAACAACTTGCGGAATAGATATTTGTTTGAGGCTCGAGGTGAGGGTGGCAGGTTCATCCTTGCCAAGATTCTTGGAAATGATGTGTCCTACCATGCAAGTGGCATTTTTAGATTTATTTCAGAAGCAGGTCTTCTGAAAAATATTTAACTTTTATTACATTCAACTTTTATGATTTTAATTGAATACTCTTTTATTTTTTATTTTATTTTATCTTTTATTTTTGTATACATAAATTAAATGTTACCGGCGTCAATGACCTCAGATGTCAGGATGCCTGAAAACTTTAAATCAATCAATCAATCTCTCCTTCAAGGCAAAGTGGTGGAGGTGAACTCGGACAACACCACGGCTTTGGCGTACATCTCCAAGCAAGGAGGGACCTACTCTCTGACGTTGTACGAGATCGCAAGGGACCTCCTCACCTGGTCAAAAGGTCTAGACATATCACTAGTAACGAGGTTCATCCAAGGCAACTTGAATGTCATGGCAGATTGTCTCAGTCGGAAGGGACAAATAATTCCAACAGAATGGACCCTCCACAAGGATGTATGCAAGAGACTTTGGGCCACCTGGGGCCAGCCAACCATAGATCTCTTTGCAACCTCGATGACCAAGAGGCTCCCAATATTTTGCTCACCAATCCCGGACCCAGCAGCAGTTCATATAGATGCCTTTCTCCTAGATTGGTCACATCTAGATCTATATGCATTCCCTCCGTTCAAGATTGTCAACAAGGTACTGCAGATGTTCGCCTCTCACGAAGGGACAAGGTTGACGCTAGTTGCTTCCCTCTGGCCCGCGAGAGAATGGTTCACCGAGGTACTTCGATGGCTAGTAGACGTTCCCAGAACACTTCCCCTAAGGGTGGACCTTCTACGTCAGCCACACGTAAAGAAGGTACACCAAGGCCTCCACGCTCTTCGTCTGAATGCCTTCAGACTATCGAAAGACTCTCGAGAGCTAGAAGCTTTTCGAAGGAGGCAGCCAGAGCGATTGCTAGAGCAAGGAGAACATCCACCCTTAGAGTCTACCAATCGAAGTGGGAAATCTTCCGAAACTGGTGCAAGTCAGTATCCGTATCCTCGACCAGTACCTCTGTAACTCAAATAGCTGACTTCCTCTTATATCTGAGGAAAGAACGATCTCTTTCAGCTCCCACTATCAAGGGTTACAGAAGCATGTTGGCATCAGTCTTCCGTCACAGAGGCTTAGATCTTTCCAACAATAAAGATCTACAGGACCTCCTTAAGTCTTTTGAGACCACGAAGGAGCGTCGTTTGGTTACACCTGGTTGGAATTTAGACGTGGTACTAAGATTCCTTATGTCAGACAGGTTCGAACCGCTACAATCAGCCTCCCTGAAAGATCTCACCTTAAAGACTCTTTTCCTGGTATGCTTAGCCACAGCTAAAAGAGTCAGTGAGATTCATGCCTTCAGCAAGAACATCGGATTCTCATCCGAAACGGCTACATGTTCTACAACTTGGTTTTCTAGCCAAAAACGAGCTGCCTTCTCGGCCTTGGCCAATATCGTTCGATATTCCAAACTTATCGTATGGTTGGAAATGAACTAGAAAGAGTCTTATGCCCTGTAAGAGCTCTTAAGTTCTATTTAAAACGAACTAAACCTTTACGAGGCCCGTCTGAAGCTTTATGGTGTTCAGTTAAGAAACCATCTTTGCCTATGTCAAAGAATGCTTTATCCTATTTTATCAGACTGTTAATACGAGAAGCTCATTCCCATCTGAATGAGGAAGACCAAGCTTTGCTGAAGGTAAGGACACACTTAGTTAGAGCTGTCGCAACTTCCGTGGCCTTTAAACAAAATAGATCTCTGCAAAGTATAATCGACGCAACCTATTGGAAAAGCAAGTCAGTGTTCGCGTCTTTTTATCTTAAGAATGTCCAGTCTCTTTACGAGAACTGCTACACTCTGGGACCATTCGTAGCAACGAGTGCAGTAGTGGGTGAGGGCTCAACCACTACAATTCCCTAATTCCATAACCTTTTTAATCTTTCTCTTGAAATGTTTTATTATTGTTTTTGGGTTGTCCGGAAGGCTAAGAAGCCTTTTGCATCCTACTTGATTTGGCGGGTGGTCAAAGTCATTTCTTGAGAAGCGCCTAGATTAGAGGTTTTGATGAGGTCCTGTTGTATGGGTTGCAACCCTTGATACTTCAGCTCCTAGGGGTCGCTCAGCATCCTAAGAGGATCGCGAGGCTCCGTAAGGAAGACGTACTTAAAAAGGCAGAGTAATTGTTCAAGTCGACTTCCTTACCAGGTACTTATTTATTTTATGTTTGTTATTTTGAATAACTGCTAAAATGAAATAAAAAATCCTTAGCTCATAATAATGTAAACAATTATTGCTGGTCTCTACCCACCCCCCTGGGTGTGATTCAGCTTATATAATCACCGGCTAAGTTTAATATTGAAAAATTTTATTTTTATAATAAAATAAATTTTTGAATATACTTACCTGGTGATTATATATTAAAGGACCCTCCCTTCCTCCCCAATAGAGACCCAGTGGACCGAGGAGAAAATTGAGTTCTGTGTTTACATTGAGTACTGAGTACCTGCCCGACAGATGGCGCTGTTGATGTACACCCCCTACCTGCATAGCGATCGCTGGCGGATTTTTAACGTAGAGTTTTCTGTCGAGCAACAGAGTTGCAGCTTATATAATCACCGGGTAAGTATATTCAAAAATTTATTTTATTATAAAAATAACATATTACTTGAAATTTGTAATATTTGTAGAAGATAGGTTTGCCACTAAAATAAAGTACTGTATATTTGTTCATACATAAATACAAACCATCATCCTTTAATTTAGGAGAATAGATAACTGCAAATCTGGAACACTGCTGTTTTAATTCTGACGATGTGTAAACAATCTATAGGCAATTACCTATCGAGGGCTGGAGCTAACCCCCCCTCCCCTAGCTTGCTAGCCCACTGACAATTCACTTAATCTCAGCCTTGGGTGGGAACAAACGTTCTTGCTGGCTGCAATTTTCCGCGTAATTAATTTTTTTTTTTTTTTTTTCAGTGTGTTTTGAGTTAATTGAAGAGCTTATGGTGATTGTTTAGCACCCTCTCAAATATGAAGTGTTTTTCTCCTTGGGTTCATGCAGAGGCTTTAGCCATATCCTAGGGATTCTCGGAAGTGTGTACATAGTCTTAGATTGGTGTTTGGGGTACTGAACTTTCATAGCTTATGTGGTTGTTGTCCTTACGGAAGCAGTCTTCAGTGCCCTTGGAGTTATCCTTGAGGTGGTTTAACCTCTCACTTAACACTGATGTTGGCAGTCCTCAATGTAGGGAGGGTGAAATGGAAGTGTCTTCCTCCCGGGATTTTTTTTCTCGGTTTGAGTGGGAACCCTTTGGACTTTTAGGCAGACGTTCCCATGAAGGAGCAGTCCCCTAAATCTCTGAAGACAGATGCTCTTCATATTTTCTTGTTCTTCCCTTGCCTATCCAGGGACCTTCAGGGGAGACAAGTCTCCCCTCCAGAGGATCTTCCCCTTGCGAAGTTCTGCTGGTGACTGCGGGTGTCATCAGCTTTAAACCCAGGGCTTTTCCCTTCTGGAGGGGAGGTCTTCCCAGGCTCCTTCCTGAGGGAAGCACCCTTCAATTCCTGAATTTCCTGTGGAAAATCCAGTGAGCAAATAGCTGACCCTCATCACCATCGAAGGAGTTATGGGAGTGTTGCTCTTAGCATGCTTGCAATGTTGTTTCTCAACCTTGTCTGTCTGTCCTCATTGGAGGTGGATTGTAAATGCGCCTTGTAGACGGTCTACTTTTCTCCAGTCCTAGCAGACTTCCAGATGCTCCTCATCCAAGGTGCAGAGGATTCTTCTCTTAAGACCTCTCTTCTCGGAACTTTTCTCAGACAAGCCTCGTTGGATGTGCGTCTCTGGACACTAAGCTCTGTCTCCCCTCTCTACGTTTGATCTCCTAGGCACATTTTTAGAAGCTCGCCATCGATTGGTTTTATCTTGTCGGGCTTCGCCTGTCAAAAGTGTTCCTGCAAGTCCCTGTCCTGGAGGCTCCTTGTCTCATCACTTGCACCACGCTTACTCCTAGCACTCGACTCCTTACTTCCCTTTTTTGGGCAAGCATTTCTAGACTTTGCCTCCTTTTAAAGTACTTGCATCACTTGTGCTCAGCATTCAAACAATCTTACAATACTTGTGCATTAGAGAATAATGCGCACTGTGTTAAAGCGAACTTATGATCTTTCTTTGTTAGTCGACAACGCTTGCTCACATAGCGACGATATCCCTCATCCCATTGCTAAAAGTGTTCTCTCGTAGAACAAGATCCTCTCTTTTCACCTGTTCATCCTAGACATGGAAGTCTTCATCATCAGCAAGCATATGCTTCTTAGAGGCATTTTACAGATCACCACAAATGCTTTTCATATGTTCGTTGCAGGTGCTCCTCTCCAATAGAGGTCAGGGTAAAAGAGCCCCTCTAATCATACATCCGACAAACCATCAAAGCTACGCTCTGAGCAAGTGGAACGTGTGCCAAAAAGGTGCTCCAGACACCCGTCGGAGACTCATCCTAGTTTCACCAGGGAACCAACCTCAGCTACCTTCTTTTTCAGACAAAGCGTCACAGCTACTCTCCCCAGCATATTTGGATGCACCAAGGAAGGAGGATCCCGCTTCTCCCCAGCATCATTCTTATTAAATTAACCGCTAAAAGTCATAACGGGGAGGGGGAACCCACCCCCCGTTATTAAATTTAACGCTAAAAGTCATAACGGGAAGGGGGACAATTGGTTTATAACTAAGAGAGGTTTGCTTTCTCTGAGAGATTTCTGGTGGAGAACTATCAGCTCTTTTCAATCAAATTCTATTAAGAACGTCTACCTTCAGCAAAGAGAGAAAAGACCGATTCTCAAGGCGACAGGGCAGCAGTAGACCTAAAGACATTGACTAACAACCTTTGTAGACTTAACCATTTGCTGCAAGTCATGAGGATTCCTGAGGAAGAGACTTCATCTGGACCATCTCATCAGTCTGGAGACGACGAACCTAAAGAAGAGGACTAAGAGTTGGTGTTGGGAGGCTTTGAAGACCTTCGTCAGCCAGCAGTTCCCGTTCCTTTGGAGACAGAAGAGGGGGACCCAGATGCCACTTTCCTGAAAGACATTCGCTGCATTAGAAAAGTGAACAGCCTCAGAGAGGTAGTAACATCGCCTCCAAAAGGCAAAGACGGTGGTAATTGACCTTCTTTGCTGCGCGCACAGTACTGCGAGACCCAAACTCGAGCTTCCGTGGTCGGTTTTGACTAAGGAGATATTAATCAAGCAGGGGGCAGTGGCCATGGTCAGGCCAGCAATAAGACTGCAGGATTACATGGTTACTCTGGAAAAATGCTTGCTTGCAAATTCTGGTCCATCCTTCCTCCAGGAATATCTCCTAGTAGTGGTAGCAGGAAAGGTCCTTCAGTTCAAGGTGCTCTGTTTTGCCCTGTTCCGCTTCATGGGCGAGTGGTTGTTTCTGGTGGAATCGGAAGAGGAACTTCTTCTATTCCATGGTAGGGCGCACTCATTTTATCAGGACCTGGCGTCATGATAAATCTGGGAGTTACAGGTCATTTTATGCTGTTTTTGGGGAGAGTGAAAATATAATGATAATATTCATTTGCATTTAAGTAATATTTTAAACCTGGAATTGGTTTTGTCAGTAAATCTTATTTTTGCTCTAATTTATAAATATTTTATGAATATTGTCTTTGACCTGGTATCCTCTTTGGTGTAAGGTAAAATGTTTTATCCAAGGAATTAGGGTTCGAGTATCTTTTGAAGAAAATTGAAAAAGTAGGGGAGCTCCTGTTAGTCAGTGGATTACCAGAGGCTAGTCATTCGATTATTGTAGTGAAGTATTTCCTTGTTAGGATTTAGGAGATAATACTTTTCCACTTGATGAGAAATCCTTTCGGTAGCCTATTCAAAAACGGATTTTGAGCGAAGCGAAAAATCTATTTTTGGGTGAGATGGCCATGACGTCCTGATGGAAGGTTCCTTCAGTAGCTTCCTGAGGGTATATATGACTACAGTGGATATTCCCAGAGAATTAAACCAAAGGTTTCACAGAATTCTAACTTCTGGCGCGAGTACCCTAAAGTTTTTCCTTTAGAATATCGTATATCAACAGGGGACGTATGCTTGACACGCCACATGGCTATCTGCACCCCACATAGCGTTTACGCTTCGAGGGGGAAAGGTGGCAAGATAACTGAGGAGCCGTTGCAAAGTTATCCTCCTACGTTACTGTTATGGTACCTCGCGACGTAAACAAACGGCAGCCATAGCTGTCCTCTTCATTCCATATTCAGCGTTTCTGCCAGCCTCCACGATACAATATGAAAGGGAGGGGCCCGACAGGCCGAACTAGAACCAGTAGGGCGGGTCCATCAGGACGTCATGGCCATCTCAACCAAAAATTGATTTTTCGCTTCGCTCAAAATCGGTTTTTTGGGCTCAAGCCATGACCTCCTGATGGAAGTGTACCAGAGAATTAGTGTATTGTGGTTTTTCCCCATTTCAAAGGTCCTACTTCAAACAATATTCCTTTGGTCTGGTGACCTTAGGGACCGTGACATCTCCATTATATGTCACTACCAGTGGCATAAACAATGACATGGCTTTCTGCCCCCCCTGGCAGGGAGGTCCTGTTTGGACAAGAGGAACATCTCAAAGTACCCTGATGAAGATAGACTCACCTGGATGCGAGGATCGTGCCGGTCTCGTAGACAGATCGGAAGGTTAAATATTTGTGTAGGAACAATATTTCACTTGCTTGGTGAGCATATTTTAGACAGGATAATTATTATATATAATATAATAAAGAATAATTAGGGGCATTGAAACACAGTAACAGCAATTTATTTTCATATGGAAAGGCGAAATAAGACGCATATGGTAAATAAAATATCTATTTTATTCAAGAAATTGCAATAAAGTAAAATAAGGTAAATAATTTACAATAAAATTGTTGAATAACAGACATAGATCATGAACTAAAAGACGGTGATGTGGAATCTGAAAGGAAAGAATTTGCCTTTATACACATAAGTTCCTGGGGAACGAAAGTCTTTAAGAGTCACAATACACTTCATGTCCAAGAACATGTGGCACACGTGTTAGAATCTATGTCACTTCACCTTGAGGAAGAAGAGTCTTTTGTGACACTAAGTGTCACCTGAAATCACTATGTATCGCACTAGGGTCAACACAGGCACCCGTTGAGCTAGAGTCCCAAAATAACTCGCTGTTCTGCGCAGCACTAAGCAGCTGGTTTCAATACACTACCTGCTGCTACCACGAATCTTTTAACTTCGTGCACCTGCTTCGCATAGTGTTTAATGAACACTCTTGAGAATTTCCAGTCTGTGAAGGATCGGAGGCTTTCGAAATCCATACCTTGGAAAAAATTTAGAGAAGAGGCGACTTTCCTAAGATCATGACCTGCGGGTGTACTGTCAGGATCTGCTCTGCGAATAAAGTAGGTGATTTTTGCCCTTAGTTGTTTAAGTGACAGGTCACTACCTGACGTTTCTCCTTTAAGAAGCTGTCCTCCGCCAAAGTCTTTAGTTCTTCTAAAATAGACCTTAAGACTCTCCACTGGGCATAGAGAGACATCTTCCTTTAGAGGGCAGATTCTCCAAGGTCCCCATCTCTTGGTGGGGAGTTCATTTTTGGCAAGAAACGTAGGGTCAGGGAAGAGGGTAAGTTCCCCTGTGTCGGCGAACTGTATCTGGCAGCCCTCTTCTCTTGATAATGCCACTATTTCACTGACTTGGGCTCCCGATGCGAGAGCAAAAAGGAAAATTACTTTTTGAGTCAAGTCTTTCAGAGGGCAAGATTCGTTGTCCAAGCTAGAAGCAAAATGGAGCACCTTATCCAGGGACCAGGGGATGGGTCTCGGTGGAGGTGCAGGACGGAGCCTAGCACATGCCTTCGGAAGTTTGTTAAAGATTTAGTTGGACAAATCTATTTGGAAGGCGTACAGTAGTGGTCTTGTCAAGGCCGATTTACAAGTGGAAATCGTATTGGCCGCCAAGCTTTGTCCATGAAGGTGAATAAAGTAGGACATACAAAAATCTATGGAGATTTCCGTAGGGTTTTTGCCTTGACAAAGGACACCCACTTCTTCCAGGATGATTCATATTGCCTTCTGGTAGACTTTGTTTTATATTCCTCTAGGAAGTCTAAACTTTTCTTCAAGATTCCAAACCTTTTCTCCACGGCTAGGGAGAGAAAATCATGAGATGAAGGTCTTGGACTTTCTTTGATGAATCGAAGACAGTCGACTTCTGCACCTGCTGGGAGAGAACTGGGCCCGGCAGAGGGGTCAGCTTTGGTTGTAGCTCCAGGACTAGGGGAAACCAGTTGCTCTGGGGCCACTTGGGAGCCACTAGGGTTGCTGTTCCCTTGAAGGTTCTCAGTTTGGAGAGGACTTTCAGCAGAAGTTTGGGTGGAGGGAACAAGTAAATCTTGGACCATCTGTTCCAGTCCAGGGACATGGCGTCCACTGCTTCCGCTTTGGGGTCCTCGTATGGGGCCACATATCGAGGAAGTTGATTGTTGTCGCTCGTCGTGAAGAGGTCGATCTGCAGTTCCAGGACTTGACGGGAGATGAAGGAGAATGATCTTGCGTCTGGGGACCATTCCGACTCTACGGGGCTTGTCCTCGATAGAGTGTCCGCCGTCACATTGCTGAATCCTTGCAGGTGAACTGTAGACAAGTGCCATTTTTTCTTGTCTGCCAGGTGGAAAATGGGCAAAAGCACTTGGTTGAGGTGGGGCGATCTTGAGGCCTGACGGTTGAGACATCTGACTACCACGGAGCTGCCCAGAGTTAGACGAATGTGGATCGAAGGACGAGGAGATAGTTTCTTCAGAGTGAGAAGAACCGCCATGGCCTCCAAGATGTTGATGTGAAACGTCTTGAACAGGGGAGACCATGTTCCTTGAACTTGTCGTTGGTGGGAGTGACCCCCCCCCATCCCTCTAGCGAGGCATCCGTGTGGATGTTGATCGATGGAGGTGGTGGTTGAAGAGGGACAGATCTTTTCAAGGTCCTTGTTTCCGACCATGGCTTGAGGAGTTAGCGAAGCCTGTTTGGTAGGGGTCTTTTGAGATCTCTTCGAGCGATGGATGTCTTTCGTCTCCAGACTCCTGAAGCATCCTTTAGCTGTGCTCGTAGCACTGGGTCTGTCACTGAGGCGAACTGTAGGGAGCCGAGTACCCGCTCCTGCTGTCGTCTTGAAATCCATTTGGATTTGAGAAGTCTTTTGACAGACCCGGCTATTTCCTTCCTTTTCTTCAGAGGGATGGAAAGGCGGTGTGACTGAAGATTCCAATGGATTCCTAACCATTGAAACTTCTGAGCTGGAGACAGGCGAGACTTCGACAGGCGAGACTTCTTGGTGTTGATTTTGAAACCCAGATGTTCCAGGAATTGGGTCACCTTTCTGCAGGCACGCAAACATTCTTCTGATGATGGCGCCCAAACCAGTCAATTGTCTAGGTAAGCCATCACCTGGACGCCTTGAAGGCGTAGATGGTGGACGATCGTGTCTGTTAGTTTCGTGAAGATTCTTGGAGCCACGTTGAGCCCGAAGGTCATGGCCCTGAAGGCGTAGTTTCTTCTTTGGAGCCTGAATCCTAGGTAGGAGGAAGCTTGGTGATTCATTGGAATGTGCCAATAGGCATTCGCCAGGTCTATTGAGACCGTGTAAGCCTTGTGAGGCAGTAGGGCTCTTATATGTTGAAGAGTCAGCATCTGTAATTTGTTGTTCACAATGAACTTGTTGAGAGGGGACAAGTCGAGAATGACTCTGAGGTTGTCTGAGTCCTTCGTGGGAACACAAAACAGTCTTCCCTGGAACCTGGTGGACTTTACCCTCTTGATCACATTCTTGTTCAAGAGTTCTAGGACATATTCTTCTAGGATGGGGGTTGAGGGCTTGAAGAATTGGTGGGAGATAGGAGGTGGTTGTATCCAACTCCACCCTAGTCCCTTCTTGATAATGCTGTGTGCCCAAGGATCGAAGGTCCAACGATCCTGAAAGTGGCGGAGTCTTCCTCCCACCAGAAGCACTTCATTGCTTCTGGTTTCCCGAGGGTTTACCACCTCGGCCGCTTGCTCCCCTTCCTCTGCCTCTGGAAGGACGACGAGAGGAGTCTCTGTCGGAGCCTCTACCTCTGGGACGAAAGGTAGTGGACTGTCTTTCGTAGGCAGGAGTGAAAACTGGTGATTGGGACATCTAAAAGGTCTGCTGTGGCTGGGCCACTATCTGGAGAGTAGCGGGAGCCAGAAACCGACGTTTGGCGTGACGCTGTTGGGGTCTAGGCTTGGAGGGTTTCCTCTTAGGTTGCGGGCCTTCATCCTGAGAGGACTTCCTCTTCCGGGACATGCCCCACTTGTTGAGAAAGTTCCGGTTCTCAGTGCCAGCCTTGTCCACGATCTCCTTCACCAAAGCTGTTGGGAAGAGATGTTTGCCCCAGATGTTGGAGGAGATCAGTTTCCGGGGTTCATGCTTCACGGCTGCATTGGCGAACACGTACTCTCTACAGGCACTCCTGGCCTTGATGAAGCTGAACAAATCCTTCATCACGGTCGCAAGGTGGGTCTTAGCAAGAACCATGTAGAAGTCCGGGACCCGAACGTCTCCAGCCATTGCCTCAAGTTGAACTTGATGGGATAGGGAGGCACCTAGCCTCTCCTTGGTGTCTTGTTCCCTATGTAGCAGATGGTCGTTAAGCTTAGGGAGATCTTCATTAAACTGACGTCCAGCGACATCAGGTTCCAGTTTCCGCGACATCAGGTTCCAGTTTCCCAACCGTGAAAGTAAGCTGGATATCCTTCCAGCTTTTATCGTCGGGGGGTAAGGCGAGGGAGAGAGGTCTACACTCTTCCAGTGTAGGGCAGGGCTTTCCTTCCTCCACCGCCTTCAAGACCACGTTTAGAGCCTTTTCCACGAAAGGAAAGACCATGGTAGGAGGAGCAAGAAAGGATGGATGTTTCTTGCTCAACGCTGGCATCTTGGAGTTAGTGAAGCCTCGACTCTTGAGGCAGTCAGCCAGCATAGCCTGGGCCTTGGAGTGCTCGAATACGATCACTTCCTTAGGTTCGGTCTCCTCCTTGGAGGCCGGTTTGGACTTAAGCTTGACGTAACAGTCCGGATATGCCTCAAAGCTTGACGTAACAGTCCGGATATGCCTCAAAGCTTGACGTAACAGTCCGGATATGCCTCAAAGCTAGGGTAGAACTCTACCTCTTCAAGGGAAACGACACCCATTTTGTCATTAATCAAAATGTGCCCCCTCGTTTTTGGCATGTGCTCGGCATACCTCCCGGGATTTGACACCAAGCAAGGGGGAAGCTGTTTGACCGAGAGTTTCTTCGGTTGCTTCCAGCCCATGAAATGCCTCTTGACCTTTGCGGAACCTCTCGTCCATGAGTGCTACCAGGACCTGGATGGTATCCTGGGTGGTTGGCAGCGGAGGAAGCGAAGCAGCAGATGTAGAGGGAACTGGCTCCTCGACCACAGCAGAAGCTGCAGAGGGTGCTCGGGCGACCTCGCCCTCCGAATCGGGGAACTCCACCTGATCCTCTTCTTCCTCCTGACCCTCAGTCATGAGGGTCCTTTCGGTATTTTCGGACACGTCCGACGTCCCTTCCATCTCGTTGATGTGACAGCCATGGAGAGCGGCCGTAACATCCGGTTCAACCGTAAGTTGAACACGGGATCTCGTCCTTAGGGATCACGGCATCAGCCGATGCCTTAGGGAAGAGAAGGGCCCTCATCTTCTCGTTGGGGAGATAAGGCCCTGTGGCGTTTCTCTGGAAACCGCGCACCCACTTGCGCAGTTTCTCTCGTGCATTGTCCCGGGCCTCCGCGGACGGAGGGTTGTCGAATGCCTCATCAAGGAGGCTTTTGCAGACTGAACAAGTCTGCGGGTCCCAATACTTGAGATTCCCTTTCTTGGTGGCACAGGCGGCGTAGGTCCGGCATGCCAGATGCCCATAAAAGTCAGGGCGACGAACTCCGCAGAAGGAGCTCTCACACTTCACGTACTCCTCCTTTCCAGAAGAAGGCGAGGCCGAAGATTGCGACATGGCGTTGAAAAAGCAAGAACTGGGAAAAACCAAACTATGCAGTAACGCTACTAGAATTGGAATGGAGAGGACGGACGTGACGTCAGTCAAGATGGCGGACAGCTATGGCTGCCGTTTGTTTACGTCGCGAGGTACCGTAACAGTAACGTAGGAGGATAACTTTGCAACGGCTCCTCAGTTATCTTGCCACCTTTCCCCCTCGAAGCGTAAAAGCTATGTGGGGTGCAGATAGCCATGGGGCGTGTCAAGCATACGTCCCCTGTTGATATACGATATCCTAAAGTGAAACCTTTAGGGTACTCGCGCCAGAAGTTAGAATTCTGTGAAACCTTTGGTTTAATTCTCTGGGAATATCCACTGTAGTCATAAATACCCTCAGGAAGCTACTGAAGGAACCTTCCATCAGGAAGTCATGGCTTGAGCCCCAAAATATAGATATGTCTACGTTATCATTATTTCCACTATTTTATATTCAATACATTAGAGTATTGTATATTATTTATAGCATATCATGTAGATTATTTAACTAAAAATATCTTGGTATTGAAGTGCACAGTAAAATATTTGAATAGGATTAATATATCTGGACGGTTATCTTAGATTTATTTTTCAGACTAGAGTAACTAGAGCAGGATATTACAGTATTTATAACCTACTGCTCTATACAGAAAATTTAACGGCAAATATGCTCTAAAGATGATCAGCAACTAATGGTCTGGGGTTTACTGCAGAAAAAAATTATAGAATTTCCAAGGAAGATAATTTATTAATTGCTAATTTCAAAAGGAGCATAGAATTGTCTAATTGTAACAGCCAGTCTATCATAAAACTTTTCTGTAACATTAAAATACCCTCAAGAGAAATAATTCAGTACAACAAATATCTTGAAATACTTAATTGATCAGTTATTGAGATTTTAAGATCCCTGTGTATTACAATGGTCATTACATTTATTATTATATAGGTCAAATATTAACACACTATCAACTTTTACTCTGTCTAGTAACAAGTATTTTATTTGTTCTTAATCTTTACAAAATCAATGCCTATTTATAAAGCTAATTTTAATTGGTTATAATCCTATAAATTTTTTTTTAATTCTGAACATTCAAAATTTTAACTTGAAAATTAGGTTCAGATTAACATTTATGAGGTAATTTGTGAAATTCTGATGGCAATTTTTTAAATTTTATTTTGATCATTCTTTAGGTGCCTGAGAACTAGTTGACGATTATGAATATACCAAATGATGAATTCACAATACCTCTGAAAATAATTAGCTGGAATAATTAAAAGGATTGGTTATTTATTATGTACTATTGTGAATGTTTTTGAAAAAAAGGAAATTGAACATCAACAACCAATAAAGACCATTTGAAAAAGAGGAAGGACTACGAAGGGCTAATTTACTTCTCGTATTTTCCATTTTCATCTACTAGCAAAATTCAACGTAAAGCACTGTAAACAAGAAATGTGTGACTGAAGGGAAATTGATATTAATCATCATCATAGCAACTGATTCGAATTCCTTCTACGATTGTGTAAATAAAGTACATTACTTGCATGTGAATATAACCTAAATGATTATTTTAACTTAAATCTTTGTCTTAATACCTTTTCATCTCTTTCGATAATTATTATTAGCTACTATCATTATTTAATATTCTTTTAAAAACTAAATCTATAGTAGGCCTATTTTTTTTTATAAGGTATAAGCACATTTTCTGAAAATAGGTATTGGACAAAGAAACTCTAATTAGCCATATCTTTTCAGTACTGTTGTCACTTTCTTGAGGGGGCTGAGAATAGCTTATATTCTATCAATCGGCACACGTAGAGAGATTGGTATTATAAATTAACCAGAGAAGTAAAAAGAAAAGAAAATTTCCTTTACTCCTACAATGATACAAGATCCTAACCATACAGTATACCAAACCTTTGTGACATTTTAGGAATTTAGAAATAAATTAAAGGTATTACACTAAAGGGATTTTGACAAGGGAAAAATCTATTTCTGGGGAGATACCTGTGACGCCCGGTGAAACCCTTCCCTTACGTTGCCCCACCCTTTCCTTTCCAAGCCATAGTTTTTGCAGAAGGCGTCACAGGTATCTCCCCAGAAATAGACTTTTCCTTTGTCAAAATCCCTTTTCTGGGTCGACCTGTGACGCCCGGTGAAAATGTACCAGAGAATGCCTTCCAAGCCCAATAAACACTCAAATGATAAGGATAAAGTCAAACATCATGTACCAAAAACAAAATACTACATTAAGGTAGGCAAACTATAAAATATAACACATTAGCTAAACAGGAATCCCAAATATGGAGGAACAATAAGATGAAATGCAGGGAATCATCCCGAGAATCAAAACACAACACGAACTCACTCCTTACATGGCTAAAGAATGGTAACATGAAATAACATAAAGTAAGGTTAAAGATACTAACAGGTAATAACCAGGGTAATGAAGTAATGGTAACATAATTCTAGGGCTAAACGAACCACCCAGGAGAGCGGCGACGTGGCGAGAGTGGCAGGTAGGAGGGAGGAGGAGATGGATGAAAAGGAAGAGCAAAGAGATTATTGGGGGGAGATAAGACTCCCAGCTGCAACCGTGGGGAATTTAAAGGCCTGTAGGTTCTTCAAATAGTGGCGTTTGAAAACCATAGGAGATTTCCAACCCGTATACTTCTTAAGGTCATCAAAATCCATGTTCAGAAAGTAATTGATGGAGGTTGTTACCGACCGGATATCATGAGCATGGGGAAATGATTCCGGGTTAGCTTCCTTAATAAAGTCAAGGATTTGTTGCCTGATGCCTTGAATGGAAATAGTGCCTCCTTGTTCTCTGAGAAACAAGGGGCCAGACGAGCGGGTGGCGGTTCTAGCTAAAAATGCCTTGAGTGTAGTGACTGGACACAGAGAAGTATCTTGGAGAAGAGGGATAATCTTCCAAGGGGACCACCTATTTTGCGGGTCCTCGTTTTTAGCTAGGAAAGCTCTGTCTGGAGAAAGTAGAACTTCGCCTGACGGGAGGAAATCCATATTTTCAGGATTACGTGAGAGAGCTGCTAATTCTGAGATTCTAGCACCTGAGGCCAAAGCCGTTAGGAATAAGGTCTTCCTAAGAAGAGTGATGTAGGAGCAGGATTCGTTATCCGTGTCTGAAGCTAGCTTTAGTATGTCGTTCAGAGACCAAGAGACCTTTTGTGGGCGCACCGAAGGTCTGAGCCTAGCGCATGCCTTCGGAATAGATGAAAAATAGGAATCTGCCAGGTCAATATTGAAACCCACGAGGAAGATCTTCTTCAGAGCCGACTTAATCGTGGTTATAGTGCTAGCTGCTAGGCCCTTGTCAAATAGGGACTTAAAGAATGAGATGGCCAAATTAGAGGTCATGCGAGAATGTTCTGAATTCTTTAGGAAACCTGCTAATTTCTTCACGGCGGAATCGTATTGTCTAATTGTAGAGTCCCTTTTGTCTGATTCTATGAAGAGGACATTTTCCGGGTCAATGTTTGCGTCTCTGCGGGCTGCAAACTTCATGAAATCCACAAAGTTAGGGTTTTGACTATCCTTGAGGAATTTGAGTTTGGACTAATTGGGTCAGCTTGGGGAATGGGATCCGGTAGGGGCGGAGTTTCAACTTGAGGAGGAGAGGAAACAAACTGCTCTTTGGCCAATGCGGTGCTACTAAAGCTACTGCCCCTTGGAAGGAGCGTAGTTTGTGTAAGACTTTCATCAGAAGATTCACCGGAGGGAATAGGTAAATCTTCTTCCAATGGTTCCAATCTAGGGTTAGAGTGTCCATAGCATATGCCTGAGGGTCCAGGTTTGTGGTTCAGTTGTGTCGCGAATTGATCCACCTGGAGACCGGGAACCAGCCTGGAAATCCACCGGAAAGAATTCATGTCCAGAGACCATTCTGACTCCAGTGGTTTCGTCCTGGATAGCGAGTCCGCTATCACGTTCTGGACTCCTGCCAGGTGAGTTGCTGACAGGAACCAGTTCTTTTCTACTGCCAAGGCGAAAATCGTGACCAGGACTTGGTTGAGGTTGGGGGATTTCAATCCGCTTCTGTCTGAGACTATCCTGATATGAGTGGACCGTGGAGGGGATAGCCGCTTCAGGGTCAAGATACTGCCATGGCTTCTAGTACATTGATGTGGAAGTGTCTCATGGCGGGGGACTAGAAGCCCTGAAACATCTGTTGGTTGTAATATTCCCCCAAACCACTCAAGAGACGCGTCTGTATGAATCGTCACTTGCGGAGGAGGGAATTGCAGAGGAACCGATTTGGAAAGGTTCTCTGGTTTGGACAATGGCCGGAGTCTCTCTTTCAGGACTGAGGGGATCGACAAAATCTTGTCTCGTAAATGTATTGTAGCTCTCTTTCTCCAAACTCGGTTGATATCTTTGAGTTTGGCTTTCAATAAGAGGTCTGTCACTGACGCAAATTGAAGTAAGCCGAGGATTCTTTCTAAGGCTCTTCTGGACACCTGTTTGTGTTTGAGAAAGTTCTTTGTCTTGGAAGCTATCTCCCTGACCTTCTTGTAAGGAAGAGAGAGCTTGTGACTTGTGAGGTCCCATTGGATGCCTAACCATTCGAAGTGGCTTGCCGGTTGCAGGCGAGACTTTTGTAAGTTGACCTTGAAACCCAGCTTGCTGAGGAATTGAATCACTTTGGTTGTAGCTTTGTTGCATTCCGGGATCGACTGTGCCCAGATTAGCCAATCGTCCAGATAGGCAACTACTTTGATCCCTTGGTTCCTGAGTTGTTCGAGCACTGTCTCCCCCAGTTTTGTAAATATCCTGGGGGCTATGCTGAGGCCGAAGGGCATGACTCTGAATGCGAAGGCCTTCTTGCCTAGGCAGAATCCGAGGTAGGAGGAGAAGTTTCGTGCTACTGGGACGTGATAATAGGCGTCTGTAAGATCGATAGAGGTGGTGACGGCCCCACGGGGAAGTAAGGTCCGCACCTGCGAGACAGTCAGCATACGGAACTTGTCGCAAAGAATGTAAGAATTCAGTTTTGACAAGTCCAGGACTACTCTCAGCGCCGACGAATTCTTCTTGGGGACTGTGAACAGGCGCCCTTGAAATTTCAGTGACCGTACTCTCTTTATGGCCTTCTTGAGTAATTCTTTGGTGTATTCCTCTAAGATTGGAGTCGGTTTCTGGAAAAAGGTCACTGGTGGAGGTGGAGATCCTTGTGACCGGTGGAGGTGGAGATCCTTGTGACCATTTCCAACCTAGGCCTTTTGATACTATGCTGTAGGCCCAAGGACTGAAGATCCATTGGTCCCGGAAGTGGTATAGTCTCCCTCCTACCTGATTCCCTTCATTGAGAGGGGGTGAATTTAGATCCTTGTCCTCCACGAGGACCCCTGGCTCTTGGCCCACCGCGGTGGCGAAACTGACCTCTACCCCTGTTGCCGCCTCTTAGAGTATCCTCGAAAGGTACTAGAGGGTTCGTAAGCTGGATTGAAGGCCGGGGAGGGCATCCAAGGAGCCATGGGGGGTAGGATGGGTACCTTGGGGAGCAGGAAGGTAGACCACCTGCGGTGGAGGAGCTGTATGCGGAGAAGCCGTCTTAGAGGTAGAAGGAGTTGACGAGTGAGGGCCTTGATGGAACTGACCACGGCTGGTCTTGTATGGGGTGAAGCGTTGTTTCTTTTTGAAGAAAGACTGCTTCCCTGAATCTACCCTCCTTTTGGTCGAAAGACCCCATCTCACTTGTAAGTTCTGGTTATCCCTTGCAGCATCCTGTAAGACTTTGTCTACTTCCTCCTATGGAAACAGGGTCTTGCCCCAACAGGAGGCTATGAGCCTATTTGGCTCATGCCTATTGGACGCTTCCGCCAGAACATACTTCCTGGATACAGAAATCGTGCAGGTCGAACTGGAACGTTTGGAGGTTGTTCTTAGCAAACACCCGGAATAGAGACTCATCCGGGTATAGGGAGGCTAACATCTCTGCCGAGATCTTGGAGTGAAGCGATCTAGCTAGTCTGTTTCTAGCGTCGAACTCTGACTTGAGAAGGTGATCCTGTAACTTGGGGAGCTTCTCAGAGAAGAGAGATGAGGCGCAGTCCGGGTCGAACTTTCCCACCGAAAAGGTAGCAGAGGCATCCTTCCAAAGGGCAGAGGAGCCCGGAAGAAGCATCGAGGTGGGGTCTGTCTCCTTGAGGACAGGAACAGGGGAGCCTTCCTTTGCCGATTGGATGGTCAACTCGGCCACTTTATCCGTAAGAGGAGACAGAACGGATTGAGGCGTGGTAAAAATTGTATACGAACCTTTATGGGGGGTCAGTTTGGAGTTGACGCAACCCCAGTCGGCTAGAGTCCTAGCCCAGACAGCTTGGGCTTGCTCCTTAGGGAAGATGACAGTCTCTTTAGGGACTTTATCCATCCTAACAAGAGCATGTTCCTTCAGCCGGACGAAGCCATTGAAGGGGAACTGAAGCCCCGGAGGGTAAAATTCAAGATCATCTAAAGGGCGGGTCCCTAATCCCTCTAGGGTTAATGTACCATCTATGTAGGGTGCATGGTGAGCGAACGTCCATGGGTTGTTCTTCTCGAAAGGAGGCAACTTAAAAGAGTCTGGGGCTACTGGAAGTGCCACCTGATTCCCCGCACGGAGTAGATTAGCCACCATAGCCTTCAGCTCCGTTATTGCCCCAGATTGTTGTTGCATCTGAGTCTTCACTATCTCTTTTATCATCTCTGTCAACGGGGGTTCCAAGGAACTGACCGCTGACGAAGCCTTGGCCTTAGCGGACTTTCCTTTCTTGGAAGGTTGAGGTCTGGATCCCATAGGATGTCGGGAGTAGTGGAGGGTCCTGTGACCGGAGATACAGAGACTGGCGAAGCTGAAGTACGAGACTTAGGTTTGTAATTACATAGGGGCTTCACCTTGGGTCGTACAGAGAGAGAGGGATCCAAAGTAGAAGCCTGAGGCTTATCAAAGCCGAGGAAAGAAGAGGCAGGAGAAATAGAGGACGAGAGAAAAGGGTCTGCCAACTCCGCACCACTTACCTGCTAGTCCATGGGCTCAACGTTAATATTCAAGTCGGCGACGTCTCCTGAGAGGTGATTCTCGTCCTGAGGGACAGTCGCCCTGATGGATTCAATTATAGGCTCAGCTAAGATTGATGGAACCGCAGCTGAGGAGAGCCCGGAAAGAGACGTGAGGCCGTGTCTTCGTCAAGGAGGTAGGGGGATCCGGAGGGAGCATTATGCCCAAAGCCCGAAACCCAGGATCGGAGGCTCGTTCTGGCGGTCACCAGGATCGGAGGCTCGTTCTGGCGGTCACCAGGATCGGAGGCTCGTTCTGGCGGTCAGGAGGACATCCTCGTCGGCCTGGAAGTGATGAGAATATTACAGAGACTGACGGAGAAAATACCCCGAAAGTACAAAATATAAGTATTACAGAAAGTATCAAATTAATTCAACACAATATGTTATAACCTTATCAATCAATATTGAAAAATACTCGTCATTCCACAGGATTGACGCAAGGTCATAACACAGCGTGCATGCCTCTGGGAACCACACCATGTAAGGGGATTGGCCCGGCTCACGGATGAAGGGGATGGCACAATGAGTGTGAGACCGGCAGACATCGTGACCTACCGGATCACTAAAGGAGGCGGAGCAACCCTTGGCAGCACAGCGAATTTTCTACAATAAAAAAGAAGACATAAGTCTGGATGCTCTCGGAAACTGATATAACTAGTGAAGTTATAAAGAGTCTGAGAATAATTATGTGATCTAAGGTTCGAACAAAAGAGAGCCGAAGCTCCGTTGTAAATACTACAATAAATAAAAGAGTGAATCCACTCCGTAATGCGACGGAGTAATCTATAGTAAGTGAGCCGGAGCTCGTAGTAATTACATAAGAACAGTGACTAGTGATTGGAAGATCTCCGGGGATGCCGGAGATCCGATGGTAGGTCCTTGAAATAATAAATACCCCTATTATATTATATAAACAAGTAGAATGATCTACGCAAGAACTCTGAAGGAAACCTCCTGCGGGGGGGGGGGGGGGGGGGGGGGGGGAGAGGGAAGGTGAATAAGTCGTGTGGGGAGGGCCGAAGCCGGAGTCAAGTGCAAGGGACCATCGAGGGGCCGATACCCTGACGGAGGAGTGCACCAGAATAACAGAAAGGTACGTGTTCCCAGCTCATGGTATGGCGGAGTTGGATAGGGGTTCAGACCCAGCTGCCAAGGCCGTAGCGGGGAGAGGATGTAACTAGGGGAACTAATGATAGCTCTGGGCCATCCAAATAACCAATACAAAAGACTCACACACGACAGGACTTATTTAAAACACTAGCCCCAAAATAAACTAAAAGTAATCACAAGATAAACATGTAAATAAAAAATCAATGCGTAATTCCCGCAAGGGGAAGAGAGAGAGAGAGAGAGAGAGAGAGAACCCGTGATTGTATGACCAGAAAACGGGAACTCCAGCTCTCGTACTAGGTATAACTAAGATAAATGAGAGAGAGAGAGGGAGACACGTGACCGTATGAACAGAAAACGGGAACTCCAGCCTCTCTCTCTCTCGTGGTTACTGTAACGAAAACTAAAACGAACCTTAAATAAAGTACACATAATAGTCCATGATCAACAAAACCATAAATAAAGAAGAACAAAGAATAGCGAAATGAGAACGAACAAGAGTGAAAAATGGCGAAATTATGATAACGCCAAACGGAATAACTCAACTATAATAAAGCCCCGAACGCTATTCTTGGTTCGACTAGACTATGGACTCGTAAGCGATAAAAAGTACCAAGACAAATATATATGGTTCAAAATATAACAATATAAATGGCACAAGGCCAAAAGAATATAAAAGATAATGAACCTAAGATGACAAGAGTACCAGACGGGCATAACGCGTGAACAATAACAATGGCCGCCAACGCCGTGGAAGGCAAAAGCCATACACACTAAAAACACTAAAATTAATTAAGATAGCACTAGCCCGGTACTAAAAGGTCTGTCAAAACAATCTATGGTACTTAACATTGGTGCAGGATCAAGGAGAGCCTCGGTCATGATGAAACTTCACGAAAACAGATTAAAAACCATGCGGCACAAAAGAACAAAACGACGCTTACGAAGTCCAACAGAAGGATGTAGTACAGATGTCGCTAGCGTCGGGCGTCGGTAGAGTGGCTCAGGTAAGGTAGCTAGGGCCTCTGTTACGGCCCTTCCCTTTGATGAAGGAATTATCTAAATGGAAGACAGCCTGTGAATAGTGGTTTTCACACGCCCCTGCTTTATACACGACGCCCACTGGGTGCTCGCGTGAGGGTAGTAACCTCTGCATTCCATACTTTAACTTTCTCTGGTATATTTGGAAGTATTTATATCAGAAAAGTGTAAGGAAGGACCCTTTTCACCGGGCATCACAGGTCGACCCAGAAATGTATTTTACCACATGTTTTCTTACATGAAGGTAGAATTAAAAAAAAAAATGAAATTACAATTTTCCCTATATTAAGAGACCTCATATGACAGAGTATTCCCTATACAGCCCGTTTCTTTTAATATAAAAGTTCCCAACTGGGGGGGGGGGGATTCTAGTCTGGAATCAAAATTCTGGAAACTATCAGAAAAATAATTTTCACTGATTTTCCTCTTCTCAGAGAACCCGTTTCCTGAACTTTACCCACTTTCATTCTTGTTTTATTTTCTTTCTTTCTTTTTCAGCTTGCTCTTTTCTACTGATGTCGTAATATGATCTCTTGTTTATTTCAGGTCCGCAAGAGATCATGTCGAAAAAATGAACATGTTCAGAAGCATATCTGGACTTCGGTTTTACCTTCGCTATGAATAATGGGGAACATCTGCCACAATGTGTCATCCGCACAAAGACCTTGAGCATGAAGCTATTCCATCTGAAGCAACACCTTCAAGGATGCCATCTCGAACTACAGAACAAGGATCGTCAATACTTCAAGCTGAAACAAAATTATTATTATTATTACTAGCTAAGCTACAACCCTAGTTGGCAAAGCAAGATTCTATAAGCCCAAGGGCTCCAACAGGGAAAAATAGCCCAGTGAGGAAAGGAAATATTGAAATAAATAAACGACATAAGTGATAAAAATTAAAAAAAAAAAAACTTTACAACATTACAACATATTTAATTTATAAACTATAAAAGGACTCGTGCAAGCCTGTTCCATATAAAAACATTTGCTGCGAGTTTGAACTTTTTGAAGTTCCACTGATTCAACTACCTTATTAGGAAGATCATTCCACAACTTGGTAACAGCTGGAATAAAACTTTTAGAATACTGTGAAGTATTGAGCCTCATGATGGAGAAATCCTGACTATTAGAATTAACTGCATGTCTAGTATTACGAACAGGATGGAACTGTCCAGGAAGATCTGAATGTAAACGATGGTCAATTATAAAAAATCTTAGGCAACATGCATAATGAACTAATTGAACGACGGTGCCAAAGGTTAATATCTAGATCAGGAATAAGAAATTTAATAAACCAGAAGTTCCTGTCCAATAAATTAAGATGAGAATCAGCAGCTGAAGATCAGACAGAACAATACTTGAAACAAGGTAAAATGAAAGAATTAAAACAAAGACGACGACAAGACTGCACTCAACTGCAACGTGTTGTCAGGAAATGGACGCTATTGTGAAAGTGTCATACTAAGTCTTGTAGAATATTGTGAGGGAAAAGAAACCACACACGAATTGGTGAAACATTGGTGAAACCCTGTATGCTGCAGTACGTGAAGTTGGTCCTTGGTGAGACTGCCCACAAAAAGATGACCCAGATTTCCCTTTCATACTACGCCATTCGGTCATGGAACAATGATATGGCTGAGGGCATCAAGAACCCACGATCAAATCTCAGGATGTAATGTACCTTATCAATTACTTTTTTGAAGACAGCAACATCAGCTGGGAGTCTCTGGTTGGGGTGTGCACGGATGGTGCCCCAGCCATGCTTGGCTCTTGATCGAGATTTGTCACGCACGTCAAGCAAAAGAATCCGACAGTGGAATAGACGCATTGTCTGATACACAAAGAGGGGCTTTCAAGCAGCATCTCAAGACTGTCGTCCAAGAGTTCTGCTCTGAACACTCGGCTGTTCCGTCAGCTCTGTGAAGTCATGGAAGCTGACCACGAATCATTGCTGTTTCATACTCGGGTGAGGTGGCTCTCAAAGGGAAACGTTGCAGCGAGTCCTGGGATTGTAGCTTTCCTTCAGGCCCCAGTGTGTATTGTGCTTCTGGAGGCATTGGAGGAAGAGTTTTTCTGTGTGCGGCTGTCCTACCTCTGATATTTTCAGTACATTGAACAAGCTCAACAGGAAACTGCAGGGCTAAGGGGGGCAACATTTTTTTTCAGTCTGACAAGATCAGAGGTTTTTGTGGCTAAACTGGAACTGTGGAAGAAAAGAGCGGGGAGCGTAAGTTTTTCCTCATTCCTCGCTCGGAACGAATCTGTGGAGGATGGTCTACCTGATCCGATAGCTGAGGATATCAAACAACACCTTGAAGGCTTGGAGGAAGAATTCACATATTACTTCCCGGGGATCACAAACTAGAGCAAAGAGAACAAGCTTATCAGACCCATTTCAGAGGAATGTTGATGATGTGCCAGAAGTGTGGCAGGAAGAGTTCCTGGACTTTTAAGAAACTGGCTCTCCGCTACAAAGGATGCTCTCCAAAATATGGAACCGTTATAGTTTTGGACCCAAGTCCGAGGAACCTACCTGCTACTTGCGATCATTGTTCTGCGGATGTTGTTCCAGTTTTCTTCCACCTACCTGTGTGAGACAGGATTTTTGTCACCGATACACCTTAAAACAAAGGCATGCAACAAGTTGAGGTGTAGGCGGAGGCAGATCTTCAATGTGCGCCCTTCATAACTCCCCCGGACATTGAAGGACTCGTGAAGAGCAAACAATGCCAGCAGTCACACTAAAATGCTGTGTTGTGTTAGCGTTCTTACTCAATACTATTTAGTGTTAGCTGTGTTAGTGCATATGGAAAATAAATTAGTAAATAGTCTGTGTTTTAACTATTCTTTCTCTCATACACAAAGAATTCTAGTAGATGGTTGAATCGGGTGCAGTGGAAAATGACTCAAAAGAAGGTTGGGAACAGATTGTATTACCAGCAAATGCCTTATTCTCTGAAATATGGGCCAAAAAGATTATTAAATAGTCCTCTCTCCTACCTAACTGCTTGTCCATTTGGATTGTTATTGATCCCCCCACATAGTTTGTTCACCTTCCCCACCACTGAGTGAGAGAGAAGCAGTACCAGTGTTTCACAGATATAAAATAAAAAGTCAAGGCCAAACTGTTAGAATTTCATTTTGGACCAAAGTCTACTTCTTAATCGAATAGTCTGTTGAGGTTTTTTCCTAATGCAAGTCATAATATTAATGACCTAGTAAATATATTTCCATTAGTTACAATTCTAAACAAATTTTTTAAATGAAGCTATCAAATCAAAATTTTAGGTACAAAGTAAAGCTAAAATGTACTTAAAGCTTCTAATTAATATATGGCTGAAAAAAAGGTTAGCAATTTGTTGACTTATTTGTAGAAGATTGAATGAATGGCAAACAGACATATTTCAGTATAATCTATTTAGTTATACTGTATGATTGAAATACAAACACTATTTAGTCAATAACATCAAATAGTGAAACCACATTTTTTGGGCTCGGCCATGTCATCCTGATGGAAGAAGATTCCTTTAGGTAGCTTTCTAAGGGATATTTGGCTACAGTGATACTCCCAGAGAATTAACCGCAGGTTTCCAGAATTCTAACTTCTGGCGCGAGTATCCTTAATATAACTTTTAAGGATATCGCATAATATCAGGGGACGTATTTCTTGATACGACACATAGCAATCTTCATCCCAAATAGTTTTCGCTTTGAGGGGGAAGAGTGGCGAAATTGAAGGGGAGCCGTTATCAAGGTTACCCGGTGGATCCCCTCCAGTACTACTACGGCGTAACCATTCCTTTTGTAGTAGCTAATTAAGCACAGTGTTTCTCCCAACTGCTCTCAGTTTTATTACTATTACAAGGATTTTTGCAATGCAATCTCCAGCATCTTCATCCTCTGGAAAGTTGAGTATTTAATCTTTCCTGTGTATAGTTTTTGGCTCCCTTATCACAGTTAAATTAGCATAATTTGGATGTGTTTAGTGGAGCAGAGCCATCACCGGAGGCAGCTATTTTGTACCGCTGTCGTACGCCATAAATGCTTTATTTAGTTAGTAGTACGACGTCCCTGGTACAGTATTTAGCTATACAGTGAACCCTCGCTACTTCGCGGTTCGACCATCGCGGATTCACCACTTCGCGGGTTTTTTTCATAACCCATATATATATACATATCGCGGATTTTCCAGAAATTTCGAAAATACCGCGATATCTGAAGACCCCAAATACGATATTTCGTTACCTGTAATTCCATTAATACTGTAATTAGTAATATCTGCTCTTACTGATTGTTCATTGCATTACATGACATATAATTCAGCACAGAAAGAAATAAAACACGAAAAGAGAATATGATCATACGATAATTCAGTACTGTATACAGTACGTAGTAAAATTAAATCGAACTTGAAACGCAAATCAGATGCAGTCATACCATATTAGAATGGTGTAAGGCTGCTGATGGCTACTAGTGTACTACAAATGTAATGGATGTGCTTCTTTTCCATGAATCTTTTGTATGTATACGTACGTAGTACTGCATCCAATAATATTCTTTGTTGCAGAAAATCACATTTCGAATAAGCGTACGAGAGAGAGAGAGAGAGAGAGAGAGAGAGAGAGAGAGAGAGAGAGAGAGAGAGAGAGAGAGAGAGAGACACATCCTACAACAAAAGCGTAAAATAGCGTACGTAAAGCTGTATTATTATTATTGTTATTATTATTATTATTGTTGTTGTTGTTATTAAAATTATTATTGTTATCATTATTATTATTATTATTATTACTGTACAGTACAGTATACGCAGGGTATCTTGTACTTTGAATTGGTAACCTACGTAGCATATAAGACGGGTTGTGATTGGTTCAAGCGCTGATAGATGACGAATCAGAACTAAAGTTTTGTTATCTAGCCTGTGATTGGTGTTTTGCCCGCATCTCTCACTTCCAGCATCTACGTTTTCGCAGTCACTTTGTCTCCTGCCGTATCGCTGTGTATTCGTTAAGTTATTGTGAACTTTAATCTGTGCTGTGCGTGACTGTTTTAAGTTGAACTTTTTGTTGAACTTTCTGTTAAACCCTACTGTACAATGCCTCCCAAGCGTTCTGCTTCTACTAAGGCTGGTAGTGAGCCTAAACACCACCGAAAGATGATGACGATTGCTGAGAAGGTGACGCTTCTCGATATGTTAAAAGACAAAAGTTACGCGGCCGCAGACCTCGAAGACCTGACGAAATCGGCCTGTGAAGAAGACAGTGAAACACAGGAAAAGATCTAAGAACATGTCGAAGAAACGGGCTTAACATTAGAACGGCTTGCCAAGCTCTGCAAGCTTGCGAAGGAGGTGAAAGAAATGTTGCAAGAGTGGGACGAGGATATGGTTCGTTCTATGCAATTCTGCAACAAGATCGATGAACACATGACTCCCTACAGGATGCTCTTGCGAAAAATGAAGCAGCGGCAGCAACTTCCGATCACAATGCCCTCGGAAGAAATTGAAGAAGTGTCTCAGGAAGAAGTTGAAGAGGTGTCCCAGGAAAAGACACCTCCGTCTGAAGAGACATAAAATACTGTACTATCATTGGCTGCACAGTAGAAGACATCATCAGCTTCATCATCATCATTTCTACTGTGCAGCAAATTCATCGCCATCATCATTCAAGTTTTTCTTGAACTTCTTTCGTGGTGAGTACAGTAACAATCTTTATTTTTTACTTTAATATTCTAACATTTTAATATTTGTGCCTGTTTTAGTTTAGTACTGTATGCATTAAGTTAAAGGGAAGGTTTTAAAAGTCTGAAGAGTATACATGTTGTAACCTATCATATTTTTTTTATTTAAAATTTACATTTACGTACGTAAAACAATCAATCAATCAATCAATCAATCTCAATCTCTCTCTCTCTCTCTCTCTCTCTCTCTCTCTCTCTCTCTCTCTCTCTCTCTCTCTCTCTCTCCATTAATAATCCTCAACAATTGATTAGAAAATGTGATGCCTGTCATGTCCCAACACATCCCACATGTGCTGAAATACAGCAAAAAATAAAAAATAAAGACACAAAGGTATTCTGCTCAACATGCTTAGTCTGGATAGAAAATATAATTAAGTCGAGACTAAATCTGCAAATAGTTGAAGATAAAGAAGAGGAAGAAGAAGAAACAGAAGAAGAAGAAGAAGAAAAAGAAGAAGAAGAGAACAATGAACAGGATATGTGTAAGGATGCAGAAGAAATCATTGATATAACCTATGATGCCATCCAACAACATACTTATGAAGAAATAAATTACCAGATGGAAACAAATAATAGACCCAAGAGAGACTACCCGGACCTACATAATTTTAGGGAAGAGCAAGAACAAGAAAAAATAGAAAAGAAGGATATAGTCTGCAATATGCTGAAAAGAGGGAATTGCAGATTTGGCGAAAGATGCTACTACAAGCATCCAAAGATATGCCATAATTATGAAATATATGGTAAATGTGCGTATTTAGACGGATATGGAGACGAATGCAGAGATCTCCATCCAAAAATATGCAAAAACCTAAAAGAAGGAAAAGGATGCATTTACAACAAAAAATGTCGATATATGCATCCTGCAACCATGAATGAAAGTAAGAAAACTCAGCAAACTGAAAAGAAAAATGAAAGCAAAAAAGAAACAAAAAAGCAGGCCGTGTATATACCGCGCTTTGAACCAAGAGCCCCCAGATATGAGGTCTTTCAACCCAAACCTGCACATTTAGAGCCCAACTACAAAGAATGCATCTATAATGCCAGGGGTTGGTGCAGATATGGGGACAGTTGCAGGTATACACACACAAATAAATATGAAGGCGAAAGAGCAAATATAATAGAAAAGTTGGATTTTTTAATGGCAGAATTCCGGGAAATGAAGAAAAGAACATCATATCAGAACAGGAAGGAAGCATGGGAGAATCCATATTATTACCAATATTAAATAATGGGGATGAAACACAAACCATAATAGTAATGAATGCACAGGGTTTAGTCACGAGTAACTCTAAAAGGAAAATAGAGTTCTTAGAAGAACTAACCCAAATTGAAAAAATAGATATATTAAATATAAGTGAAACATGGTATTCCCAAGAGACTGGCAGTGATGACCAGATAAAGGGTTTCCAAACTTATAGATCAGACAGAAAAAATAGGAATCAAGGAGGAACCGCAATATATGGAAGAGACATAAATCAAGGAAAAGTATGTGAAAAATACAGCAACACAGAATGTGAATTGATTGCGGTAGAATTTGAATTTGAAAAACTAATGAATATTGTAGTTTACAGACCCCCAAACACTAAGGAGTTTGACATAATAATAGAAAAAATAGATGATATATGTAGAAACCATAAAGACTGGAATATACTCCTATCCGGAGATTTTAACTTTCCTTTCGTGGATTGGAAAGAACGGATAGAAGAAAGTGGTTGTATGTATACATATAAAAAAGATAGTAATAGTAGTGCAGAAGATAAGAGGCAATTTGAAAAGCTTCAAGATATGCTATTAGAACATAATATGCAACAAATAAACCACATTCCAACAAGAAAGGAAAATGTCCTAGATCTAGTATTTGTGAATGAGGTGAATTATGTTAAAGAAATAATAGTGTATAACACGGGAATTTCAGACCACAATGTCATAGAATTGATAGTTCATTCCAAAGCAAGTGATCACAGAATTAATAAAAGCACAAAACTTTGGGAAGGATATGGAAAATATAACTTTTACAGTAAGAATATAAAATGGTCAGAAATAAATGAAGAACTGAATAAAGAATGGAAAAATGTATTTATAAGTGATAATATACAGGTAAATACGGATATACTGTACAAAATACTGGAGAAAATTGTTGAAAAATATGTACCGAAAAAAAACAATAAACAAAAGACGTACATACCAAGAGACAGAAGGATCTTATTTCAGAAAATTAAAAAGTGGAAGAAAAATCTTGCAAAAGAAAAAAATGTGTGGAAAATGAGGGAAATAAAATGTAAGATAGAAAATGCAGAACAAGAGATTATACAGTCGAAAGAAAATGAAAAAAGGGACTTAGAAGAAAGGACACTTCAAAATATAAAAAGAAACCCCAAACTACTTTACTCCTATGCAAAAAAGATGAATAAAAGGAGAATAGAAATAGGCCCTCTAAGAATTGAAGGACGGCTAACGAATGAAAAAAGGAAATATGCAACATATTAGCAGAAAAATATAAGAGTGAGTTCACGCCAAGAATTGCGAATGAGAATAATGAAACAGAAATGAGAGAAGAAAATGTTGAATATCTAACGGATATAGATATTAATGAAGCAGATATTGTCACGGCTATAAACGAAATTAAAAATGGATCGGCAGCCGGACCAGATGGAGTTCCAGCGATTTTGTTAAAAAAAACTGCAAACGCTATCGCGAAGCCACTTGCAATACTGCTAAGACAGAGTATAGATATGAGCGAAATATATGTTAAACATAAATTAGCTTATATAACCCCTATCTTCAAAAGTGGATCAAGACTAGAGGCAAGCAATTATAGACCTGTTAGTCTAACATCACATATTATGAAAGTGTATGAGAGGGTAATAAAAAAGAAAATAATGAACCATTTGGTCAAAAATAATTTGTTTAATATGGGTCAACATGGTTTCGTACCTGGAAAAAGTACACAGACCCAACTGATAGCTCACTATGAAAACATATACAATAATATGATAAATGAAAAAGACACAGATGTGATCTATCTAGATTTTGCAAAAGCCTTTGACAAGGTAGACCATAACATATTGGAGAAAAAAATGAGAAAGCATAATATTGTGGGAAAGATAGGAAAATGGGTAAAAGAATTCCTGCAAAACAGAAAACAGATAGTGGTTGCAAATGACGAGAAATCAGATGAAGCCCAGGTAATATCTGGTGTGCCCCAAGGTACGGTATTAGCTGCACTGCTATTTGTTATTATGATCTCAGACATAGACTGTGATGTTGAAAACTCCGTAGTGAGAAGTTTCGCCGATGACACAAGAATAAGTAGAGAAATTACTTGTGATGAAGATAGGAACTCACTACAAAGAGATCTAAACAAAATATATGAATGGGCGGAGATAAATAGGATGGTATTTAACTCCGATAAATTCGAATCAATAAATTATGGAAACAGAGAAGGAATGGTGTATGCATACAAGGGACCTAATAATGAGACAATCACAAACAAGGAAGCAATTAAAGACCTTGGTGTAATTTTAAATAGGAATATGTTATGCAACGACCAAATAGCAACACTGTTGGCTAAATGTAAAGCAAAAATGGGAATGTTATTCAGACACTTTAAAACAAGAAAAGCTGAACACATGATTATGCTTTACAAAACTTATGTGCGTAGTACACTCGAGTACTGCAATGTGATATGGTACCCACACTACCAAAAGGATATTGCGCAAATAGAGAGTGTACAAAGGTCCTATACTGCTAGAATAGAAGAAGTTAAGGACCTTGATTACTGGGAAAGACTGCAATTTTTAAAACTATACAGTCTACAAAGGAGAAGAGAACACTACATGATAATACAAGCATGGAAGCAAATAGAAGGAATTGCTGAAAACATCATGGAGCTTAAAGTATCAGAAAGAGCAAGCCGAGGTAGATTAATAGTGCCAAAAAGCATTCCAGGTAAACTGAGAAAGGCGCACAGGACATTAATCCACTACGCACCAGCATCGATAATGCAGCGACTATTTAATGTGCTGCCAGCTCATCTAAGAAACATATCAGGAGTGAGCGTAGATGCGTTTAAAAATCAGCTCGATAAATACCTAAGATGCATCCCAGACCATCCAAGACTGGAAGATGCAAATTACACCGGAAGATGTATTAGCAACTCTCTGGTGGATATACGAGGTGCCTCACACTGAGGGACCTGGGGGAACCCAAACAAAAAATAAGGCAATAAGGTAAGGTAAGGCTCTCTCTCTCTCTCTCTCTCTCTCTCTCTCTCTCTCTCTCTCTCTCTCTCTCTCTCTCTCTCTCTCTCTAAATTGTTTTCCTGCTTTGCTATGTACAGTATGTACTGTATGATTTTATATAGATACGGTAAATAATATTTGTAATAACACATTTTCTAAAAGCTTTTACTGTAAATATCATTATTTATCACTTTCATCATGCACGTTAAATGCCTTCTTTGTTTACTGAGCGTGGTTGTTTACTGAGCGTACTTTATGCCGCCGTCGTTTCAGGCGGCGTCATAAAGAAAAACATTTCATTTGGAAGTCCTAAGAAAAATTAAGTAAAAAATTGGTAATAACAAAATCAACATGCTGTACTGAATAATCAATACAGTGAACCCTCGTTTATCGCGGTAGATAGGTTCCAGTCGCGGCCGCGATAGATGAAAATCCGCGAAGTAGTGACACCATATTTACCTATTTATTCAACATGTATATTCAGACTTTTAAAACCTTCCCTTGTACGTAGTACTGTTAACAAACTACCCTTTAATGTACAGAACACTTAATGCATGTACTACAGTACCCTAAACTAAAACAGGCACAAATATTAAAGGTGATTTTATATCATGCATTTCCTAAACATGCTAAAATGCACGATGAAAAATGGCAACCAATGTTTTGTTTACATTTATCTCTGATCATAATGAAGAAACAAACTGGAGGTAGAGCTTTGCTTATTACCCAGACATATTTCCCATACTTTTCCCTTAGAACTACATCTCATCTTCCTACTTTAGATATATATATATATATATATATATATATATATATATATATATATATATATGTGTGTGTGTGTGTGTATATATATATATATATATATATATATATTTATATGTATACACATATAGATACCTACATATATACATAAATACATGCATATATATATATATATATTACTGTATATATATGGGTTATGGAAAAAATCCGCGAAGTGGTGAATCCGCGATGGTCGAACCGCGAAGTAGCGAGGGTTCACTGTATAATCGATGCAAAAACTAACCTATACACAGATGTGTAAATGCGTTTGTTTCTTCATTATGATCAGAGATAAACGTAAACAAAACATTGGTTGCCATGTTTTATCGTGCTTTTTGACGTGTTTAGGAAACGCATGATATAAAATCGCCTTTAATATTTGTGCCTGTTTTAGTTTAGGGTACTGTAGTACATGCATTAAGTGTTCTGTACATTAAAGGGTAGTTTGTTAACAGTACTACGTACAAGGGAAGGTTTTAAAAGTCTGAATATACATGTTAAATAAATAGGTAAATATGGTGTCAATACTTCGCGGATTTTCACCTATCGCGGTCGGGTCTGGAACCTATCTACCGCGATAAACGAGGGTTCACTGTAATGAATTCTGGCTATTTAGGCAAATTATACTAGTGAAGATAAGATTACACATGTAATATTTCCTCTTCTGTTAAAAAGTTTCGATAGTATACGTTAGGGCCTCGGTGATATAGCATAGCCGAGATCCCGACTCAAGTTAGGCTAGCCTAACGCATTTTAGTATACAGTGATACCTCTGGATACGAAAGTTTCTGCTTACGAAAAATTCAGGATGCAAAAAGTGATTCGAAGATTTTTATGCCCCAGGATACGGATAAAATTTCAGGATACGAAAACCTTACGAGATCCCAACTCTTCGCCGAGAGTAATTTTAAAAAGCGCGCGCCGCCTGACTTTGAACTTGGGTAGACTCACTTACAGCATCCCACTCACCCATTGGTTATCTCCCTACTCAGACGCTAGCTGACGCCATAAGATCCTGCTTTCCTATTGGTCGGCAACTATCCCAGCTTGCCTACGCACGGGCGTTCATCTCTCTCTCTCTCTTTTCGTTCCGACCGCGGTATCGTTAACAGACATTGTGCGCTTTCGCTTGTTTGACTTAGTGTTTACAGTACATTCGTACGCCACGTGTTATCGTTAATAAACATTCGTTACTGTGCACTGTACTATATTAGTGTTTACTATACATAGACTGTATATAACGTTATGTAGTGTATTATATTACGTATTACTGTAGCCATGGGTCCCAAGAATGTTGCCGAAGGAAAGAAGAAGAAGACCATGCTCTCGATGGAGACGAAACTTGAAATCGTAAAAAAGTACGAGTCTGGCATGCGTTTAAGTGCGATCGCCAAGGAGTATGGCCGGAATCCGTCTACGATAGGCACCATCCTGAAGCAGAAGGCGGCCATCAAAGCAGCAACACCTTCTAAGGGCGTCACTATTTTCTCCAACAAGAGAACGCACGTGCATGACGAGATGGAGAGGCTGCTTCTTGTGTGGATCAAGGACAAAGAGATCTCAGGAGACACCATCACTGAGACTACAATTTGCCAGAAGGCCTCCGCCATTTTCGGTGATCTCGTGTGTGCTCAGGCCGAAGAAGGAGCAGGAGAAGGAACATCCCAGCAGGAACCCCCAGAGTTCAAGGCGTCTCGTGGGTGGTTCGAGAAGTTCAAGAAAAGGACTGGCATCCATTCAGTGGTACGGCATGGGGAGGCAGCCAGCTCGGACACGAAGGCCGCCGAAGCCTTTGTTAAAACGTTCGACGAGTTGACTCTGCAGGAAGGCTACAGTTCGCAGCAAGTTTTCAATTGCGACGAAACTGGGCTTTTCTGGAAGAAAATGCCTCGTCGGACGTTCATCACGGCGGCGGAGAAGAGGCTACCCGGACATAAGCCTATGAAGGACAGGCTTACCCTTGCTTTTTGTGCAAACGCCAGTGGGGACTGCAAGATAAAGCCCCTGCTGGTGTACCATTCAGAAAATCCCCGAGCCTTCAAAGCCCACAAAGTCATTAAGGAGAACCTTCCCGTGATGTGGAAGGCGAATGCAAAAGCCTGGGTAACGAGGCAACTGTTCATTGATTGGGTGAATGTCTGCTTCGGTCCGACTGTCCGAAAATATTTGGAAGAAAAGCGCCTCCCTATGAAATGTCTGCTGGTGTTGGACAATGCTCCAGCTCACCCTCCTGGCCTCGAGGAATATCTTCTGGCCGAGTATTCCTTCATTAAGGTCCTGTATCTACCGCCTAACACCACCCCTCTCCTCCAGCCCATGGACCAGCAAGTTATTTCTAATTTTAAAAAATTGTACACGAAGCATCTCTTCAAGAGATGTTTCCAAGTCACAGAGAGTACAAACCTCACTCTGCGTGAATTTTGGAAAGATCACTTCAACATCGTGATATGCCTCAAACTCATCGATCTCGCTTGGCAGGAAGTTTCGAGGCGTACCCTAAACTCATCTTGGAGGAAGCTGTGGCCTGATGCTGTCTCTGCACGAGACTTCGAGGGGTTCGGGAAGCCTGGAGGAGAAGCCGAGATCGTTGACGATCCTGAACCAATTCAGCAGTCTGAGGTGGCTGACATCGTACATCTTGGTACGTCCATAGGGCTGGAAGTTAGCGCGGAAGATATCGATGAACTTATCGAGGAGCACCACGAGGAGTTGTCGACGGACGACTTGAAGGAGTTGGAGACGATGCAAGTGAGTGATTTTCAAGAGCAGCTCTCTAGCGGTGATGAGGAGGATGTTGCACCTTTGAAAACGGCAGACATCAAGGAATTTCTTGCATGTTTCCATAAAATGGCAGACTACGTCGAAAAGGAACATCCAGAAAAAGTTTATACCAACCGTGCGCTTCAACACTGACCGTGCGCTTCAACACTGCAATGACGTTTGCCTAACGCATTTTAGAAATGTGTTGAAAAGTAGGCAGAAACAAGCTTCAATGGATAGTTTCTTATTAAAGAGGCCAGCGGTATTAGTAGGCCAAGACGAAGGTGAAAGTGAAGAAAAGAAACAGAAAAGAGGAAGGGATGAAGAATTAGAAGGTGAAAGTAAAGAAAAGAAACAGAAAAAAGAAAGTGATGAAGAAGTAGAAGAGATTTAGAAAATAAGAAAAACGTAAAGTTATAAAAAAGCAAAAAAAAAAAATTCAATTTTAAGTTTTACGTTACCGTTAAGTGTTAAAGTAATTTTTTCTTTCATTTTTATAGTTTTCCATACGTAATGTTAAGTGTTAATTATTTCTGCCATTTTTTTATTTCGTAAAGTTTAAGTGTTAATGTGTTAAGTGTGTAAATTACTGTACGTAGTCTGTCACTTGTTACGTTTTCTGCCTTATGCCATCCTCCTCTGCCGTGACTTCGTTATCGGACATCGTCTCAATCAATAGGTAAGTTTCAACTTTTTTGTTACACTAATTAACTGTAACCTTTTTTTCAGAGTGTACAGGTACTGTATCAATCATTAATTTAGGTGTACGTACAGGGAACAATACACCTTCACTGATCTATTAAATGCTTTACGTACATACAGTACCGTAACTTTTATACTGTACAGTAGTAAAGAAAACGGACCGTTTTCTTTGGGCTTGGGGGGGATAACTTGGCTATAACTACATTATTGAATAATCTCATAGTGGTTTCTGGAATGGATTAGGCTGTTTTTAACGGTTGTGTTAATTATTGAATGATAGAAATGGCTGCATTGCATGTTTATTACTACAGTTTAGCGTGTTTATGAAAGAAAAGGTGACTTTTTATAAGGCTTGGAACGGATTAGGCTATTTACATGTAAAACGCGACTCAGGATACGAAAATATCAGGATACGAAACCGCATCCTGAACGGATTAATTTCGTATCCTGAGGCATCACTGTACTTTAGTAACTTTATCCCCTTTTATCTTCTTGTATCGTTTTATCAATTCAATCGGAGAATTACTATCATAATTCGTTACTCATCTCTTTTAGAGATCTAAGGATAAACCCTTCCTTCCCTCTGAGTGCCGCCTGTAAAGGCAGCAACCCTATCCTTTGTCTTGCCATAGAGTAGTGTACTTCGGCTTGACTGAGATAAGTGTTTCTGTCCATCCTCTTTGCCGGTGAGAATCCCGGCTTTGAAATACGACAGTAACTCAGAGTATTCAGTCTTGTTGTCGGCAACTCTACCGATGGGGGATTAGTCATTCCCCTTCCGGTTACACAGTTGCCGGCATAGGAAGCCCGGCTTCCCTAGTCCACAACCGAAAGTGGTAGTACAGTTGCCGCCACCTTTCTCCCTTGTGGATTAGAAGACATTTCTTATATCCGGCAATGTCTTATGCTAAGGAATCGTTATTCCTCTGCCGCCCAAGACGGCGCCGGCATAGGAAACTGTTTCCTTGATTTGCAGCCGACAGTAGGAGGCATACCTGCCGCCTCCTTTTTTCCATGCAAAATATAAAACCCTTTCCCTTCCCCTTCGGTCCTTTAGTGATGGCCTAGCCGTCACAACCTCTGTGGCCGGTATTCTACAATCTCCCCGATTGCCAGGCTGATTACGATGCCGGCCGGGCTCCTACAAAGGCGGCCAGATTGCCGCTTCAACCTTCCCCCTAACGGAACGGAAGCAAGGCTCCGGGAAAGGTTGTGCCGGCCATGACGACTGCTGGTGGGAGACCCATTACAACTTTGAGTATTCTTCAGTCATCTCTTGGACTGCCATCCACAAACCCTGTAACCGGCAACAGATATTGTGGCTGGATGGAAGCTAGAATTAATACATTCTCTCACCTTCCATTTCAATCTTCATTCTGGGAAGAAGGCAGGAGAGGCAGTAGTCCCTTCAACCCTAATTATTGTACTAAACTATAATAATACAGTAGTCCTTCTATCCATTCTCTCTCTCTATCGGCTAGTGCCGCCAGATACTAGCCTAGCCGGTAGTATGCCGGCAGAACTACGGTATAAGAATATACAGTAGCCAGTATTCCTGCAGTATAGTAAATACAGCAGTTAGAAAACTACAGTATATAACATACAGTAGTATGATTTTTCAACATTCTGTGTATCCTTCCACAGTCCATTGTTGAGACTGCTATGCAAATGTTGAAGTGAAGTATTCCTTCAACATTCTGATGTATCTTAGATCATCAGAACAAAAATCTTTACCCTACAGTATTAATATTCACTTGTAGGGGAGTTAGTGCTAGTATACACTGATTCTAGCTCTATGTACTAGAGCTATTCCACCCTATATTTCTCTAATAAGGAAATTAATATATTAATATTGAGGAAGGTCACAGCAATTGCCTGGACAGGAAACACAGATGTGTGTCTTTCCTATTTCCTTTCTAGCTTACTATCCTAAGCTATAATTATAATAGTAAGAATTACTATTAATGCATGTGAATTTAAATCAGAGTGATAAATTACCTCATACTCATTTCACTCTTTCTTTCCTTACAGGAGGAGCCCAAGGTGAAGTGTGCAGTTATGTACGGCAACCACAAAAGTAGGAACTTTTGGGCCACAACATGTGCAGGTCTCATGCCCCCTGCTCCATCGCAACTGAAACCCTGAGGTATTGGGACCCGAAGGGCTGCACCATCTGCTTGGCCTTGATGTCCAAGGGTTTCGGTGATTCTAAGACGGCGGAGTCGAGGGATGCTGCGAGGGAAACGCTTCGAAAGTGGGTAAGAGGGTTCCAGAAGAACTCTCCTTGACCTTACCTACCAAGCGAGACAATCAGAAGCCTTCTGTTCCCTAAGGCAACGTCCGATGCGGTTGTGCCTCAGGTACGAGTCGAGCCTCCCTGCATACAACTGGCGATTGAGGCCGACATTAATAAGGCTTTGGAAGGCATGGACATCCATCAGAAAAAGATGTCAGGTGTCCTCAAACACTGAAAAGGATCTCCTTCAAGGAGACCCTGAAGAAATGGTGGCCCAGCCACCTGAGGAGGAAGAAGAATCCGGATCGAAAGAGACGGAAGACCCTCTAATGTCTGTGACGGCATATCAACCTGTGCCGTTAACCTCTTCGGCCCCAACCCCTCAACCAAACCCGCTGTTCCCCAAGGGCGAAGCGTTAATGGTGCAGATCCATTTGATGATGGAAACTATGCGCAAGGAACAGCAAGAGATGAGAAAGGAAGTTGTGGAAGCACACCGCGCAGCCGCTTCTCGCGGCTCCTACAAGCGGCCCAGAGTCACCGACTTACCTCAGTGCTCCGAAACCAACCCCCGGAGGTATGGGGAGTTCATGCCCATGATGAATGGGAAACTCTACGTCTCGGAGAAGATGGGGGCCATACCCCTCAACGATCTTCATTCTGGCCAAACTTTGCAGCTTACCCGGAATGCTTTATCAGGTTGAAGAACGAACCTGCGTCTAAAGAAGAGACGGAACCTAAGGAGGTCATGGTCTTTAACCATGACAAGGCACAGGCTCTCGACGAGTAGCCTGAAGAAAGCAGTATATACGAACTCGAAGGTTTCTGCTTTGAGCAAGAGGCATCCTACCTTCCTTGCTCCTTCCTCCAGAGCTTTTCCCTTCACGTCTAAAGCTCTCCACTGCATACTAAAGGCAGTTGATGCGGGCAAACCACGCCCTACGCTAGAGGAGTGTAGATCATTGTCTCTAGCCCTGCCTACGGGCGAGAAGGACTGAAACGAGGTCCATCTAACCTTCTCGATCGCAAAACTAGATGCAGATAACGCAGGACAGCAGTTCTACGAGAACCTGCCGAAGCTGTCGGACTTTCTTCTGCGAAGAGAACAGGAGACAAAAGAGAGACTAGCCACCTCACTCTCTCTAGAACTGCATGGAGATGTGTGCAGGCATCTCAAGCACCCCAGATATGTACACGGTCCTAGCCAAGATGCACTTGGCTACACTAAGTTAAGGACAAGTACGCTTTTGTGAAGGCCAGGAGGGCCTGTACAGAGTACGTGTTTGCCAATGCAATGATCAAGCACGAGCCTAGGAAGTTGATTACTTCATGTATCTGGGGCAAGGACCTCTTCCCAAAGGAAGCAGTCCAAGAGGTAGTTGCTAAAGCCGCCACGAAGAATAGTTATCTTCTCCAAAAGTGGGGCATGTCTTCCAAAAAGGAAATCATCCTCTGACGCTGGTCCCCAACCCAAGAACAGGAAGACAAAGAAGCCACTAGTGCCTCATAGACCTGCACAACATCTCACTGTTACCATGAACACAGTGCCGCAAATGGTTGCCCAGCCGCAAACCACTTTCCAGATGGTGCCTCAGCAGTTAGTAGCCCAGTCACCAGCCTTTAACCCAGGCTTTGAGAGGCACACCACTACCTTTCGCCCAAAAAGGTAGAGGATCTAGACGAGGCTCCTCAAGAAATCCCTCAAGGGGGTACAGGAGGACGTGGTCAGGGTAGCAAACCCTCCGGATCATCCAAGCAATGAGATGCTACAGGTAGGAGGAAGACACTTTCCCGAAATCCACTTTCGGGATCGTTGGACCTTCCGATCCCTGGGCCCATAGCCTAATCAAGAATGGATCAGGGTGGAAATGGAACAGAACTCCACCTTCCTTTCCTCAATTCTTCCAACACTCCACCCCCTTATTGGAATATACCTTAGAACTCTTGAACAAAAAGGTCATAAGGAAAGCAAAGTCCATTAAATTCCAAGGAAGGTTGTTTTGTGTTCCCAAGAAGGACTCGGACAAACTTAGTCATTCTAGACTTGTCTCCACTCAGCAAGTTCATCGAGAACAACAAGTTCCGGATGTTAACCTTACAACACATAAGGACCCTGTTACCGAAAGGGCTGTACACAGTCTCAATAGACCTAGCAGAGCAGATGCTTACTAGCACCTTTCAGTCAGCCACCCCCTCTCCTCCTACCTAGGATTCAAGTTACAGAAGACAAAGTATGTCTTCAAAGCCATTCCCTTCAAACTAAACATAGCCCCAAGGATATTCACAAAACTTGCGGACACAGTCGTACAACAGCTACGCTTAGAAGGCATTCAGGTACCAGCATACCTGGACGACTGGCTGTGTGGGCAGCATCCAAAACTGCTTGTCAGCAGGCAGCCGCGAAGGTGATCCAGTTCCTGGACCATCTGGGTTTCAAGATCAACTACAAGAAGTCTCGCCTCTCTCCGGCTCAATAGTTTCAATGGTTGGGAATCCATTGGAACTTGCAGTCACACCGCCTCTCCATTCCACCGAAGAGGAGAAGAGAGATTGCGGGTTCTGTCAAGACTACTGATATCCTACAAGATTTCAAGATGCCAACAGGAAAGAGTAACGGGCTCTCTCCAGTTTGCAGCAGTAACAGACCCAGTGCTAAGAGCACAACTAAAGGATGCGTCAGGAGTCTGGAGAAGATACGCATCAAACGCTCGAAGAGATCAGCAGAGACCGACACCGACCTTAATGCGTTCGCTTCTGAGGCCGTGGTCGAAGGTCAAGAGCCTAGCAAGGACTATTCACTTACAACCACCTCGCCCGTCAGTAGTCATACACACAGATGCCTCACCGAAAGGATGGGGAGGTCATTCCCATCAAAGGAAAGTACAAGGGAACTGGTCACACCAGTTCAAGACCTTTCACATCAACATTCTGGAGGCCATGGCAGTCTTCCTGACGTTGAAGAAACTATCCCCTCACAGATCAGCCCACATCAAGTTGGTCTTGGACAGCGAGGTGATGGTGAAATATCTGAGCCGACAAGGCTCGAGATCGCCCTACATCAATCATGTGATGTTGGCCATCTTTCGCTTGGCAAGAAAGAAAAGATGGCACTTATCAGCAGTTCACCTACAAGGATTCCGCAATGTGACGGTGGACGCTCTATCCAGGCGAAAGCCAATAGAATCAGAATGGTCCCTAGACGCAGACTCATTCTCCTTCATCATGGAAAAAGTCCCAGAACTGCAGATCGACCTCTTCGCAACGAGCGACAATAAGAAACTACCTCGATATGTAGCCCCATACGAGGACCCTCGGGCAGAAGCGATGGACACCATGTCCCTCGATTGGAAAAGATGGAATCATATCCATCTGTTCCCTCCAACAAATCTCCTGCTGAAGGTCCTCAACAAGCTGAGATCCTTCAAGGGGACAGCAGCAGTAATGGCCACCAAATGGCCCAAAAGCAATTGGTTCCCTTTAGTGATAGAACTGAAGCTGAGGCCGTTTCCTCTACCGAACCCAGTTCTATCCCAACTGGTTCAGAAGTCAACTGTTTACGTTTCATCATTGAGAACCAAAAACCTACACCTCATGATTTTCTCGCCTTAGCAGCCAAGAAAAGGTTTGGGATCTCAAAAGACATCGACTTTAAAGAAGAATACAAGTCAAAGTCAACCAGAAGACAATATGAATCGTCTTGGAAGTGGGTCTCCTTTGTCAAAGCAAACAGGCCGGCAAATATCTCGATAGACTTCTGCCTATCCTTTTTCATCCACCTTCATGAGCAAGGCCTGGCTTCCACCACAATAACTACGTGAAGTCAGCTTTGACTAGACACCTTCTCTACGCCTTCCAGGTGGACCTGTCAAACGAAATCTTCAATAAGATTCTGAAAGCATGCGCTAGACTTAAACCAGCAACCCCTCCAAAGCCCATATGTCCTTTGTCCTTGGACAAAGTCTTGCACTACGCTTCGAACTTGAACAACAAAGATTGTTCCCTAAAGGATCTAACACAGAAAATGATATTCTTGTTCGCTATAGCCTCAGGGGCTAGAGTTAGTGAAATAGTGGCCCTATCTAGAGGCAAGGGCCATATTCAGTTCATAGAAGAGGGAGAACTGAACCTTTTTCCCAATCCTACCTTTCTCGCCAAAAACGAGTTTCCCACCAAAAGGTGGGGTCCTTGGAGAATCTGCCCTCTGAAGGAAGATGTCTCTCTATGTCGAGTAGTGTGTCAGGGTCTATCTCCGAAGAACTTCAGACTTCAAGAAAGGACAGCTCTTCATAGGCGAAACCTCAGGATCAAACTTATCCCTAAAACAACTGAGGGCAAAACTCACCTACTTTATTCGCATAGCAAATCCTGACAGCACACCCACAGGTCACAATTCTAGAAAAATTGCTTCCTCGCTGACCTTCTTAAAGCATATGGACTTTGATAGACTCCGCTCATATACCGGTTGGAAATCCTCTCGTCTTTTATAAACATTACGCGAAGCAAATGCATGAAATAAAACACTTTGTGGTGGTGGCAGGTAGTGTTATAAAACCTGTCTAGTGCTGCGATGAACAGTGAACTGTTTGGGACTTAAACAGTGTAAAGGGTGAACAGGTATTAGCACCTTTGAGTGTAATACCTTCTATTGAGAACCACTATGGTGGTTCTTGGACTGTTCTATATAGGTGTAGAACCTAACTAATAACACTAGTGCCGTGTGAACATTCGTACACAGTGTTAAAGCATATCCAACATCTAAGTGAAATCAATCTAATAATTTCACAATTTTGAGTGGCACTTGTGCTTTATCAATATATATTTCTTCCCTCACAGGTTACAAATATATATATTACCTTGAAGATGTTAATTATGTAAAAGATTCTATATTTATAATACATTCGTTGTATTTAATTTTGTCTATACAAATAAATACATGAAATGTATTTGCATCTTATTCACCCTACATGAAATTACCATATTTCCCGTGTCATGACGCACCTTTTTTCATGAAAAATGCCCCCAAAATCACCCTGTGTCTTAAGAAAAAGTTGTACAGGGGAGTTTGACACACCTCAAACACCAAACTATTGACTTACAAGTACTCAAACTCACTGGGATAGAATATAAACCTACAATTATCATTCATTTTTATATTACATGTCATTTAACGAAGTACAGTAGCAAATTATTTGTTTATTTCGGTAATCAGCTGATGACTCAGTAACCCCATTCCCCAAGTAAACATGCCAACTAATGGTCTCGTAGCAGACAACACTATGACAGTGTTGTTTATTCAGTATATATCTACTTGCTCATATTTTGTTGATATTTTGTAATAAAGCAATATATTGATAACGACTTTGTAGCCTGAGTTCCGAAATAATACAGACAGACAGTTGCTGAATACTGTTAGTTGAGTGCAGTATTACCAAGTTAGCAGAAAAGTGACTAGATCCAGAATTGCATAAACAGTAGCGAAAGTATTCCACCTAAAAGAATTTATAGATTTCTATAATCAATAACTATATTTGTGTGAATATTCATAGGGTATACGAGGAATTTTGGAACTATTACTAGAATTTTACATCTTTACCAAAATTTTATAAAGAACATTTGGCAACGCTGCTTTCATGTAAACAACACTTGAAACACCAAGCACTCTGAGTAAACGTGTAGTTGTGGTGGAAACTACGACTGGTTTAGTAGTTTCTTATAAGAATATGTAATAGAATTGGGATAATCGGCATATAGCTAATAAATATTAACTAGAACATTTCATAATACACCCAAAATAAGAAAAGTTACTGTGCCAGACAATAATCACGCTAGAGTCGCTGACCATGGATTTCTGCTAAGAAGTTTTTAAAATCCTCATTTTTTTCTTTTTTTTCTAAAACTGCCTTGCTAATTCAAGGGTGCGTCTCACCACTTGTAGCGTCTTATCACATGGGAAATACGGTAAATAAAATTTCCAGTCTTTAATTTTTATTCCTAAAAATAAAAATACTTGTTGATATTCTTATGTAAGAACAACCTGGTAATCGCTAAAGTTCCAATTTGTTCCTATAAATACAACCTTGACGCTTTATAGTCGGTATCGACACATTCCCTGCACGGGGCAGGAAGCCCTAGGTTAGTTCCAAACTTAGTGGATATGACAAATAACGGTAATGTCATATATACATTTGGTCTGGGAGACCATATAATAATTTGAGTCAAGATAAAAGGCACTTATACAAACCCACAGATATAGTACTTTCAAGTAATTCTCTGGTAATCTTCCATCAGGACAACATGGCTGAGCCCAAAAAACGGATTTTGAGCAAAGCGAAAAATCAATTTTTGGGTGATATGGCCATGTCGTCCTGATGGACCCTCCCTCATTTCCAAAAGGAGTATAAAACTATGTAACAAAGTCCCCACCCGAAACTACCCTATCTGCGGCTATCCATGCTTAATTGCAACAAGGAATAGTTACGCCGTAGTAGTACTGGGAGGGGGATCCACCGGGTAACCTTGATAATGGCTCCCCTTCAATTTCACCACTCTTCCCCCTCAAAGTGAAAACTCTATTTGGGGTGAAGATTGCTGTGTGTCGTATCAAGAAATACGTCCCCTGATATTATGCGATATCCTTAAAAGTTATTTTTCAATATTAAACTTACCCGATGATCATATAGCTGTCAGCTCTGCTGCCCGACAGAAAAAACCTACGGGCGGAATACGCCAGCGATCGCTATACAGGTGGGGGTGTACATCAACAGCGCCATCTGTCGAGCAGGTACTCAAGTACTCGATGTCAACACAGAACCAATTTTCTCTCTGTCGTGCCACCGGCAAGACCTACTGAATACGCTCTTGTTTTCTGGATTGATTTTCACGTTATTTGGTGAAGTATTCATTTCTGGTTATTAGCTATCGCTGTGCAGAAGTTATCTTCAATACTTCCTTGCATTCTTTTTTGGATTTTGGATTATTTGTTGATGACTTGGATAGATTTTGAATTCCCCCCTTTTGACTAATTCAAGATGTCTGACCCTTCTCAAGTCCCCAAGTACAGGAAATGTAGCGCTAGGGACTGTTCAAGGCGTCTTCCGAAGGCCTCTATCGATCCGCACACCATTTGTTCCAATTGTAGGGGTAAAGCCTGTCAATTGGAAGATCGATGTGAGGAATGCGCTGGGCTTTCGGAATTCGGGTTTCAAGAATTCCTGAAATATGCACGTAGGCTAGAGAAGGATAGGATCAGGAGGAGTTCGTCTCGCTCAATTGATTTTTCCTCTCCCCATGCCCCTCAACCTATTCCTTCCCCTGTAGTGGTTGCACCCGACCCCCCTGCTAGCTCTCATCAACCTTCAATGTCAGATATGATGCGTGCCATCCAGGCTCTAGGTGAGAGAGTCGAGTCATTGGCGAATGACCGCAATCAACTCATGGCTGACGTCAGAGAGTTGAAAGGTAAAAGTGCAGTGGGAAGTGAAGTGAGTGTCAGTGCAGTGAAAAGTGTCAGTGTTACGCATGAGGGTGCGTCTGTTCGTGCCTGTCGTCCTCCCAGTCCGGGACCTCTTGCAAGCTCCCAAGCCCAGGGGAGAAGCAATGTCGTACGACCAAAGGGTTCGACAGGCTTTAATCAGCGGACAGACGTACCCTCCGTGGTTTCGGACGTATCTTACCGAGATCGTCCCACCCACAAGAAGACGAGTGAGCCCGTTCATTCCTCGTCTGCGGAAGAGGTTTCTCGACAGAAACGATGGACCAAGGTCTCACGGCCTCTTAAACGTAAGGTCCCTTCCGAGCTAGTCCAACGGCCCAGGTGTAGCCACTGGGTCAGTTCGGACTCGCTGCAGTCCTCCGACGACTGCACACCTCCTAAGAGAGGCAAAGTGGTACCGCAACAGGCAGTAACTCCGTCTGTTGCCGCACCCGCTGTTTTAGACCCTCAGTCACAACGGACAGTAGCTCCGTCTGTTGCCGCTTTTGTAGACCCTAAGTGGTCTTTGCTGCAGTCTATGCAGACTCAGTTAGCTGCTGTTATGCAGGAGTTTCGTGCGGAGAAGGTTGACGCTGCACCCGTTAACCTACAACCTGCCACGGTTGTGCGCCCAGCAGACGCTGAGGCTACCTGCTCCCACACTCCAGCTGTGAGAGCTCCTCCACCCATGCGCAGTCGACCCTGCCAGACGCATGCTGACGTTCACAGACGCACGGAACCCTCCGTTGCCGTGCGTGAGCTACCACAACAACAGGAGGGTGGAGTTAGGCTGCCGTGTTTTGACGCGGTGCGTCAGCCTCCGCAACCCACGGTGGTCTCCGCTATCCTTCCACAGTCGGGAGTAGACTCTTTGCGCACCCACTCAGCTTTGGTTGTTGCCAGTTCTCAGACTGACCAACAATGGCATGATGTTGGGTCCAGTGCAGCCACGCATGCACCCGTGCTGCCGGACTCAGCCGTCCAGCCCACTCCGTTGCCTCTTCCTCCTCAACATTCAGACGATGGTATCTCTGATGATGACGAAGCTGCACATCTTGACGACCAACACTCGGACATCGAAGAACCCAAGACCTCGCCTCCCTCCTTAGACTTTAGGAAGGTGCTTGCGCTGTTCAAGGATTTATATCCGGATCAGTTTGTGTCTGCAGCACCACGCTCGCCTCCCTCTGAGTTCACTTTAGGCATGCAGTCAGCAGCACCTGCCTTTACGAAGCTCGTACTCGCTCGCTCGTCCAAGAGAGCTTTAAGGGTACTGGGAGAATGGTTGCAGTCCAATAAGCAACTTGGTAAGACATCCTTCATGTTTCCCCCGGTCAAGCTTGCTTCCAGATCTAGCGTCTGGTATGCTACGGGAGAAGTTCTCGGCTTGGGAGTTCCTGCCTCTGCCCAGGGCGACTTCTCAAGTCTGGTAGACTCTCCCCGCAGGCTGGCTATGAGACGCTCCAAGATTTGCTGGACTCCTTCGGATATGGACCATCTTTTGAAGGGAGTTTTCCGCGCATTCGAAGTCTTTAACTTCTTGGACTGGTGTTTGGGAGCGTTGAGCAGGAAGACCTCCCCTTCTGATAAGGAAACTTCCATGCTCATCATGTCCTGCATGGACAAAGCCATACGGGATGGTTCTAGTGAGCTTGCGGCTTCTTTCGTGTCTGGGGTTCTCAAGAAGCGAGATCACCTTTGCTCCTTCTTGTCAGCTGGAGTCACCCCATGTCAAAAGTCGGAGCTTATGTTTGCTCCACTCTCGAAGTGTCTCTTCCCTGAAGAGTTGATCAAGGAGATTGCTGCCTCCTTGATCCAGAAAGACACCCATGACCTGGTGGCGTCATCCGCACGCAAAACCACCCCTTTGCCCTCCGTACCTAGACCTAGGATGGACACTCCAGCGTCAAGGTTCATTCCGCCCTTTCGTGGCAGAGCCTCCAGCAGAGGAGGTGCTCGTGCCGGAAGTCAACGTGGGAGTAAGAAGAAGGGTTCCAAGTCCTCTAGAGGCAGAGTCTGACTGCCACCTTCTTCAGACAGCAGTGGGAGCCAGGCTCAAGAACTACTGGCAGGCCTGGGAGAACAGGGGCGCAGACGCACAGTCTGTGAAGTTACTCAGGGAGGGGTACAAGATTCCATTCTTACGCAAGCCCCCTCTAGCAACAACTCCCATCGACCTCTCTCCCAGGTACAGAGAGGAGGACAAGAGACTAGCTTTACAGCAAGAGGTGTCTCTCTTACTACAAAAGGGAGCGGTAGTCATAGTCCGGGACCATCAATCCCCGGGCTTCTACAACCGCCTCTTCTTAGTGCCGAAGAAGACAGGAGGGTGGAGACCGGTGCTAGACGTCAGTTCTCTGAATGTCTTTGTCACAAAGCAGACGTTCACCATGGAGACGACAAAGTCGGTTCTAGCATCGGTCAGGAAGGAAGACTGGATGGTCTCGTTAGACCTAAAGGACGCTTACTTTCACGTCCCCATCCACCCAGATTCCCAACCTTTGCTAAGGTTCGTTTTCGGGAAGGTTGTATACCAGTTCCAAGCCCTGTGCTTTGGCCTAAGCACGGCACCTCTAGTTTTTACCAAACTGATGAGGAATATTGCCAAATTCCTGCATTTAGCAAACATCAGAGCCTCCTTCTATTTGGACGACTGGCTTTTAAGAGCTGCGTCAAGTCGTCGCTGTCTGGAGAATCTACAGTGGACTCTAGATCTGACCAAGGAATTGGGTCTCCTGGTCAATATAGAAAAGTCCCAACTCGTCCCATCCCAAACTATAGTATACCTAGGAATGGAGATTCAGAGTCAAGCTTTTCGGGCTTTTCCGTCGGCCCCCAGAATCAGTCAAGCCCAAGAATGCATCCAGTCCATGATGAAGAAGGACCGATGTTCAGTCAGACAGTGGATGAGTCTGTTAGGGACGCTTTCATCACTAGACCAGTTCATCGCGTTAGGGAGACTCCACCTCCGCCCCCTTCAATTTCACTTGGCTGCTCACTGGAGAAAGGACAAGACGCTAGAAGCGGTCTCGGTTCCTATTTCCGAGAAGATGAAGTCGTCACTGACTTGGTGGAAGAACAACATTCTCCTCAGGGAGGGTCTGCCACTAGCTGTTCAGACCCCCGACCACCTTCTCTTCTCGGACGCATCGGACACGGGCTGGGGTGCGACGTTGCACGGTCGGGAATGCTCGGGCACGTGGAATGCGGTTCAAAGCGAGTTGCACATCAACTGCAAGGAGCTACTGGCAGTTCATCTGGCCTTGAGAAGCTTCAAGTCCCTCCTTCTAGGCAAGGTAGTGGAGGTGAACTCCGACAACACCACAGCCCTGGCGTACATCTCCAAGCAAGGAGGGACTCATTCGATGATGTTGTACGAGATCGCAAGGGACCTCCTCACCTGGTCAAGAGATCGAAACATATCCCTTGTAACGAGGTTCATTCAAGGCGACATGAATGTCATGGCAGACCGCCTCAGCCGGAAGGGTCAAATCATCCCAACAGAGTGGACCCTTCACAAGAATGTATGCAACAGACTATGGGCATTGTGGGGCCAGCCCACCATAGATCTGTTCGCAACCTCAATGACCAAGAGGCTCCCAATTTATTGTTCACCGATTCCGGACCCAGCAGCAGTTCACATAGATGCCTTTCTTCTGGATTGGTCCCATCTAGACCTTTATGCGTTCCCCCCCGTTCAAGATTGTCAACAGAGTACTGCAGAAGTTCGCCTCTCACGAAGGGACAAGGTTGACGTTGGTTGCTCCCCTCTGGCCCGCGAGAGAATGGTTCACCGAGGTACTGCAATGGCTAGTAGACGTTCCCAGAACACTTCCTCTAAGAGTGGACCTTCTGCGTCAGCCGCATGTAAAGAAGGTACACCCAAGCCTCCACGCTCTTCATCTGACTGCCTTCAGACTATCGAAAGACTCTCGAGAGCTAGAGGCTTTTCGAAGGAGGCAGCCAGAGCGATTGCTAGAGCTAGGAGGACATCCACTCTCAAAGTCTACCAGTCGAAGTGGGAAGTCTTCCGAAGCTGGTGCAAGTCCAAATCAGTATCCTCAACCAGTACCTCTGTAACTCAGATAGCTGACTTCCTTTTATACCTAAGGAAGGAAAGATCCCTTTCAGCTCCCACGATCAAGGGTTACAGAAGCATGTTGGCAGCAGTCTTCCGTCACAGAGGCTTAGATCTTTCCAACAACAAAGATCTACAGGACCTCCTTAAGTCTTTTGAGACATCGAAGAGCGTCGGTTGGCCACACCAGGTTGGAACTTAGACGTGGTACTAAGGTTCCTTATGTCAGCAAGGTTCGAACCACTTCAATCAGCCTCTTTAAAAGATCTCACGTTGAAAACTCTTTTCCTCGTCTGCTTAGCAACAGCTAAAAGAGTCAGTGAGATACACGCCTTCAGCAGGAACATTGGATTTACATCTGAAACGGCTACATGTTCCTTACAGCTTGGTTTCTTAGCCAAAAACGAACTTCCTTCTCGTCCTTGGCCCAAATCGTTCGATATTCCAAGCCTTGCTAATTTGATTGGAAATGAACAAGAAAGAGTACTATGCCCGGTAAGAGCTCTTAAGTACTATTTGAAACGGACTAAGCCATTACGTGGACAATCAGAAGCTTTATGGTGCGCCATTAAGAAACCTTCTTTACCAATGTCGAAGAATGCAGTTTCTTATTATATCAGACTTTTAATTCGAGAAGCTCATTCCCATCTGAATGAGGAGGACCATGCTTTGCTGAAGGTAAGGACACATGAAGTTAGAGCTGTCGCAACTTCAGTGGCCTTCAAACAAAACAGATCTCTGCAGAGTGTAATGGATGCAACCTATTGGAGAAGCAAGTCAGTGTTCGCATCATTTTACCTTAAAGATGTCCAGTCTCTTTACGAGAACTGCTACACCCTGGGACCATTCGTAGCAGCGAGTGCAGTAGTGGGTGAGGGCTCAGCCACTACATTCCCATAATCCCATAACCTTTTTAATCTTTCTCTTGAAATGCTTTTTATTGTTGTTCTTTGGGTTGTCCGGAAGGCTAAGAAGCCTTTCGCATCCTGGTTGATTTGGCGGGTGGTCAAATTCTTTCTTGAGAAGCGCCTAGATTAGAGGTTTTGATGAGGTCCTTTAGTATGGGTTGCAGCCCTTCATACTTCAGCTCCTAGGAGTCGCTCAGCATCCTGTGAGGATCGCGAGGCTCAGTAAGGAAGACGTACTTAAAAAGGCAGAGTAATTGTTCAAGTCGACTTCCTTACCAGGTACTTATTAATTTTATGTTTGTTATTTTGAATAACTGCTAAAATGAAATACGGAATACTTAGCTCTTAATGTTAACATATATGCTGGTCTCTACCCACCCCCCTGGGTGTGAATCAGCTATATGATCATCGGGTAAGTTTAATATTGAAAAATGTTATTTTCATTAGTAAAATAAATTTTTGAATATACTTACCCGATGATCATAAATTAAAGGACCCACCCTTCCTCCCCAATAGAGACCCAGTGGACCGAGGAGAAAATTGGTTCTGTGTTGACATCGAGTACTTGAGTACCTGCTCGACAGATGGCGCTGTTGATGTACACCCCCACCTGTATAGCGATCGCTGGCGTATTCCGCCCTTAGGTTTTTTCTGTCGGGCAGCAGAGCTGACAGCTATATGATCATCGGGTAAGTATATTCAAAAATTTATTTTACTAATGAAAATAACATATTAAGGATACTCGCACCAGGAGTTAGAAATCTGGAAACCTGCAGTTAATTCTCTGGGAGTATCACTGTAGCCAAATGTCCCTAAGAAAGCTACCTAAAGGAACCTTGCATCAGGACGACATGGCCATATCACCCAAAAGTACATTTTTCGCTTTGCTCAAAATCCGTTAAATAGCCTAGACACAAAGTAAACATTTGTTATGCATTAAGCTCTCACTTCGACCAAGAAAGACTTGGACGAGTCATCCTTCATAGTAAGTAGTGCTTTTTCTAACAGCCATAATAATATTAATAACAAGGGGAGGAAAAGAAAAGCCCACCAAGGCCATCCTCTGTCCCACCCAGTAACCAAAATCTTATGCAAAGTTTTCTTCTGAGGAAGCAATGCTACTAGGCCCTTGAATACTTTCCTTATCCTCTTTTTGATTATTTTACTAATAATTTTACAAATAGTGATCAGGAATATTTTGAAGCTCATTTTCAAGTTAATATTTTGAGGCTCTCCTTGAGTTAAATGGTAAAACATGTCCCCATTAGGTGAATTCAGATTAATATTATTACTTTATGACACATGAAATTATACACAAAAAAGAAAACATGCATCAATATTTCTATAATGGAAAACAAATAAGAAATTTAAAAGTAATAAGTGTCATTTTCAGGCAGACAAGAAAAAATGCAATAATATTTCTAGAATGGAAAACAAATTAGAAATTTAAAAATAATTAGTGTGTCACTTTCAAACCTTGGTGCAATTTCAGAACGAACCTTTACTACATACAACTAGAGCTCGGTGAAAAGCATACAAGATACACAAATGCCAAGCTGCTTCCCTGTCTCGTCCCATTTTATGCATGATTGAGTCGAGTAAATGAGAAGAGACTTGCAAGACTACTGCTCTGACCATCCTTGCTACTTCTCCAAGCGGCCTGTCAGATCAGACCAAATTACGCTTTCACCTTGCACGTGGACACCTGAATCACATTAAATGTGTAATAAAGTTTTCAAACACAAACCATAGGAAAATGACATTGGATAGCAAATTTTACACAAAAACATTTCCCAAAGCTAATGACACTATTCTAATATAGACTTTGTACAATCATGACTAAAAAGATGACCTTATGAAAGAAGCTTTCTTTTTTACTGACCACGTGGGTAGACTGTTATGAAACATGATTCCAATTTAAAATTTACATAGTTTGAGGTAGAATAAGTTTTAATTGAACCCTACAACTCTTCATAATACTATCCTCACCTATAATCTCTTCCTATACAATCACAAGCATACATTCCCTCAAAATATCTCTGCCAATAATCAAAGGAACAGATTCTTTATTACGTATTTTACTCCAATCATGTCTAACCTAATACAGTAAATAGCTACAATTTACGGTAATATAGTTATGATCAAAATATTTTTAGTAATTAATGATACTTTCTGGAATTAACCCAACCTGAAATGAAATTTAAGATGTATTTTCAAGTTACCAAAATCAGCTCAGACACAAGAAAGAGATATTCTTTACTTAAAACAGGCACAAGATGAACAAATTTTGAATATATGTTTTCAGTATTGTTCGAAACACTAACATATCTGAGCTCCTAAATGCCTTTCAATGCAAGGCAGTTAAAGAATATTACCAACGAAGGCAAATATATTGCTATATTATCAAATATTTAATCATCAATAATATCAAGCAGTCACTAAGAACATTATACTGTATTTAATGATGTTGAATTCATTAGGGGTTTTATTTCAGGAAAAAAGTACATGTAACAGAAAAACAGGACCAACACTTATAATTTCTAAAGTTAACTATTATTAGGAAAATATGTACCAATAGAAGAGCCAAGCATCAAACTCAAATCTCTACGAATAAAAAGAAAAAGGATAATCATTTATATCTTGGTGACTTTATAAAGATTGAAATATTTTCCCTAAATAGTTCATCAAATTCGCATAATAAATTTACTTCAAACATGACAAATTCGGAGATAATTTGTATTTTTCCTAACCATACAAACCTTAGCTATTTACATCGGGGTTTACTTTCGGCGTAGCTGAAATTGACGAGCCATTAGATTTTAACGAGGGTTTACTACCCCGCGCTAGTTAGCAGGGTCTACCCCTCCCTCCCTCACACACCGGTGAAATGTCTCACTTCACTAAGAGTTAAGACTTGACTTGGGGGACAGGGCTGGTGGGCAAATATGTGTAAATAGCTAAGGTTTGTATGGTTAGGAAAAATACAAATTATCTCCGAATTTGTCATTTGTTCCGTAACCGAAATACAAACCACGCTATTTACATTGGGTGACTTACCCCTTAGGAAGGGTGGAAAGTCCCCAGCCATACTGGCTTTGGCTTACCCGGGGACTCAAAATCCGAGCGAGTCGCACTCGAGAAAAGGAGTCCCTGCACCTCACAAGTTCCTTACTCCGCAAGGAAATGTGTGGCCTACATAAGCTTGTGTGAAGGAGGAAAGTGTGACCCGTCCTAGGCAGTTGACCTGGAGTTCTAGAAGGAACTCTGGGTTAGGACGTTCCCAATACCACCTCGTCAGGGTATGGGGGACGCGACAGTATTGTCTCAATACTTGGAACACAAGGAAGCATGGTTTACCTGCAGAGGTTTGAGGTCAGCTATGTAGAGACCAGGATGCTGCTTCCCCAGTAGAGGGGACGATGAAGAAAGAAGTAAGGGCCAGACATACTTCTTCCGTTCATGCAGTCTAAAACCTGGTAACAATGCCCTCAACCTTCTGCTACCTATCCGAAAAGGAGCCTGAGGTTAGACCAGCTGTTGTGTAGCCACCACAGAGCGATAGAAACGTATCGATACCCCTGTGGGTCACGTCCTGCAGGAAGTGGGCTGTGAAGGTCATTAGACGCTTCCAGACTCCAGCTTGTAGCACCTGCGTCACAGAGTAGTTCTTCTTGAAGGCGAGGGACGTTGCGATGTATCAGACATCTTGCTGTAGGGCGACGTGACGGGGGAGGGTCTGGATTCAGGTCGAGATGAATGCCCTTGAGTCCGAGCTGAAAAGGCATACTGGTGACTCTCCCCTGTGTCCTTCATGTGCTCCCAAACCGGGCTTGCACGTGAGGACAAACTGCAGCTGTTAAAGATAACCCCTCGGTTCCTTTACTGGCAAGAAGGAGAAGGTCTGGGTCATCTGATACAGAACGGAGACTCGAAATCTTGAAGGAGTCGAACCGAAGGTCCGGGACTCCAAGATTCTGAGTCTAGAAAACAACTCAGGAGCGAACCTGAATGTTACCTCCCCCTATTCTCTTGAAAGGGCGGAGTCGTACGAGACCATGAAGATTGCTTACACACTGGCCGAGGCCAGAGCGAGCAGGAGCACCGTCCTCCAAGACGGACGACGATCAGAGGCCTGACGTAATGGTTCGTAAGAAGATCTCTTAAGGGACTTAAGAGTCCGAACCATGCTCCATGGAGGAGGTCTCACTCCGACTGGGGGCAGGTACGTTCGTAGCTTCGCATGAGCGAAGAAAGATCCAGCGGGAAGGAAAAACCTATTCCTTTCAGCCTGAAGGCCAGGGAAAGGCTGAGCGATAGGCTTCACTGCCGAGCGCGGAAACGAGTTTCCTCCCGCCGATAAGCAATAACTCCGTTATTGCTGGAGTAGAGGCCTCAAGGGAAGAGGTACCTCTCCCACGACACCAACCACCGAAGACTCTCCACTTCGCCTGGTAGACCCCTGCGGATGACTATCGCATGTGACGCGACCTCCGCTCCGCGCCTGTTGCGAGTTGTCTCTTCGTGAGGAGGCGGCGTAGTGTCTCTAGGCGTGAAGCCGAAGCGATGCTACTGCTTGTGAAAGATGTTGTAGTGTGGTTGTTTGAGTAGCCTGTGTCGTGGAAGAAGCTCTCCCGGGAGTTCCGTCAGGGGATGCAGAAGGTCCGGAAACCGTACTGCGTATAGTTGCAGCGGAGCTCTCAGGGCCATCGAAAGGTTGACAGACAACCTGGTCTCATTGAGACCCCTCCTCAACAGACAACAATGGTGGGAAGACGTAGGCGTCGATGCTGTCTCACCGTCATCGGAAAGCATCTTGCCAAAGAGTCTTGGGGTCTGAGACTGGGGGGAAGTACAGCGGAAGCTTGAAGTTCCAGGCTGTCGTGATCAGGTCCCCCAGGCCAGGACTTGCTGGTTACTAGAGGCCAAAGACCCCCAGGTGCTCTCTATCTGTGAGGCTCTGCTCAGATTGTCGGAGAGAACATTCCCCTGCCCGGAATGAGCGAGCCGATAGCGGTATCGAGTGGACTAAGGATCATCTCAGTATCTCTACTGCAAGATGCGAAAGTATGAAAATGTACCTCCCTGCTGGTTGGAATACGCCAGTACCATGGAGTTGTCGCGCACGGAGCGACTTGGCAGGATCTGTAGGATCTGTAGAAGGGCCAGACTACGGCCTCTAAGCCTACCTGAATGATGAGGAGGTACCCTTCAGGTCCTGACGATAGGGCTGAACCGAAACATGCCCCCCCCCCTTTTCTTTGACGAGTCCGAGAACAGTATTAAATGCGGGGAAAGGACGAGAATATCCACTCCCATGCAAGAGGTTCCACAAGTCAACATCCATTGCAGGTCTAATTGTTCCGCTGGTCCCATGGGGGCCAGAAAGTCCGGTTAATCGTTGCTTTGATTCCACCGGAACTTGGGCCGCCTAACAGGGAACTTATCCTGAGGCGCCCATTCAGGACGTAGACGGGTCAATGAGGAAAGGAGACCCAGGAAACGTACCAAGATAGGGCTGAAAGCTCTCCTTGACTGAGAAAAGGTTCTGCGACTCTCCTCAGCCTCGCCACAGTCAACTGAAGGGAAGGCTCGTAGAAGGAGTCAATATCATGGCTAGATATTCCAGATGTTGAGGCAGAAGTAGAGAAGGATCCTAGCGAATTACCATGATCCCTCACTCTTGGTGAAGTCCCGGAAGCTTGTCCCGGTGTTGAAGAAGGTCGAACCCGAGACTACCGGAGTTGGCCAGACCTCCAAAAAGCGAAGGAGGCGGAAGCTTGCTCCTGAGCGGCCATGAGGAAAGCAGGGAGAGTTCTTTGGTGAAAACCTGCGATGCTGCGGCGGGATCGCCACACAGCATCTTAAGCAGGAACATCTGTAGTCTAGGCTGAATTCCAAGTGCTTCCTGGAAGATGGATGGAATGGGACCTGCAATTACCCGTCCTTCCGATCCAGGGCATAAGGAGTCTTGCGGTCTCGTTACCAGTCTGATCGACTCTGCTGTTCCACGCTGGACGAAGTTTGTTCGACAAGCTTGATCAGAGCTGAGAGGTCGACGACGGAACTCCCGTCTCAGATGCTTTCCTACAAGAAAGGATCGACTGAAGAAGCCGGGGGGGGAAGCCGTAGACGACCCTATGGAGGACCTTCTCCTAAAGCATGGCTCCTTCTGTCCAACGGGCAAACTTCTTGCCGACCCCATGGCATAGAGGCTCAGCGACACTGGATTCGCGGACAGTGGAGGAGAGACGTTAAGAGCGAGGCGCGATATCCTTGGCTGATCACGGAGATCGTGCAGGAATCGGCATCGGGAAGCAGTTATCCGGACGAGTAACCTTAGGCATCCCCCCAGCGTGAGACCTGCAAGGGGGGTTGCCAATCCTGGAGTTTGTAAACTCTGCCGCTCCCTCTAGGATTATGCCTCCCTGGAAGAACTTCCCGTCCTACCTGTCCCTGACAGGAGGGGACTGCTATTGTACACCTTGTCTTAGCTGACGTAGCCAGTTCCGATAACCTAGACTGACGAGGCTGAATAAAGAGGCGTCGGAGGCTTGCAGGGTCTGGAAGTAAGCGCCTTGGAGGTGTGAAAACGGAATTCGACTTCCTCCGCACAACAACTGTCCATTTCTCTGTCCTTGGGCTCAACCAAGCTCTTCCCAAGGATGGAAGTGTGTCTGAGCTTGTCGACATCCACGGATGGGACTCCCGAGAGGAAGCCCTCAGTCACTGCGTTTAGATGCTCCAACATCGAGTTTGCCCGCAAGTTCGAAACTTGGCGACGGAACGCAAAGGTGCTTTAGCCCGAGAGAAGGAAAGTACCCATGATCTTCCTGGAGCTTCCTTGTACAAAACCTCTGGTCGCAACTGGGGAGGGAAAGGCCTGGTAAGCCCCTTCCACAAAATGTTGAAGAGGAAGGGCTAAACCAGTCACCACATGCCCGACGGAAAAATCTCGAAAGAAAAACTCCCTGGAAGACCCTTCCAGGGAATGGTGAGGAGGAAGGGCTAAACCAGGTTCTGGAAAGAAGAATGTTGCTCAGACCTCCCTGAAGATTCTTCCTGCTCTTGCACGTGCCATGCTCTGCGTTTACGGGGTGAAGACCGTGTTCTGGAAATACGCGCTCCAGAAGACTCGCCAGGTTGCCCGTGTTGCGAAACCCCGACGGGAATCGAGCTCGCAATCGCCCTGGAGCTCGCGCGATGGTAAATCAATGGTTCGCGCGTGGGCGAACGTGGAAGCGCCTGTGCGCGGGCACGCAGGCGCGCAGACAAAAAGTGCGCGAGGGAGCACAGGAGGGCGAGCGTGGTTGGAAGGGCGAGAGCTGGCGGTCGGAATCCGATAGTGCGCAGGCGAGCGATGACGCGTAGGCGAGCGACGGCGCGTTGGCAAGCGATGGCTTACTGGCAGGAATCGCGCTGGCGCTTGCGCGATGGAACACCGTTGGTTCGCGCGCAGGCGAACATGGGTGCGCATGTGCGCGGGCGCGCATACGCGTGGGCGAGCGCAGGCGGCCGGGAGACCGATGGCGCGTCTTGGCGAGCGATGGCCCGAAGGCGAGCGATGGCCCAAAGGCGAGTGAAGGCACGTTGGCAAGCAATGGCACGTTGGCGAGCGGTGGTGCGTTAAAAACGCTAGCGCGCAGGCGAAGAATCGCCCGGGCGCGTAGGAGATCGCTGACGCGTAAGAGACTAGAGAAGGTTGACGGCGAGAAGGTGACAGAAAAACTTCTTGCCTGCTCCCAGGTCTGATAGATCGTAGGCGAGAGGGCAAACGTTAGCGCGCATCGTGCTAATCAGAAGGCGCGCAGGTGCATCAGGAAGGAGAGCGCTGATGCGAGCTGTCAAGCAGGCGATCCTGGGCGTTCAGGAAAACCGTTGGCGCCTACTGGCGCGTAGCAGGAAAGGGCGCGCGGATGTGCGCTGGCGAACTGAAGAGAGCTGGCGCACAGGACAGGTGAGCGCTGAAGAGAGCTGGCGAACAGAAGGACAGGTGAGCGCTGGCGAGCAGGAAGAAGATCTACGGTGAGACTCAGCTACCGGAAATCGTGGTCCACAGCAGGCGAGCGCTAGAGCGCTACTGCGCGCGGTCGCGCAGGAAAAAACCTGGCACTTAAGGGACTTACTCACACTGTGGAATAAGCCCCTTAGACCCGAAGGTACCGGTGCCCGTTGTAAACGGGGTGTGTTGGTGCCCACTGCGGATCTGCGTCCAGGAACGGAGATGAAGACTAGAAGGTCTGGCAGGAGAAGCAGCAGCAACGGTCGGTACTCGTCGAGGAGGGTCCTCTGCGGAGAACGTCGAACAAAGATGAAGACGACCTCGGACAGGTGCAACACCCTCCGACCTCCAAAGAGGAGTCTCTGAACGTGACCTCCCCCGAGGGGAAGAGTCACTTGCAGGAGAGACCATAGGCATCAGCTGTCCCCAAAGGGAAACTGAGCCCTCAGCAACAACAGCAGGAGGAGTCCTCCGAAGAGGTGTGTCTGTGGTGCACTCCCCCTTGGGGGAGAAGCACTCGCGGGAGAGACCGTAGGGCTCAGCTGCCCCCCGAAGGGGATTGAGCCTTCAGCAACAACAGCAGACGGAGTCCTCCGAAGAGGAGTCTCTGTGGTGAACTCCCCCCGGGGGAGAAGCACTCGCAGGAGAGACCGTAGGGCTCGGATGTGATACTTTTATTATTATTATTATTACTAGCTAAGCTACAACCCTAGTTGGAAAAGCAAGATGCTATAAGCCCAAGGGCTACAACAGGGAAAATAGCCCAGTGAGGAAAGGAAATAAATAATGATGCAAGAAGTAATGAGCAATTAAAATTTTTTAAAAAATAACATTAAAACATATTTCATATATAAACTATATAAGTGGAACCTCTACATACACACTTAATTCGTTCCGGGACCTAGATCGTATGTTAAAACGATCGTATGTTGGAGCGAATATTCCCATAAGAATACACAGTAATTTGTATAATTCATTCTACAGCCCAAAAACCTATGATAACTCCTTAATAAATTGCTACACATAATTACACATAGCAATAATACAATTGCATTATATAATAGAGATGTTAAAAAGAATAATTATAAAGAAATAAAAAAAAGGTTTTCATTGTCATTTTACCTTACAAACAATCCAACGAAGGTGTAGGCTTTTCCACGCAGGAGACGGACGGTCGGCAAGGTGGTAGAGATAGTGACTGTGATAACGTACCAAAACTTACTCTAACTTACACTACGTGAACTTTAATCTAAATTAGCTTATTTATCTTTATTTAATTTTTATATTTTATATTTTCTTTTTAATTTTCATCACTTTCACTCACTTCATTCATTCATTCATTCATTCTCTTCATCACGATCACTACACTGTTTCGTAGATTTTTTAAAGAAACTATCGAGAGAGAGTTGTTTGGTACGGCTTTTCAGAATTTTTCTGAAATGGGTTAAGCAGACATCATCGAATTGCGAAACTACACGGCAAACCTGAAGTTTCTGTGGGTGATACTTATCAATGAAGTCAACCATGTGTGGATGATGTGCTAACATCTCTTAAAGCAGCCGAACTTAAGATGTACTCTACCTCCTCAATCTCCTCCGACTCTCTCAACTGCGCTTGGAACTCATCATTCTTCATAGCATGCAGCTCCTTGAGTTCCTCGTTGGTGAGCTCTTCATGATGCTCCTCGACAAGTTCGGTGATGTTATCTTTATCGACCTCCAGACCCAGGGACTTACTAAGGGATACAATCTCTTCTACGTCTTCCTCTACGGCAAGCACAGGTTCAGGTTCGGGGCCAAAACCTTCAAAGTCTCTGGGAGAAACAGCATCAGACCAAAGCTTCTTCCAAGCTGAATTCAGTGTCCGTCGAGTTACTCCCTCCCAATCCTGATCTATGATCTTCAAGCAGTGCACGATATTGAAATGGCTCCTCCAAAATTCACGCAAAGTTAAGTTGGTGCTTTGCGTGACATCAAAGCTCTGCATAAATAAGTGCTTGGTGTAAAGATTCTTAAAATTAGAGATAACTTGCTGGTCCATGGACTGGAGGATAGGGGTGGTTTTCGGTGGAAGATACAGCACTCTGATAAACTTGAACGGGTCGATGATATCATCTTCGAGTCCTGGGGGGTGAGCAGGAGCATTATCCAAGCAAAGCAAGCACTTTAAAGGCAAATTCCTCTCCTGAAGGTACTTCTTGACAGCAGGGCCGAAAACTTAGTTTACCCATTCAACAAAGAAGTGCCTAGTAACCCAAGCCTTAGAATTAGCACGGCAGAAAACATGCAGCATGTCCTTAGTGACTATGTGCCTTAAATGCCCTAGTGTTTTCGGAATGACAGACCAATAACGGCTTGATTTTGCAATCCCCGCTGGTGTTGGCACATAGGGGAAAAGTCAACCGATCTTTCATAGGCTTATGTCCAGACATTTTCTTCTCTTCGGCAGTGATGTATGTTTGACTAGGCATCTTTTTCCAAAACAAACCGGTTTCATCACAATTGAAAACTTGCTGCTCTACGTAGCCTTCATCCTCCACGATCTTTTTGAACTTAACAAAATCGTTAGCAGCCTTGATGTCTGAACTAAAAGCCGCTCCGTGCCGAACAACTTTATGAATCCAGGTCCGTCTCTTAAATTTCTCGAACCAACCACGAGACGCCTTGAATTCCTCCGTCGTAGGATCGGTTGAACTCTCCCCCACGTCACCGCCAGAGCCCGCTGCCTTCAAGTCACAATAGATAGCGCTAGCCTTCTCGCAAATGATCGTTTCAGTGATCGTATCGCCAACAATCTCTTTGTCCTTGATCCATATTAACAAAAGGTGTTCCATCTCTTCCAGGGTAGGGCTGTGATGTTTTGAAATAATGGTGATCCACTTCGATGGTTTGACTGCTTTAATGGCTGCCTTCTGCTCGAGGATTGTTGAGATCGTAGACATATTTAGCCAGATCACTCACGCACACTGTCTGTGCTTATGTTTTTCTACAATTTCTTGCTTCAATTCTAATGAAAGCATTGCCTTCTTCCTTTTCTCACCACTACTAATCCCTGTACCGAAACTAGGCTTCTTAGGACCCATGATTATACGTAAAATAAAAAAGGAAATGTGAAAAAAGGAAAATACTAAGCACTGTTAATAACGGACCGAACAGGGTACAACCACACGATGCGTACGAGAACAGAGAACTGACCAACGCGGCTCACTGGCGTCCCTCCGACGTGTTGCCGTCTACCGGCGTAAACAAGAAACTACGACAGACGCTTCGAGAAAATTCTACGCGCATGGTCTACGTCGGATGTTGGAGCATGACGTCGGGTGTCGAGACGAATTTTATCAAATTTTACATCGGATGTTGAAACAATTGTATGTAAAAGCAATCGTATGTAGAGGTTCCACTGTAAAGACTTGTCAGCCTGTTCAACATAAAAACATTTGCTGCAGGCTATAACTTTTGAAGTTCCACTGAGTCAACTACCCGATTAGGTAGATTATGTCACAACTGGAATAAAACTTCTAGAATATTGTGTAGTATTGAACCTCATGATGGAGAAAGCCTGACTATTAGAATTAACTGCATGCCTAGTATTACGAATAGGATGGAATTGTCCGGGAAGATCTGAATGTAAAGGATGGTCAAAATCATGCAACGTGCATAATGAACTTATTGAATGACGGCGCCAGAGATTAATATGTAGATCAGGATTAAGAAATTTAATAGACCTTAAGTTCATGCCCTCCACAGAGGAAAACAACAACGACACAGACCAGCAGAGGCAACCAACTAAACATTCTTCTCTATGTTTAGAGGCCTGGGATAATTTCAGTCTTCTGGAAGCATTTCAAACGTTATAGATTCTGTCTGAGGAAAGATCTGGTAGTAATTTTAGACTTCAGGAAGAGTTTGAAACATTATAAATGCTGTCTGATCAGAGAATCAGCAGTTGAAGACCAGACAGAACAATACTCGAAACAAGGTAGAATGAGAGAATTAAAACACTTCTTCAGAATAGACTGATCTCTGAAAATCTTAATTGACTTTCTTAATGAGTCAATTTTTTGGGCAATTGAAGAGACAAGACTTCGTGTGTTTCTAAATAGTAAATTTGTTGTCGAGAATTACCTAAAATTTTACAATCATACTTTTGAGTTTTGTTAGAATTTAACTTCATAACCTCATAATTTCCACCATGTACAGTACTCATTTCAGCTAGATCTCTATTAAGGGATTCAGCAACCCCAGATCTGCATTCAGGAGATGGAATTGATGCAACAAGAAGCATCATCAGCATAAGTTACTTGAATTCTCAGACATGTAGGAATCTTTGAACCAACCATAGATGTTACCCAATCCCACCTCACCAGGGGGGTATGGGGATGCAACAAGTATACATATCTTATACAAGGTTACACAAGGGAAATGGTTTTACCAGCAGACAGAGGAGGCCAGCTTGCAGAGTACCATAGGTGCTGTTCCCCTCTTGAAAGAAAGAAAGAAAGCCAGTGATTCTTATTCATCCCAGACTTAATCCCTGGTAAACACTGCCCTACACCACCTACTACTTGTCCATTAAGGAGGCCGAGGTGTTTAAACCATTAATTATGTAGCCATCACAGGGCCAATAGAGAACATCCTCATATTCCTATGGTTACGTCTTGCAGGAAGTGGGCGGTGAAACTTGTTTGACGCTTCCACACACCTGCTTGTAGGACCTGCATCAACGAGTAGTTCTTAAACACTAGGGACGTATAAGCCCCTAACGTCATGGGGTCTTGACCTTCTTGGCAGAGGAGAAGGATCAGGATTTAATGCCCAGTCTATGACCTAGCAAATCCATACAGAGAACGTATTCTTAGTGATCCTTCTCGACCTCTCCCGACCTGACAAAGTGCGGCCACTCGGGGGCAAGGTCCTGTAGGTCTCTTGGGGTAGCACATCAAGCTCCTCCCTTGCAAAGTGACAGTTCATCTGGATCATTGGTGATACTACGAAGACCCCCAATCTGCAAGGGTTCAATTTGGGATCCATTGTTGGCAGATTTTTAGGTCTGGAGACACACCCAGGAACGAAGTCAAGTATTACTTCTCCACATTGCCTAGAATGGGAGATGTCAAAGGAAAGACCATGGAGTAAGCCGACACTCTTGGTCGAAGCCAACATGAGCGGGAAAACAGTTTTCAAGGTCAGGTGAAGAACTCATGCTTAGCATCCTAGCTTGTAGGGGGACACCCTTCAGAGACTGAAGGATGCAAACTATGCTCCATGGAGGCAGTCCAAAATTCCTTATGAGGAGCGACAATACCAACGAAGAGGAAATGATAACTTCTTTCAGTCTAAAGGCGAGACTTAAGGCCAAGTGGTAGTCTTTCACCACCGAGACCGAGAAGAGTTATCCTCCCGAAGCTATCCAAGGAACTAAGCAATTGCTGGAAAGTGGCATTGACGGGAGGAATATCCCACCCTTGACACCAACCACCGAAGGCAATCCATTTAGCCATGCAAACAGCAGCTGGAGATTTCCAGAGGTATCCGGAACATCCTATTCGCAACTTGCTGCGAAAAGTGCCTGAGTAAGGAGATGCTGGATAGGCTCCAGGAGTGAAGATGTAGAGATCCTACGGCTTTGTGGAAGATGTTCACGTGTAGATAGAATAGATTGTGTCATGGAAGGAGTTCTCTTGGGACTTTCGTCAGCAGCAAAAGAAGGTGCGGAAACCATTCTGCATGGTGCCATATCAGACCTATGAAGGTCATTCCTAGGTTGCAGGTGATATTGCCATGTTAAGCACCCTTCTCATCAGTCAGAACAGGGCGAAAGGCGTCAACATCAATGTTGTCCCACTGTTACTGGATGCATCCTGCCATAGGGCCTAGGGATCCTGAACTGGTGAACAGTTATAGGTAGTAGGCTGTCCAGGGCACCAGCCGCCGGTAAGATACTACCACTAGAGTGGTATTGGATCCTTAGACTGGCCAGACAGTAATGCATTGTATCCCTCTCTCTGGTTACAGCTTAGTTTTTTCTTTGCCTACACTTACACAGAATAGTCTGGCCTATTCTTTACATATTCTCATCTTTCCTCATACCCGACAACAATGAGATACTAAACACTTCTTCACCCAAGGGGTTAATTACTGTACTGCAATTTGTTCAGTGTACTTTCCTCTTGGTAAGCGTAGAAGAGACTTTTGCTATGGTAAGCAGCTCTTCTAAGAGAAGGACACTCAAAAACTAAACCATTGTTCTCTAGTCTTGGGTAGTCCCATAGCCTCTGTACCATGGTCTTCCACTGTCTTGGGTTAGAGTTCTCTTGCTTGAGGGTACACTCGGGCACACTATTCTATCTTATTATTTTTTTTCTAACTCTTTGTATTTTTGAAATGGTGTGTTGGGCAGGCTTAATAGAAGGGCCATGGATGCCTGGTGGTTTATTAAGAGGTTGTCTTTTCCTTTTCTGATTCATTTTCTTCTCAAAACCATCCTTACTGTCCTTTCAGTTGAAGTGGCTATCCTGGAGGGTATTTAGCCTTGCATGGTGTATCGGCTCCTCCATGTTGACCAGTTTATCCGACTTTTTACTATAGTCAATGGGTTTCATCAATCACTTTATTTACAGTTCTGTACATATTGTTTTTGTTATAATTCTTGTTAATCTAGTTTTTAAGTATGATGGCTCTTTTTTATTTCTATTAATTCTTATGCTGTCTGGAGACATTGAGTGAAATCCGGGACCAGTACGTCCTAGATTTCGTCAATGTCGTCTTCTGTATTGCAGTATTCGTGGTCTTTATGCAAATATCCAAGACTTTACAGTTGCGTCCAGACAGTATGATATTTTGTGCTCAGAAACATTGGTTACTAATATGAGGCACTCATCTGAGCTCCTTATAACTGTTTTTAAGAAGCCAATAATGTTGAAACGTGATGCCATCCCTAGGGCCAGGGGAATGGCGGTTTATATTAGGACCGAGTACCCTGCTTCTCATAAGTCCTGCTATCAATGTGGATGTCATGAGATTCAGGTAATAAAATTTTGTGGCAGGCATAACAACTTACATTTGTGTTCGATCTACCGGAATCCAGACATGGATGATTCTATCTTCGATTGTCTGCTTACCATTATGGCTAAGATACAAGATGATGATAGAAAGGCTTCTTTTGTCTTTGGTGGTGATTTTAATGCTCACCATAGAGAGTGGTTAAGTTCTATCTCTCCTACCGCTCGCCATGGCTTAAGAGCTTTAGACTTTGCCTCTGAATCAGGCTGTGAGCAAATCATAAATGAAGCTACTCACAGGTCTGGTAATTGCTTGGACCTCGTATACACTGACTCCTCTGGCGTTATAACTAGTAAGGTTGGTTCTCCAGTCGGGACATCTGATCATGCCTTGATTTTATTAGTAGTGAAGACTGAGCAGCCTGTCCCTGATATATCATACTCTTGTAAAATTTATATGAAATCCCAAGCAGACTGGAATGGGATTTTGCATGATCTTTTGTGCTTGAATTGGTCACAATTATATAGTAGTGTAGATCCTGTTGTCCCTTTGAATGAGAATCTAGTCAACATAATTGATAGGCGTATCCCTTCTCGTGTGCTAAGGTACCGAGTGAAGGACAAACCGTGGTTCAATGATGATTGTAGACGTGCTTATTTGGAGAAGCAGGAGGCCTATCATCTAATGAAGGGAAACAGAACAGATTTGACCTAGAACAACTATACTCGGCTTCGAGCTTTTACTCAGAGTTTTTGTCTCAACTGAAAAGGAGTACAATTTAACCATAAAAGAGACCCTTTTTGGTACAACTGTTGCATCTACACTCGGGTGTAGATGCAACAGTTCCTCCTTTACTTAAATCAGATGGCTCAGTCACTCACTGTCCTAAGGAAAAGGCAACCCTTTTGGCTGATGTTTTTGACAGTAAACAGAGTAATGAAAAACTTGAACTACCTCATTCCTGTTTTCCTGAGGCTAAACTAACTAGTTTAGCTTTTCGATCTCGTGAGATTGAAGCTCTGTTGATGGACCTTGATGCTTATGGAGGTGTACACCCAAATGGTATTTTTCCTTACTTTTTTATAAAGACAGCAGATTTCTTAGCTTCAAAGTTATCTGTTATTTTGCGCAAGTTAGCAAGAAGAGGAGCTTTTGGCACTTGTTGGAGAATTGGTAATGTTACTCCTCTATGTAAATGATGTAAATGTGTTTGTGGCAGCTCAAGTCCCACTGATTACCGCCCAATTTCCATAACTTCAATATTATTTAAAGTTTTTGACGTCTTCTGGCAAAACGTCTTAATAGGTTTGCTGAAGGTAATCATCTATTCCCTAGTTTGCAATTTCGTTTTCGTAAAGGCCTTGGAGCATGTGATGCCCTTCTTACAATCTCCAATGCTGTACAGAAATCCCTTGATTGTGGTCAGGAAGTTCGTATGATTGGCCTTGATTTTAGTGCTGCCTTTGACTGTGTTAATCATGAGGCCCTTGTTTTCAAACTCAAACAATTGGGAGTGGGTGGGTCGTTTCTTAGCACTATTATTGATTTTTTAAGTAATAGATCTCAGAGTTGTTGATGGGCACCATAGTGAATATAGGAATGTGATATCTGGTGTTCCAAAGGGTTCTTGGCCCATTACTTTTCATACTATATACACATGTCATGAGGTTTGGCCTAGAAAACAAGCTTGTTGCATATGCAGATGATGCTACTCTCTTTGCATCAATTCCATCCCCTGGATGTAGATCTGGGGTTGGTGAATCCCTTAATAGGGATTTAGCTAAAATTAGTACATGGTGCAAATTATAGGGTATGAAGTTGAATCCTAACAAAACTCAAAGTATGATTGCAAGTAGGTCAAGGACGGTGGCTCCTCAACATCCGGATCTCAGTATTGATAATGTTTCTTTAAATTTGTATGACTCTTTTAATTCTCGAAAGCAAATTTACTTTTGACGAACACATTAGGTCTGTGTCTTCTTCAATTGCACAATTGGCTTATTGAGAAAGTCTTACAAGATTTTTGGTGATCAATCTATTCTGAAGAAGTGTTTTAATTCTCTCATTCTACCTTGTTTTGAGTATTGTTCTCCTGTCTGGTGTTCAGCTGCTGATTCTCATCTTAATTTGTTGGACAGAAACTTACGGTCTATCAAATTTCATATTCCTGATCGACATTAATCTTTGGCACCGTCGTTCAATTAGTTCATTATGCATGTTGCATAAGATTTTTCATAACTCTGACCATTCTTTACATTCAGATCTCCTTGGACAACTCTATCCTGTTCGTAATACTAGGCAGGCAGTTAATTCTAATAGCCAGGCCTTCTCCATCATGAGCCTCAATACTACACAGTATTCTAGAAGTTTTATTCCAGCTGTTACCAAGTTGTGGAATGATCTTCCTACTCAGGTAGTTGAATCAGTAAAAATTCTAAAGTTCAAGGTTGGAGCAAATGTTTTATGTTGACCAGGTAGACACGAGTCTTTTTATAGTTTATATATGACATGTCTGTTTTTGACGTTGGTAATAGTTTATATAGGACCCTATCTGTTTTGACGCGGTTACTGCTTTTAGAATGATTTATTGTTAATTTATTCTCATTTATTTTTTTTTCCTTATTTCCTTTCCTCAATGGGCTATTTTTCCCTATTGGAGCCCTTGGGCTTATAGCATCTTGCTTTTCCAAATAGGGTTGTAGCTTGGCTAGTAATAATAATAATAATAATAATAATAATAATAATAATAACAGCAGAGTGGGAACTCGTTGTTTAGGGGCGTCGCGAACAGGTCCAATGTTGGGGAACCCCACAAAGTCAGGACTTGTTTGGCTCCTGGATGATTCAAAGACCACTCGGTAGCCACTATCCGAGTCGCTCTGCTCAGATATGTCTGTGAGCAACATTCCTTTGGTCCAGAATGAAGCAAACAGAGGGATTCCGAGTTGTCTTCTGCCCATCTTAGCATTCCCTATGCAAGATGGCAAACTTGCTGCGACAAGGTACTGTACCTCATTGCTTGTTCTTCGTAAGCCACTACTGCAATATTGCTGCTCGTCAATACCAGCGAGTGACTCGCTAAGAACTGCTGTGGGGCTAGGATGGCTGCCCTCATCTTTAGGGGACTTTTGTGACAACATCTTTCCAACTGTGGTGCAGCATGTAGGTGGCCCCCTTCTTTTGATGTATCTGAAAGGAGCACCAATTCTGGGGAATTTTTCCGTGTTAAAGAAGGGAAGCCACCGAGTTTGCTAGGATCAACCAGTCGTCCTGGAGTCTCAGGAGACTGATGCCAATCCTGTAGGTTCAGGTTGACACTAGGGTAAAAAACTCTCATGACAACCCAAGGTGCTGTCGAAAAACCAAAGCACCGCACCTTGAACTGGTATTGCCTGTGTGATCCTTAGATACTTCCTTGATGATGAAGTACTGATATCTGGGAGCATGCATCCTAGGGGTCCAGCATGTACAAAAAGTCCTGTGACCCTACTGCTTATTTGACAAAGACTGCCGTCTTCGTGCTGAACGGATTTTGATGAACTAACTTGTTCCAGGAAGAGAGGTCGAATACTGGAGACTTCTATAGGAAAATTGACTAGAAGCTTGGAGAGTTTTTGATGAAACATGTCATGCAATGATGACCTAACGCTCGAGTTCGGAAGTCCATACAGATGTTCAGATTTGCGCAAATTATAGAGATCTGTCATCGAACTTCAACAGGTAGATGGGATGTGCATTGCTCCTGGAAGCCGAGCTGCAAACTCTCTGCCCCTATAGTTGACCTCGGTTACTTGAAGGGGTTTGCATAAGTCCTTGGAGGAGAAAGCTCTTCGGGAAACTTGCATCACTTGTTCACGAGCAGGAGACCCTTGAAAGTCTATTACCAATCCTCACTCGGGAGTTTGACAAGGGGTCCTGTGAAATTCTTCAAAAGGATTTGCTACAGGGACTTAAGGAGTTCTGTTGGTTGGATAAGACATGTTGTTTGAATAAGAGATCTGGCCGATGCTTCGGACTTCATATTCCTACTGTTAACCAAGCGAACTCAGGTTGAGAGAGAGCATCATCGTCAGTGTGCTGACAAGCAAGAACAAGGTCAAGATGTGGGTTGCCCGAAATATATACTGCCCAGAGAATCCCGAGGATAGAAGATTGAAGACCCTTGCACAAGTCCTGAGGGACCCTGGGCCAATGGTGACAGGGTTTAAGAATCTGTTTGCTATACTAAAGTCTATAAAAGTAAGCATGAAACGATTCAATTCCCTAGACAATTTTGGGGGTGAAAAGGAATCACCACAAGGAGTTATGTCTTCCGCGACTGTTGTCTTAAGCTCTGAAGGAGAGAGGAGATCACAAGGAATCGGCGTCCAAAAACATGAAGTGGTCCGCAAAGCTTTCTAACTTGACGAGAGAATTTGGGGAAAAATAATCATGAACGATTATTTTTCCCTGTCCCATTCCGAATCACAATGGAAGGAGGTAAGAGCGAGTGATCAAAAGACTTCTATTGCGGCAACCGCTATATAGAACTGTTTCTACCTACCTGGTGAGGTCTGGTGGTGTATGGGTAAGAACGCATGCGCGACTAACATAGATGTTGTCATCCAATGACGATGTCAACTTGTAAGGTAACCAAAGACCAAAACAAGTGACCAAAAGGTTATAGACAGGGAGAACAAGAGGCGACATAGTTGCTAACGCACATGGCACGTCGGTCCACGAGTAGTGGTAGTAGTACGATGAATGTTCGTGAAGGATGAACATTCATGAATGCTGACGAGAATCGCTGAGCTGAGGAAGAAATTTGCGCTTCTGCACGTGCGGGCCTTTTATACATCTGCACGACCTCTTGAGCCGTGTCAAGAGCTTAATCTCATGTGGAGACGTTCTAATTGCATCAGGAATGAACTTGTGTGAAAGCAAGATCAAGGTGGCAAGTGAAGTATTAAGGGACAAGACTTGACACGTGCGCTGTACCCCTTCTATCTCTGGCGAGTGCTGGGTTAGGTTCCAAGAAGGGAGTGTGCGATAAACTCCCTCAACTGTGCCTCTAGCCTACGGGTTGTCAAACGTCAAAGGGGGAAAAGATTGTAAGAAATCTTCCTCAGACCTTGAGAAAATGCCACACTACTCAGTCTCCTAAACATTGAGTCACACCAGTAATAATAAAAATGTTTAAATATATACAGTATAGAGACAGTATTTATAAATACTGTATACAAGAAAACCAGAAAAATGTCAAAGGCCAGTTAAAAAGTTGCCCCAAAAGAGACAAACGTCTACTCTCACCGAGCCATTAGAGAAAAAGTAACGATATAACAGGTGTGTGTGTTTGTGAGCAGGATAGCCGGCTAACCCCCTCTCACCGCCCCCCCCCCCCCCCCCCCCCCCCCCGTACTAGTGGTGGCGTAGTTTCACGCTGCTATAAGGCTTTACGACAGTTTCAGCTTCGCTGTAAGTATATTCACTAATAAAGAGTAAGGTTTGCATTCTGGTGTCAAAAAAAATCTATATTCAGGCATATACTAAAACTTTAAATGATTTTTTTTTTACTCGTACATTTCTCAATGATAACATTACCAATTTCAAAAACTTAAAACTTGTAATTTTTAAAAAAACCCTCCTAACCAAAGCCGAGGATTCATGAGTACTGTACATGGAAATAGAGTCATGACTTACATTACTCTTAAATTAAGATTCTTAAATTAAGATTCCTTAAACTAATTCTTAACTTAGAATTGTGTTATGTGAGCTCCGAATAGGTGAGCTAGAAAAGAAGTAAGAAGACACATACTTGTGAATCCCGTCCAGCCAGGTACCGCGACCTTTTCTGCTGGAAATTCCTTAAAACCTGAGGTTATAGGAGAGGGAATAGTATCCCTATGGGGAAGCCAGCCTAGGCTTCCTTATAAAGGAATTGTCTGCAGGGTAGAGGAGGTCTGAGATCGCTCAGAACTTAGATAAAGGAGGGGAAAAGGATAAACCCCTCAATATTGGGAAGGTCCCGGTAAGAGACTGCACTGAGAAGCACTGAGTATGCTGGAAATTTGTATGGTATACTCATACAGCTCAGAGACTGTCTTCAGGGTATGAGATAGCAAAGAAGATCAGTCTGGCTATATGGATGTATAGGTTGACTGCCGGCACGGGGCCAGCAGCCGGGTGGGAAGGGGTGCTTGTCCCTGGAAGCCGTGTCGCTTTGCCGGCAAGCCGGAGGCCTGGTCCGGCGGGGTGAATCCGTCAAGGCTATGCTCTAAGTAGCAGAGAGGTAGGAAACACTTATAGGGGCGACCGACGGCACGGCGGCAGGTCGCCGGCAGGGCGGAGGCCGGCTGGCGGCGATGGTGAACCTACTGGGTACATAAGATGGAAGGTGTCTGAGAAGCCGGCGGCGGCAGCAGCTGCCGGCAGCGGCGGTGGTCGCCGGCAGCGGCGGCGGACGCCGGCAGCCGGCAGGCTAGCGCCATGGATGGAATTCAGACAGGAAGTCCTATGAAGTAGGAAGGTCACCGGGTGTGCTGATGAATAGCGGCGGCAAGGGGAGGCGGCCCCCGGCAGCCAGCAAGGTGTTGCCTTGGGTAAACCTGAGATAGGAAGGTCCTATATAGTAGGAAGTTACCTGACGTGCTGACGGCCTGCTGGCGGCGGCAGTGGACCAGCACCATGATAGGAGAGAGAAAGAGAAGGAGGGAAGGAGGAAGGGTAATGTCCGATACCCAACCAGCTTTCCTCTGGAAAGAGTGTACTCATGATAGGGGTGGGGGACCCTATCATCCCATGGCAGGGAGCCGGCAGACGGCTGGGTGCCCAAGGTAATCCAAGGAAGGATCAGAGAACACTCTAGACATGGGGGGGGAGGGTTATCTCCTGCTGGAAGGGCGGCCGCTAACAACCCCATAGTTCGACTATAAGGGAGAAGTGTAGCAGAGCGGCCACCCAGGCAGGAGAATGCAGCTTAACCTACCATTCTCCCCGACGGGGAATTGTAAGACAGCGGACAGGGGTGTGAAGGCAAGCTGACACAAAGAACAGAGTGGGGTAGGGGGGGATGATGGGGGCAGAAGAGATCGTGACCCTAAAGCTCCCAGAGGGTGGGGGAATCTGTTTTCTATACTACCCAGGTAGGAGAGAGGCACACTCCAACCCTAGGGTAGGTTAGCTCAGAGTAGGAACAGAACTGGTGTTCTATCCTAAACTATAATAAAACAGAAACCCCCAAGGCCTAACCTAAACCAGGAGATCTCCTCCTAGATTAGGTAAGGCTGGGGAAGTATCGCTAGGCTACAGGAGGAAGGGACAAGTCCCAACCAAGAGCAGTCTAGGGGGGAAGGGGTAGGCCCACCCCACCTTCAGTCTCAGTCAATACCCCATGGGAAAGACGTTCCTTAGGGGTGGACTGTGATGAACGATAAGTACTCTGGGGTTCTGACCGAAATCCCCCCATACACTATGGGAGGGAAGAGGGAAGAACTACCTAACCTTACCTACCCGAAGTGTTTCGGGTAAGGGGCTACGAAAGGCAAGGCTACCCAGAGGGAGGTACATAGGGTAAGGGAGATAAGTAAGCATACAAGGATCCCAGCGTTGGGTTAGGTATGGCCTAGTTGGACCAGGCACCGTTCCCTGTATGGTTCCCCGAAGGCGAAATTATGTGCAACATGGAATCTTGTATATGTTTAAAAATGCCTAAATCTTCATAAAATAACACTAGGAACACTCATATGCAGAAGTAAATATGAATACTAGGCTGCAGCCTATGCTAGGCATAAAGGCTAGTATGGGGTCGACTGGCTGGGAGCGCTGAAGACCACAACGCAAAAATGAACTATTCCTAAATTGAAGATTAATAACCTAAGATAAATTAGTTATAAGGCTGTGAAGGCTATGCAGGCTAACTAAGCCTATATCTTCATTAATATAACACTAGGAACATTATTATATCATGCAGAAGCAAACATAAACACTAGGCTGTAGCCTATGCTAGGCTGAAAGGCTAGTATGGGGTCGGCTAACTAAGATCGCCGAAGACCACTATCGGCATAATATAACTTTTTCCTAATAATGAAGACTAAATAACTAAGGATTTATCTTAAATAAAAGGTCGGGGAAGGCTGTTCTGGCTGACTAAATAACACATGCAAGCGAACAGCCGCGCCGTAAATGGCGACCTGAGGCAAGGCACAGCTCAGCCACAAAACACAATATTTTAGCGTAAAAAATCGTTACTCGACGGCCAGAGCTTATTCAAATAATACAAGAACCTGGTACTCAACTTTCCAGAAGAAGGCGAAGCAGAAGGCTGAGACATCTTGAAGGATGCACACAAATATAGCGATAACTGGGAACAAAACAATCGTAGTTATGGCTACTAAGAGAGGAATGGTGAGGGCGGACGTGACGTCACGCAGCTGCGAGTATCGTAACAGTGACGAAGGGAGAGTATCTTTTGAACGGCACCCCAGTTACCTCCCACATTCACTCGCCACATCTTCCCCTCGAAGCGTAAACGCTAGGTGGGGTGCAGATGGCCATGTGACGTGTTAATGCATGCGTCCCCTGTTGATATACGATATTCTATAAGGTTAACCCTTAGAATACTCGCTCCAGAAGTTAGAATTCTGTGAAAACCTTTAGTTTAATTCTCTGGGAATATTTTAGTAGTTATATATATCGAAAGGAAGCTACTGAAGGAACCTTCCATCAGGACGACATGGCCATCTCACCCAAAAATAGATTTTTCGCTTCGCTCAAAATCCGTTTTTTCACCTTTTCACAGTTAAATGCAATTTCTTCAGAAGCCATGCTAAGTAAATTACAAGGCATACCCCCACCCATATACATAAAAACAACTGTACACAAATCCTTTCAGTCAGACTTCTTTACGGAAACATTGACAAAGAAAAACACTACCCTTGCCCACCTTAGAACATGACCTATTGAAGGGAAATAACAAGAACAACAACCTCACCTCTCCATAAGAAGTACACCAACAAACGCTTGACACTAGCACAACATTCCCTCATTTGGAATTCATAGCACAAAGTTCCAACATTCAATATCTACATATTCTCATATAATTAAATTGGACACTGATATAAAGGATAAAAATATACTGGGTTTTAATCCTTTTGCTATACTGACGTGTAATGAATAACCATCTTAGTGTGTGGAAGTGCCTTGAAACACAATTGAGATTGTTACGAATAAGAAATCAATATAAAAAAAGGTATATGAAGGAGAGTTCTGTGATTAGTATTTTAAGAGGGAGATTGGATTGAATTCTAGGAATATAGCCTAGTGCTGGGGCCAGTGAGGCTATTCAGCACATAAGAGCAACAGGGGAAAAACGATACAGATACACTTTGAAAGTTATCAGAGCTTGGATGGCAAGATGGAAGAATGAAGGCAGGGATGGAGATAAATTTATACTGCAGCTACAGTAGGGGCTGAAGGAATCCTGCTAAGACGAGAGAGAGAGAGAGAGAGAGAGAGAGAGAGAGAGAGAGAGAGAGAGAGAGAGAGAGAGAGAGAGCGCTTATTTCACAAAGTAGTAGTACTGTACAGAAAAAGTAACATCAAGATAGCTTGGTTATGTATTATTCACTTGCTCATAATTTATTTTCATTACTTTAAGAGCTCCATTACTGATATAATTCTCCATTTAGTACTCAAACTATTCTAGCCCCAGTGAGCCCTGATGATCCATTATGTGGAAACAACTAAACCGATGGTATCCTCAAAGGCTGTGGGCACAGAAATAATAACTAACAAGGTCAGTAGTACTTTGTTTTTAGCAAGATTAAAACCTCAAGACACACCAAAAGACAACCTTTGACATTGTGATGTAACATTTTAAATTGTACCCTCTTTCAATATGATAATTTGTAAATTTCTCATTTCATTAATTTTGTTGGAGACATGCATACATTCTTTTATTCCTTTCATAAGATATTTTCTGGGCTCAACCTGTGACGCCCAGTGAAATGCTCCCTAAGCACCATTTCTAAGGTATATAACTGCTATATATTACCAGAGAAAAATTGCATAGGAATGCCAGGCTGAACCCAGCTCGCTCACCTATATAAGGTGTCGGTATATTACTGGGGCGAGATAAATCATAAACAGAGGCCTCACACCAATTAGAGATTTCCTCTTCAAAAACCCTGAAACAGCGAGGTGCCGTTCAACATCTATGCTGCGTAAGCTACTACTACCAACCCAACCCACGCTAGTGAACACACTCCTATTATAGCACCCGTACTGGATACGTCTCACGTTTTTTTGTCTGGTGTTTCTTTGGTGTTTTCTGCGCTTTTCGCTCTGATGTCGGACTCTCAGGTCTCCCCATCAAAATTAAGTACCAGATCTATGAGTTTTGAGCTTTGGGAGGTAGCATTGCCTTTTCTTGTTAATTATTAGAGTGTTATTGTCTCGATGTTCCGACCGAGGTCTTTTGGGTCGCTCCCTTCCCTTGCTCGTTCGTCACGTTTCACAATGAGTTTCATTACTGATTGTTATCCGTTTCGAACATTATTTGGAGTAATTTCACCATTACATCTATTTTTATTGCGAGTCTTTTAGATCCAGTTTAATTTTTAGATCATTTATTCATCATAGCTTGTTCTCGGTTCGCATGCCTGCCTTCGGGCTTAGTCGAGTTGGTTTCGCTCATGCCTTATTTATTGTCTGTTTCAATATTTATCATTGTTTACGCTACGATTACCATCTAGTATCATTATTTAGTTCGAGTGGGACTCTCGAGACACGGATATTTCATTACGAGAGGCAGTTATTAGCATCTTACTGTCGACATCTATCCGCAGTAGATTCAGTTGGTACCCCTGATCAGAGCGTCTCACCCGCTCTACAGGCTCCCCGTCATACCCCCCCCCCCGCTGCGTCTCTCTTACTGATTTGTTTTATGCATGCTTATTCCAGTTCAATGCTTACATTATTTGATATTTAGTTGATCATTATTACTGTTTATGATCTCTGTTTGTTCCGTATCCGATTACAAACCAGGCTTTTATGTACTTAGTTATATCGGACAGGTTGGTATTCCTGTCTCATATTATCACATGATCTCCTTGTTCCCCCTCATGGACTTGTTCTCGCTCCCCCACTATCTCACCCCCAACCCAGGGGTCCCTCTCCTACTGTTCATTGTGTGTGTGGTTTAACTCTACGGCCGAGTCTTCTCGTACCTCAGTTCTCCCACCACCTTCCCCTCCCCCTCATCCCTACGGGGATTTATTACGACTCACTAGTGGGTGGCGAGACTTTCCCCCGGGGTTTTCATCCAGTACACATGTACCTGGTCGTTCCCGTTTTCTTCCCCGCCGCCCTGATTGGCCATCAGCGGCGGGGAGAGAGAACTAGGCTCATCCGGTTTGCAATTTCATTATTTCTGTACTCAACGGAATCCGTATTATTTTAAATTACACCCTGGATATGGAGAGTCATTGTGTTTGTTAGGATACAATTATGTTCCGCAACCTACAGAATTTCCTTTATGATTAATTCTTACCAGTTTTACATTGAGTGCTTTGTGCTACCAGTTTTCCCGTCCGTCCCGTGTGTCACGGAACCGTCCTGTTTTCTCCCATTACTGGGGAATCTTGCTATGAAGGTTTGAATTTAATGAGTGTCTTACGACAGATTACTAGGCCTCCGGGCCCCCCGCAACTGCTTCCCGGGTCTGACGGGACTGATTTTAATATTACGACTCTACTCTTTTACATTATGGACGGGAAACTATATCTTTCACCATGGACAATTCACTTTGAAATGATCATAATACGGAACTAAAATTTTTTCTCAGAGGTTTATTTTCTAGGATTACTGTTACATATCATTATTCTACATTTAAGTGCATCCTGACTTAAGTTTAATATCAGGCCCCCCCCGGACCTCTCTGAGATATCTTAACTATCAAAAATATTCTCTTGGCTTATATTCAAGTGTACCCTGACTTATCTTACCCGGTCCCCCCGGGTCCCTCTGAGATATCTTAAGCTTACATACCATGATCCTATATGCCAAAGTGCATGCTGAATTAATTTTAATTCCCGGACCCCCCGGGTTCCTTTGTAAGATATCTATTATGGGGTACTCATGGATCATTCCTATTACAGATGGTCCGTTGCCAAATGACAGCCTGCACGGCCGTTCTCCAGCAACCCTGCGGCCACGAAGTGTGTAGGTCCCATGCCGACTGTGGTGTCCAGGTGGACGGAATGGTGGTTTGGCACCCGGACAACTGCCTCATATGCTATGAGTTGGTCTCCACCCTCTCCTCGGATTCGGTGAGTATCTCTTGGTTTCGATCCAACCTTATGCATGGTTTAACCTTTATTTCCATGTCTGTTTTCTTACAATTTTGATCGATTCATTCCTTGATAATTACTATATCCTTACTCCTCCAGATTTTTATCCTTAACGAAGTATATTCTTTCAGAGCTCCCAGTCTGCTAAGTCTTCAGCCCGGACAACCCTGAAAGTCTGGGTAGGTGGCTTTGCTCGAAACGTAAAGGCAAAGCAGCCTTATGTACTATCGGAGGAGTACTGCAACCTAGTATACCCGAATGCTAAATCATCGGCAGCAGTTTCCAGGGATGTCGCGGCCCCCATCATCGCCGATATCAACGCAATGATCGGCCTCCCTACGGATTTAGGACCTTCCAACGGCCCTATCACTGACGTCGTCGCCGCTATAAACCTGGACGTGGAACCTATGGCTCTCGATGAGCCAGAACCAGGTAGGGAGGTAGGTGAGGCAGGTGGGTCTCGGGTTAAGATTCCTCTCCTTAGCCCGTCTTTCTCTACATCCTCTAATACTTCTTCTTTTCAGGGTTTCCCGGGGGACCACGGGTCTGTTACCAAATCCCGCCCGGTTCCCCCTAAAGTAAAGTCTCAGAAGAGGCCTTTGCTTAAGACTTGGAAGGTTTCTAAATCTCCGAATCTTCGAAGTCTGTAAAGGCTTCTCGCTCAAGAGTCCCCAAAGACACTGCTGTCGCCTCCCCTCCCTCTCACGACCCGGGAGCGCAGACAGCCTACGCACCTCTTCCGCCGTCCTTCGACCCGGAGGAATTTTCATCTAAACTGCTGACACAGATTGGCTCGATGATGTCTTCCATCACTGGCAGGCTGCAGACCCAAGAGGGTCTCATGGAGGGCCTCATGAGACAGGGCTTGCCACAGCAGCAACAATTCATCATCCCGGATGCCTCTAAGCTCCCATACTTCACTAAAAATAATCCTTGGAGAATGGCCTTGCACTCTCCCTACACTGATGGCATGTTGACCATCGAAGGTTGTGGCACCCGGCCGGTCGATGATTTTGAATTCTTCCCTCCCGGTCTTAAATTCCCTTTCCCCGGCTTCGCCCGGCTGACAGAGGCGGCTCTGGTTAGGTTGGACAAGGTCCCAAAAGAGACCGTTATTTATCCCAAGGAGCAAGCCCAATCTACTTGGGTTCGAAACTTGGCGCGAATGGGATTGTGTCAACACTATGCTGACCCCCCACAGGAGTTCCTATACCATGTTCCTTGTGGACGAGCAAACCCCTACTCCATGCATTACGAAAATGATGGAGCTCGCTCTTCAGGCCGTCGCTGAAGACAAACCATTGCCACAAATACGAGAGAAAGACCCAACATCTCTCTTGCTCCCGTCAGACAACGAGTGCTGGCACAATATTCAGGCCACTTTTACTTCTGGCAAACTAGTGGCTGACTGCTTCGACACAGTTCAGCGAGAAACTCCCAAGGCTCCCGGAATCCTTAATCCATCTCGAGTTTGAAACCCAGACCAGGTTTAGTAGAACTCTTAATTTCGGGACAATGGCAGAAGTGCTCTCTCTCACATATGAAGAAGAGTCGGTTTTTAAAGTTCTAACGAAGTCTTTACTTCAATCACTTTTGTCAGATGCCTACGACTTTCTAGTAGCTAGACGCCGTTGCTGTAGGCATGTGCTAGCTGAAGCTACCATTCGGCATGAGCCGAATAAACTTATTAAGGCCCCCTTCTGGGTTCCGGACTTGTTCCTGGAAGACCTAGTGAATAATGTCCTTGCGGAAGCGGCTAGGGTTAATCAGAGCCTCAAGGTTCGCTGGGGCCTCGTGCCCAAACGAAAGTTTGAACAGCCAAGCGTTCAATCTCGAGGCAGGAAGAGGCTACGCCCGTACCACTCTTCCCAATACCGCCAACCTCTTCCAGTCGTACAGCCTATCCCAGTGGCACAGGGAAATCAACCTTCCACATCCAAAAGTCACCCCCAACAACAATATGTGTTGGTTCCCCAGAGCCAGGTGCCTTCCACCTCCTTTGCCACCTTCCCCGCCTTTAACCCCAACTACGAACCCCGGGGTACCTCTCAAGGTTACCAACGTGGTAGGGGTTCCGGAACAAGGGGATCATTTCATAACAGAGGTGGCGGAAAATCCTTCTACCGTGGCAGAGGATCACGAGGAGGACATGGAGGCAAATCCACATCAAGCTATTGAAAGCTCTCAGGTAGGGTTAAGGCTTTATGCATTCCAGCACCGTTGGAAGTTCAGCAATGGGGCCTTCAGCATAATTTCCAGAGGTCTGGGGTGAGTTGGATAGAAGGGCCCCCACCACCGACCAGATTCCATCAACTTCCAACGGAGGAGCTGACTTTATTTGTTCAAGATGTTCTGCAAAAGAACGCAATCAAAGAAGCAAAACATTTGAGATTTCAAGGTCGCTTGTTCAGCGTACCAAAGAAAGGCTCAGACAATCGAAGAGTCATTCTAGATCTGTCTCGTCTGAACTTGTTCATTCAATGCGACAAGTTCCGCATGCTAACCGTTTCTCAAGTGCGGACCTTACTTCCCCGTGGGGCCGTCACCACCTCCATAGATCTTACAGATGCCTACTATCACGTTCTGATAGCAAGGCACTTCCATCCATTCCTAGGATTCAAACTAGGCAACCAGGCCTACACGTTCAAAGTAATGCCATTCGGGCTCAATATTGCTCCCAGAATTTTCACTAAGTTGGCAGAAACAGTAATCCAGGAGTTACGAACCCAAGGAATTCAGGTAGCTGCATACCTAGACAACTGGCTCATTTGGTTAGACAACGTCGAGGACTGTCTCAAGGCAACAGACAAAGTAATTAAAGTCCTACAACACTTAGGGTTCCAGATCAACTTCGGGAAGTCTCGGCTGGTCCCAGAGTCCAAATTTCAGTGGCTAGGACTACAGTGGGATCTACGCTCCCATACCTTATGTCTCCCCAAAGCCAAGAGAACGGAAATAGCAAAGAGCACGAAACTTTTTCTCAAGGACAAGCTGACGTCCAGAAGGAGCCAGGAGAGGATCTTGGGCTCCTTACAGTTCGCCTCAGTGACAGATGTCCTACTGAAGGCTAGACTGAAGGACATAAACAGAGTTTGGCGCTTCAGAGCGAACGAAAGGTATCGGGACAAGAAAGCTCGTCTTCCTCCAGTTCTGAGGAGGAGACTCCAGCCATGGACAAAGGCCAAAAACCTGGCAAAGTCAGTCCCCTTACAATACCCACCTCCAAAACTCGTTATCCACACAGATGCCTCCTTGACAGGCTGGGGAGGATACTCCCAGCACAGGAAGGTTCAGGGACTATGGTCGACGATGCTTCAACAATTTCACATCAATATCTTAGAAGCCATGGCGGTCTTACTAACTCTGAAACGACTATCCCCAGCCAAGAAACAAAACATAAGACTGGTTCTCGACAGCAAAGTCATAGTCCGCTGCATAAACAGAGGAGGTTCCAAGTCAGGCAACATCAACCATGTGTTGTTTACGATCTTTTCGTTAGCGGCATCAAATCAGTGGCACTTGTCAGCCGTCCACCTGGCGGGAGTACTTAATGTAGTGGCGGACGCACTCTCAAGGACAACCCCGTTGGAGTCGGAATGGTCTCTAGATCTGAAGTCATTCCGTTGGATCCTGTCCCAGGTTTCCAAGTAGACCTCTTTGCAACAGAGCTCAATCACAAACTAGCATGTTATGTAGCCCCAAACCTGGACCCTCGGGCTTATGCCGTGGATGCAATGTCCCTAGACTGGAACACTTGGGAGAAGATTTACTTATTCCCACCGGTAAATCTGCTGATGAAGGTGTTGGACAAACTCCGGACTTTCAGGGGACAAGTGGCTCCCAATTGGCCCAAGAGCAATTGGTTTTCTCTGATGCTGGAATTGGGTCTCCATCCCCATCAGATACCCAACCCAATTCTTACGCAAATAGTACAAACTTGCACTGTGTTCGCTTCCTCAAACATTCAGAGTGCCCTAGCTTTATGGACTTCATGAAATTTGCAGCCCAAAAGGGTGCAGACATCGATCCGCAAAATACTTTATTTTTGGAGTCTGACAAAAGGGATTCCACCCTTCGCCAATACGATTCAGCGGTTAGGAAGCTTGCAAAATTTTTGAAAGACTCAAAGGTCGAATTAATGACTATGAATCTGACTGTAACCTTCTTCAGATCCCTTTTTCAGTCAGGTCTGGCAGCCAACACTATTACCACACTTAAATCTGCTCTAAAGAAGATTTTCCATATCGGGTTTAACATAGACCTAACAGATCCACTATTCTCATCAATCCCAAAGGCCTGCGCCAGATTGAAACCATCTATTCGCCGTAGCTCGGTTTCCTGGTTTTTGAATGATGTCCTTAACCCTGGATAGGTACGGTCCTCGGACACCCCTTTAAGGGTATACTCGGACGCGAACGACCCCGACGCCAAAAAAAATTCTTGAAAAATCAGTTTTTGCAGTAACCTCCTTTTTTCTTTTGCCAAAAAAAACTTCAATGAATGCTTAAAACAACTGTAAAGATAAATACTACTCATCTGCAGAAAAACTATTTATTATAAATATTTTAAAAAATTAAGTAGAAAAAAAAAAAGACCTGACATAAAAATTCATAAAAAAAAAGTTTATACATATATACACAAATCCTTTTAGGAATTGATTCTTGAATGTTTAGGACACATCTTGATGTATTTTGGATGAAGTCAGACCCATGGAGGTGAAGATCTGAAATGAGAAAAAAAGGGTAACTTTTTTTGGCCAAAAAAAATTGTCCAAATTTCATGAATTTTTTTGGGTACCCAAATGAAATAGGAAGTGGCTAATTTTTTTAGGGAATAAACATATGTTATCCTAAAATAGAAATATGTAAAAAAATCTTCATTATTTTGTAAATTACATTTATATCAGGGGCCATATCTAAAGGTAATTTTTTGAGTACTTGGAAATTTCGTAAAAAAATACATATATTTAATATATAATATGATATTTATGCAGGTAAAAATATACCAAAATATCACAAATTCTATAGGGAACAAGAATATATATAGATAGGGCAGCTTACGCTTCGGATATGTCCACAAAATGGCCGCCAACCACACTGACTCAGACTCCCTAATCTGCCACTTGAAATGTAGGAAGGGTATGTCAATTTCAAGGTGTTATTTACTAATCTAACTATTATTGGATATGCATAAAAATTGTATGGTGGGTTGCTGGATAATTGTCGATTATTTTACGACTATAAAATTAAAATTCTGACCCAAAAAATTTTTTTTGAAGGGAAATAAAATCGAAAAAAAAAATGTAAAACAATATTTTAGCTAAAAAAATTTGATGATATTCAATCAAAAAAAAAGTAAACAAAATTTTCCGACAAATAAACATCTAGAGGAATCATTACTCTGTGATAGTTCCTTAGTACGTAGTAATTTTGAAAGAATTGGGAAAAAACGAAAAAATGGCAATCACCGGAAAATCGAACACATACCTATATATACGCCATATCTGGCTAAAAAAAGATAGGCATGGGTAGCCAGATCATCTAGAAACACTTTCCAACACTATAAAAATATAAGTTTTGCGACACTACTTGCCAATTCCTTACGGTAACATGACTAAGCAAAAAAATGCAAAACAAATAAAAAGGGGCACTCATGGAAAAATGGCCATTCTAATATACGGCATTTCAGAAAAAAAAATTTCAGCCACGTGCTAGGCAAACCATCAAGGCATATTTTCCGACAAATAAACATATAAATGAAATATTACTCTGTGATAGTTCCTTAGTACGTAGTAATTTTGAAAGAAATGGGAAAAAACGAAAAAATGGCAATCACAGGAAAATCGAACACATACTTATATATACGCCATATCTGGCTAAAAAAAAAATAGGCATGGGTAGCCAGATCATCTAGAAACACTTTCCAACACTATAAAAATATAAGTTTTGCGAGACTACTTGCCAATTCCTTACGGTAACATGACTAAGCAAAAATATGCAAAACAAATAAAAAGGGGCACTCGCGGAAAAATGCCCAACATTCTAATATACGGCATCTCAGATAAAAAAAAAAGACATGCACGTGTTAGCCCAACCATCAAGGCACACTTTCTAACACATAAACATGAAAAAAAAATCAATAATATACGGCAATTCCTTACTACGTAGTAAATTTTTACAAATATTGAAAAAAAAACAGAAATTGGCAACCGCAGTTAAATACCCAATATACCAATAACTACGTCGTATCTGACAAAAACAAAATCACGCATGGGTAGCCAGATCATCTAGACACACTTTCCAACATTAAAAAAGCAAAAGTTTTACGACACTATTTCGCAATATCTTACGGAAAAATGACTTGGCAAAAAAATTAAAAAAAATTAAAAAGGGACACTCGCGGTAAAATGCCCGACATTCTAATATACGACATCTCAGATAAAAAAAAAGACATGCACGTGTTAGCCCAACCATCAAGGCACACTTTCTAACACATAAACATGAAAAAAAAATGAATAATATACGGCAATTCCTTACTACGTAGTAATTTTTACAAATATTGAAAAAAAAACAGAAATTGGTAACCGCAGTTAAATACCCAATATACCAATAACTACGTCGTATCTGACAAAAACAAAGTCATGCATGGGTAGCCAGATCATCTAGACACACTTTCCAACACTAAACAAGCAAAAGTTTTACGACACTATTTGGCAATATCTTACGGAAAAATGACTTGGCAAAAAAATGAAAAAAAATGAAAAAGGGGCACTCGCGGTAAAATGGTCCTCGTGGTGATGAACGACATTTTAACTAAAAAAAAAAACATGCACATGGTAGCCAAACAATCCACCAAGACTTTCCACAACTGATAACCTATACAAGTTGCACCATTCTACGACAATTTCATAATACGTAATAACTTTGATAATTATGCAAACTACCTCAGAAGGGTAAACTCGGACGCGAACGACCCCGACGTGTCTCAGAAATCGGGGAAGGAGTACAGCTACAGCAATGCACATCTGGACACTACTAGAGCGTGTAGGGGAGACACCTCCTGCAGGTCGATCACCCACAAATTCAGTCACAGGGGTGAGTCACGTGAGAAAAACCTGTTTTTTTTTGACGCTCGGGGTCGCAAACGACCCACCGTACCTATCCAGGGTTAAGTTGGCATCCGAGACCCTCAATGACTCGTGTGATTATATACCCTTGCTAAGGAAGACCTTATTCCTTATGAGCCTAGCTTCTGGCACCAGAATATCAGAACTTGCAGACTTGACTAGGGACCAGAGCCATATTGAATTTCTCTCGTCAGGGGAAGTTCTCCTCTCTCCTGACAAAGTTTTCTTAGCCAAAAATGAGAATCCCCAGGATAGGTGGTCCTCCTGGAAGATTGTTCCGCTTCCTCCGGACCCATCACTATGTCCCGTAACCACCCTGAAATCCTACTTAAATAGAACCTCCTATAAGTCCTCAGGGCCCTTATTCATTAAAGAACATGGTGGTACCATTACCCTCAAAGGGATCAGGCAACAAATTTTATATTTCATAAATAGGCTAATCCTGATTCATTCCCCCATGTCCATGATATACGAGCTGTAGCTACCTCAGTTAACTACTTTCATTACATGAATTTCACTGAACTTACTAAATATACAGGCTGGAAGTCCCCAACAGTATTTAAGCGACACTATCTAAAACCCTGCCTTACTTACAGTTCCTACCTTGGTTTTTGGTTTTGTTTTACCTGAGCTATACCAGTACAGTGTAACATTTTATTATATCTATTGCTCTTATTCCACGAATTGTTTTTGTTGTTTTCACTCATATTACCTTTTCAATCATGTTGTAATTTAGATTTTATCCTGTGACTGCTAATACCTAGCTGTCCCTGTCATCCCTCCTTAAGAGAGTGATTTCATGTTATCTTTATTACCTTTCAATATTAGAGAGGATATACCTCTATTCTTATATACGTTTATTGAGTAAACCATTTGATGTTACCATGTCTTTAATTGTTTTCCTCTCAGGTTATTTCCAAGTTTGGGACCATTTCTCTTGTACTATTTCACTGGGCGGCACAGGTTGAGCCCAGAAAAGGGATTTTGACGAAGGAAAAATCTATTTCTGGGCGAGAGACCTGTGCCGTCCAGTGAACCCACCCTCGAAATCCCTCCCTGCTTGGGCCCCAAACTTGGGGTGCTATAGGGAGTGAGTTCACTAGCATGGGTTGGGTTGGTAGTAGTAGCTTACGCAGCATAGATGTTGAACGGCACCTCGCTGTTTCAGGGATTTTGAAGAGGAAATCTCTAATTGGTGCGAGGCCTCTGGTTATGATTTATCTCGCCCCAGTAATATACCGACACCTTATATAGGTGAGCGAGCTGGGTTCAACCAGGCATTCCTATGCAATTTTTCTCTGGTAATATATATAGCAGTTATATACCTTAGAAATGGTGCTTAAGGAGCATTTCACTGGGCGGCACAGGTCTCTCGCCCAAAAATAGATTTTTCCTTCGTCAAAATCCCTTTATTATGTATAATGAGTAAGGTTTGTTATTACTTTGATAAATATCCATGTTCCCAGTGTGATGTTTTTTTAAACCATTATCATTACAATTCTAGTAAAGTTCACATTGTTAGTTTCAAATAGGGTAAGTTGATACCAATTATCAAATGAATTAAAAGAAAATTGGCAAAAGGCCTGTTTATCTAACAAATGAACAAAAAGCTAAAATGACAATTGTACACAAAACATGTCTAGTATGAATCTGCCCTTGATTCAGTGTATAACCAAATAATTCAAAATTTCTATAAAAGTTTTCAAGATATCTAACCGTATGGATGGTTAAGGAATTCAAAAAAGTGTAAAACGGATTATAAAATATCTATATTTGGGGCAATATTAAACTTTTGGACACGTTGTTCCAATTACTGTCAATTTTGCAGGTGTAAAATACCTATCATGAGGCTCAACGTATTCTAGAAGTTTTATTCCAGCTCTGACCAAATTGTGGATTGATCTTCCTAATCAGGTAGTTGAATAGGTAGAATTTCAAGAGTTCAAACTTGTAGAAAATATTTTTATGAATAGGTTGACATAAGTAGTCTTCTAGTTCATATATGAAAAATTTGTTTTAATGTTACTGTTCTTAAATAGTTCAATACATCTCATATAGTTCATTTATTTCCTGATTTCCTATCCTCACTGGGGTATTTTTCCCTGTTGGAACCCTTGGGCTATCCTACTTTTCCAACTAGGGTTATAACTTAATAATAATAATAATAATAATAATAATAATAATAATAATAATAATTATTATTATTATTATTATCATCATATTATTGTACTAAGGATGACCTTTCATCACAGGGATTACCCGGTGATGAAGTGTGGGACAGAGGTAGATGGAAAGCGCTGGCCAGAAACATCGACCCCACACAAAAATGGGAGATGATGATGATGATGATGTCTTATGTTATGAATTTTCGTCAAAGAAGGACACCGTTCTAAGACAAGACTATTTCTGCACATCAGTATTGCATTAACCAAAAAAGGTAACCAGAAATCAATGCATTCTTTAAAACTCAGGTTATGAGGATATGTAAACGAAGAAATTTTATCGAAATGGAACTTCCACACCTTGACAAATGTAACTAGAAAAATATTTGGAATAAAACCAGGAAACTTCAAACTAAAAATACAAAAACCTTATGAGATTCTTTGCCAAGAATTTATAAACCTATTATTCCAACCAAATCAGTTTTCTCACCCTTTATACACAAGACACCCATACGCACACAAATCAGGACAGATTTTATGTCTGCAAAAAGACATTCAAAAACTTATTACACAATTCATCTAAAAATGATTTAAGTGCGATTTATCCCTTCTTTATGTCAAAGGCACAAATGGCACAAGACGAAGAAACAAAATGGAATTTATGAACCAAGCTGTGCACCTTTTCAGAGAGCCCATTATCTCGCCATAAACTCTGATATGCAAGACTTCAAAAGGACCCTCTTACCAAATTCCTTGAAACATAGTATCAATCTTCAACATTTTCATTATACTTGAACTTGTAGTTTGTGAAAAATGTGGAAATAACAGTTACCACTGATTACAAATTAACCTAAAAAAGATCATATACTTGTCCAAAGCATATTGAATCACAATCCTTTTACATTAAATGGACTTTCCACTACTTACATTACACAGTTTATAACAAATTTGATGTTTATATCATTGATACATGCGCATATAACTTTGCTAGAAATAAAAATTATAGTACCAAAACCTGTACATTTGACATTACAACCTTCTACAATGTAAATTTAAATATTTTGAAATATTTCATTTGAATAAGGTCAAAAATTCTCAAATTGATAAACCATTACAAAATTAAAGAATCTGAGGCTTTTGAGCAAGTTAATAATGGCAAACAGCCATAATTTTTTATATCTTTAGCTGTCAGGATAAAACCTGCACTGACAAGACAGCTGGAAAAATAAGCAGACTAAAATCAAATATCAGCTGTCCGCCTTTGACAAGGACAGTATATTCAAATAAAAACATTGAGCTACATCTCTCAAGATACCAGAGAAAGAATGACCAAGTTCTGTACTTATGGAATAAAACAACAGTCTAAAAGAACTAGTGATTACTCTAGTTAAGATCAGGATCTACAGCATGGACCCTTTAGCCTTTTAAATAGTGAGGTATAAAATAGCAAATGCTGATGCCCAAGGAGGAGGGGGCAGTGGGAGACTCATCAGCCATATAAGGCATGTCTTTTTTTTATAAGCTTTCCAATTTTGGGATAAGGAGGGATCAAGGATGGGGAGTGGGTGATTTGAAATTTGAGGTCAGAATAACATTAATATATAATTTATATGAGAGAGAGAGAGAGAGAGAGAGAGAGAGAGAGAGAGAGAGAGAGAGAGAGAGAGAGAGAGAGAGAGAGAGAGCCTTACCTTATTGCCTTATTTTTTGTTTGGGTTCCCCCAGGTCCCTCAGTGTGAGGCACCTCGTATATCCACCAGAGAGTTGCTAATACATCTTCCGGTGTATTTTGCATCTTCCAGTCTTGGATGGTCTGGGATGCATCTTAGGTATTTATCGAGCTGATTTTTAAACACATCTACGCTCACTCCTGATATGTTTCTTAGATGAGCTGGCAGCACATTAAATAGTCGCTGCATTATCGATGCTGATGCGTAGTGGATTAATGTCCTGTGCGCCTTTCTCAGTTTACCTGGAATGCTTTTTGGCACTATTAATCTACCTCGGCTTGCTCTTTCTGATACTTTAAGCTCCATGATGTTTTCAGCAATTCCTTCTATTTGCTTCCATGCTTGTATTATCATGTAGCGTTCTCTTCTCCTTTCTAGACTGTATAGTTTTAAAAATTGCAGTCTTTCCCAGTAGTCAAGGTCCTTAACTTCTTCTATTCTAGCAGTATAGGACCTTTCTACACTCTCTATTTGCGCAATATCCTTTTGGTAGTGTGGGTACCATATCACATTGCAGTACTCGAGTGTACTACGCACATAAGTTTTGTAAAGCATAATCATGTGTTCAGCTTTTCTTGTTTTAAAGTGTCTGAATAACATTCCCATTTTTGCTTTACATTTAGCCAACAGTGTTGCTATTTGGTCGTTGCATAACATATTCCTATTTAAAATTACACCAAGGTCTTTAATTGCTTCCTTGTTTGTGATTGTCTCATTATTAGGTCCCTTGTATGCATACACCATTCCTTCTCTGTTTCCATAATTTATTGATTCGAATTTATCGGAGTTAAATACCATCCTATTTATCTCCGCCCATTCATATATTTTGTTTAGATCTCTTTGTAGTGAGTTCCTATCTTCATCACAAGTAATTTCTCTACTTATTCTTGTGTCATCGGCCAAACTTCTCACTACGGAGTTTTCAACATCACAGTCTATGTCTGAGATCATAATAACAAATAGCAGTGCAGCTAATACCGTACCTTGGGGCACACCAGATATTACCTGGGCTTCATCTGATTTCTCGTCATTTGCAACCACTATCTGTTTTCTGTTTTGCAGGAATTCTTTTACCCATTTTCCTATCTTTCCCACAATATTATGCTTTCTCATTTTTTTCTCCAATATGTTATGGTCTACCTTGAATTTATCGGAGTTAAATACCATCCTATTTATCTCCGCCCATTCATATATTTTGTTTAGATCTCTTTGTAGTGAGTTCCTATCTTCATCACAAGTAATTTCTCTACTTATTCTTGTGTCATCGGCGAAACTTCTCACTACGGAGTTTTCAACATCACAGTCTATGTCTGAGATCATAATAACAAATAGCAGTGCAGCTAATACCGTACCTTGGGGCACACCAGATATTACCTGGGCTTCATCTGATTTCTCGTCATTTGCAACCACTATCTGTTTTCTGTTTTGCAGGAATTCTTTTACCCATTTTCCTATCTTTCCCACAATATTATGCTTTCTCATTTTTTTCTCCAATATGTTATGGTCTACCTTGTCAAAGGCTTTTGCAAAATCTAGATAGATCACATCTGTGTCTTTTTCATTTATCATATTATTGTATATGTTTTCATAGTGTGCTATCAGTTGGGTCTGTGTACTTTTTCCAGGTACGAAACCGTGTTGACCCATATTAAACAAATTATTTTTGACCAAATGGTTCATTATTTTCTTTTTTATTACCCTCTCATACACTTTCATAATATGTGATGTTAGACTAACAGGTCTATAATTGCTTGCCTCTAGTCTTGATCCACTTTTGAAGATAGGGGTTATATAAGCTAATTTATGTTTAACATATACCTCGCTCATATCTACACTCTGTCTTAGCAGTATTGCAAGCGGCTTCGCGATAGTGTTTGCAGTTTTTTTTAACAAAATCGCTGGAACTCCATCTGGTCCGGCTGCCGATCCATTTTTAATTTCGTTTATAGCCGTGACAATATCTGCTTCATTAATATCTATATCCGTTAGATATTCAACATTTTCTTCTCTCATTTCTGTTTCATTATTCTCATTCGCAATTCTTGGCGTGAACTCACTCTTATATTTTTCTGCTAATATGTTGCATATTTCCTTTTTTTCATTCGTTAGCCGTCCTTCAATTCTTAGAGGGCCTATTTCTATTCTCCTTTTATTCATCTTTTTTGCATAGGAGTAAAGTACTTTGGGGTTTCTTTTTATATTTTGAAGTGTCCTTTCTTCTAAGTCCCTTTTTTCATTTTCTTTCGACTGTATAATCTTTTGTTCTGCATTTTCTATCTTACATTTTATTTCCCTCATTTTCCACACATTTTTTTCTTTTGCAAGATTTTTCTTCCACTTTTTAATTTTCTGAAATAAGATCCTTCTGTCTCTTGGTATGCAAGTCTTTTGTTTATTGTTTTTTTTCGGTACATATTTTTCAACAATTTTCTCCAGTATTTTGTACAGTATATCCGTATTTACCTGTATATTATCACTTATAAATACATTTTTCCATTATTTATTCAGTTCTTCATTTATTTCTGACCATTTTATATTCTTACTGTAAAAGTTATATTTTCCATATCCTTCCCAAAGTTTTGTGCTTTTATTAATTCTGTGATCACTTGCTTTGGAATGAACTATCAATTCTATGACATTGTGGTCTGAAATTCCCGTGTTATACACTATTATTTCTTTAACATAATTCACCTCATTCACAAATACTAGGTCTAGGACATTTTCCTTTCTTGTTGGAATGTGGTTTATTTGTTGCATATTATGTTCTAATAGCATATCTTGAAGCTTTTCAAATTGCCTCTTATCTTCTGCGCTACTATTACTATCTTTTTTATATGTATACATACAACCACTTTCTTCTATCCGTTCTTTCCAATCCACGAAAGGAAAGTTAAAATCTCCGGATAGGAGTATATTCCAGTCTTTATGGTTTCTACATATATCATCTATTTTTTCTATTATTATGTCAAACTCCTTAGTGTTTGGGGGTCTGTAAACTACAATATTCATTAGTTTTTCAAATTCAAATTCTACCGCAATCAATTCACATTCTGTGTTGCTGTATTTTTCACATACTTTTCCTTGATTTATGTCTCTTCCATATATTGCGGTTCCCCCTTGATTCCTATTTTTTCTGTCTGATCTATAAGTTTGGAAACCCTTTATCTGGTCATCACTGCCAGTTTCTTGGGAATACCATGTTTCACTTATATTTAATATATCTATTTTTTCAATTTGGGTTAGTTCTTCTAAGAACTCTATTTTCCTTTTAGAGTTACTCGTGACTAAACCCTGTGCATTCATTACGATTATGGTTTGTGTTTCATCCCCATTATTTAATATTGGTAATATGGATTCTCCCATGCTTCCTTCCTGTTCTGATATGATGTTCTTTTCTTCATTTCCCGGAATTCTGCCATTAAAAAATCCAACTTTTCTATTATATTTGCTCTTTCGCCTTCATATTTATTTGTGTGTGTATACCTGCAACTGTCCCCATATCTGCACCAACCCCTGGCATTATAGATGCATTCTTTGTAGTTGGGCTCTAAATGTGCAGGTTTGGGTTGAAAGGCCTCATATCTTGGGGCTCTTGGTTCAAAGCGCGGTATATACACGGCCTGCTTTTTTTGTTTCTTTTTTTTTTCTTTTTTGCTTTCATTTTTCTTTTCAGTTTGCTGAGTTTTCTTACTTTCATTCATGGTTGCAGGATGCATATATCGACATTTTTTGTTGTAAATGCATCCTTTTCCTTCTTTTAGGTTTTTGCATATTTTTGGATGGAGATCTCTGCATTCGTCTCCATATCCGTCTAAATACGCACATTTACCATATATTTCATAATTATGGCATATCTTTGGATGCTTGTAGTAGCATCTTTCGCCAAATCTGCAATTCCCTCTTTTCAGCATATTGCAGACTATATCCTTCTTTTCTATTTTTTCTTGTTCTTGCTCTTCCCTAAGATTATGTAGGTCCGGGTAGAGTCTCTTGGGTCTATTATTTGTTTCCATCTGGTAATTTATTTCTTCATAAGTATGTTGTTGGATGGCATCATAGGTTATATCAATGATTTCTTCTGCATCCTTACACATATCCTGTTCATTGTTCTCTTCTTCTTCTTTTTCTTCTTCTTCTTCTTCCTCTTCTTTATCTTCAACTATTTGCAGATTTAGTCTCGACTTAATTATATTTTCTATCCAGACTAAGCATGTTGAGCAGAATACCTTTGTGTCTTTATTTTTTATTTTTTGCTGTATTTCAGCACATGTGGGGTGTGTTGGGACATGACAGGCATCACATTTTCTAATCAATTGTTGAGGATTATTAATGGAATACCATATCTTACATGTATTACACCATTTTGGCATTCTTTTTCCCATTGCATCAATCAGCATATTCACCATATTGGACTTCTTATTGTTCTTTGATGGAATGTGTTGATTGATGTAGACTTTCTTTATAAGTCTCTTTAACACTTGGATTTTCTTTGGAGAGAGAGAGAGAGAGAGAGAGAGAGAGAGAGAGAGAGAGAGAGAGAGAGAGAGAGAGAGAGAGAGAGAGAGAGAGAGAGAGAGAGAGAGATAATTACAGTACTTACAAAGCACCAGGACATTAAAGGAGCTTCCTTTGATTGAAGTGGCCATTAAAATGCATCTAGAATCCAATCTATTTTACAGTCTAAAATCGACTTACATATAAACAACCATATGAGCCTATACCCTTCTCCCTCCCTTTCCTAAACAAAAACGCTTTACACTAATGTTTTACTAACCCACGAAATTAAATTTTTTTTCCTTCTATGAAATTCACAGAATAAGGTTTTTTAGTAACCAGATGCTTGCTGAGGTCGTCTATTGAAACTCCTGATTAATAAAAGATACTTTCTATCATTATTCAAAGGTCACACAATTTTCATTATTTTACTTCATGCTGTGGCACTCTAGTAGTACCAGCCGAACTCGGTTGAGTCCCATATCAGGCTGGGAGGAACGTAAAGAGGAGAGGTCCCCTTTTTTTGTTTCATTTGTTTGATGTCGGCAACCCCACAAAATCGGGGGAAGTGCCTTGGTATATGTATGCATGTACTCCATGCAATAGGCTTTCGTGATTCAAAAACAATCAAAGTTTTAGGAGTTGACTTTAACAACTGCCACAGCCTATTTCTATTTACTGAAACATAACGATCACTTTATTAAAAATACTTGTTCCCATTAAATCCATAACATCAACCTGACCTTGTAACCTTCAATAACATTAAGATTTACTTGGAGTACATTTTCATTTACAAATATCTAATGAGCTGGACTCTACTTCATTTTACCAATATGTAATGACATGTTCTTTATTTCTCTTATACCTACATATTCTATGTTTCCATTAACCGACATGTGGTACCGTAAATTCTTTCATTCACCAACATCCTTTCACAGTCAATCATATTTAGAATTGGATTGAACTCAGGAATTTTTACCATAAAACTCAATTCTGTGCTCAATTGCAATTAGGTGGATACCTCTGAAGTTACACTGTAGTAAGAGATAAGAGATTGAACACAAAAATTGAAGAAAATTACCAGGAATGGAGGTAAAGTTGAAGGATACACAGCAAGTGCATGTAGGGTCCGTGCATGTAGGGTCCAAAGGAACGTTACAAAGACCGTTGAGTAATGCCTACAACACATGGCCAGATGTACAATACACTAAACGTACTACAATCATACAGAGTTAACATATTCTTTTTCATATCTAGTCCTTCAATATCTTAAATCCTATGACTTTTAGTCTTCCCAATTTCATAATCTTGTCATTTAATGGTTATATGACCTATATTTTATTACTTTCTTTAACATTTAATCTATTAATCTACTTTAGCTAGCCACTACATACAAAAAGTTAATGTGAGGATAAATATTGGGATGAAATTATACTAATATTTAAGTATTATTCACACATTAAAGAATAAGTACAAAATACTCTACTATTTTTTATCTTTAACATATGCAATAAATAAAAAGAAGTATTACTAGTTTGTTTTCATCCTTGGAAAACAGAGAAATGTAAAATGGGAATACATTATTTCTAATAAAAGGAAAGCAAAAGTTAATTATTGCACACGGAATTCCCTTGGCAAAATGCAGGAAATTTACAAAATATCAAGCTCATATTTTCTTATTTAAGAACAACAAGGGGATGAAGCAAATCTCTTCCCAGTTTTGTGATTGATTGACAGATAGTATAAGAAGAAAAACTTAGGGTGCTACATGTGAGCAACATATCTCAAATTCCTTTGATACAGAAGTTCTCCTTTAAATATCCTCCCAAAAACTAAAAACAAAATTTCTGGGTCGACCTGTGACGGCCGGCGAAAAAGTCCTTCTTTGTACTTTTTCTGATATAAATCTTCCAAATATACCAGAGAAAATTAAAAGCATGGAATGCAGAGGTTACAACCCTCGCGCGAGCACCTTGTTGGTGTCGTATATCTAACAAGGGCGTTTGTAAAACACTATTCACAGGCTGTCTTCCATTTAGATAATCCCTTCATCAAAGGGGGAGGGCCGTGACAGGCCCTAGAGAATACAGTTGGGTTACCCTACCGACACCTACCACTCGCGCTCACCAGGTCATCCTTCTGTTTTGGACTTGCCCGCAAAGTTGATAAGTGTTTTGCCCAGTGTTTTTCGAAGTGATTGTCGTTAATTCAACATGACTGACGTTGCTACTTCACCCTTACCAATGTTAAGTACCATAGTTTGTTTTGGCAGCTTTTGACAGTACCGGGCATTTGTTCTGTTTCCAATATGGTGGTTTTTAGTTTTGGAAGCGATTGTCCTGCCGAGGTATCGGCAGCCATTTTGGGTTATGTTCGCTTCGGTAAATATTCTAGTTATTTTTGCCCATCTGGTACTCTGTCATCTAGGTTATATCACTTACGTTTTATGGCCTTTTTGTGTTATCATTAATTTTTATTAGTTTATACTATGGTATTTATTTGCTTGCAAGTCCAATTTGGACCTACGAAGAATAGCGATTTAAAGAATAGCGAATTAAAGTTTAGCGATTTAGTCTGTTAGTTTGTACTCGCCTCAGAGGCTTCGATTTAGACTATATCCTTGTTTATTTGTTACGTTGTCGTTATTCTTTGTTCTTGGTTATTACAATTACTAAGAAAAGCAATCAATTTTATTAATTTTCTTGTTTTATTGTGTGATGTTAGTTTTTTATTATGTAACCTTGAGAGCGAAAACAGAGACTGCTCGTTCCCTGTTCTACAGATATGAGTTATCCCTTCTCTCTTTTTCTTTGTTAGCTCGAGTAAGAGAGGTGAATTTCCCGTTCTCCGTTTTTATACGATCACGAGTTATTCAGGCCTCCTCTTAGTATCAGAGTTGATGATAGTACGTTTAATATTATAAACGTTTTTATTGATGTGGTTACTGTTAATATAGCTAACACTATTAATAGGTACGTTAGTGTATGAGTCATTAATTGGGGTCGTTTTATACCGACACCCTTAGCTCCGCCTTGAGTTATGCTTAGCTCCGCCTTGAGTTATGCTCCGCTATAATGGATACTCATTGGGTGAGAACTAGTTAACGTACAGGAGCAGATTTTTGGAGTGCAACGGTGAAATCCGGCACTCGGACTCCAGCTGAAGCCTTTTACACACGAACCTTTGTCATGTTTGATCATAATTACACCGTTACAGCCGGCTTCACGGGAGATAACACAATCATTCATTGAGGTTAATGTTATCGTACCGGGGACGGTCACGATATCACGGTGACGGGCCTTTGCTACCGGATCTCCGGTACAAACAGAGATCAAGCAGACGGCCAGAACCGGAGTTAACAATGTGATACCGATGAAGACTTCACAGTTTCATTATTACGGTCCCTTTTTTCATCGAATCTCCGGCTTCACTGGAGATAACACAAACATTCAGTATTAGAGAATGTTATCGTACCGCTGAGGATCACGTTTTCACGATGACGGACCTTTGTCACTAGTTCTCCGTTACAAACAGAGATCAATCAGACGATCAGAATCAGGGTATGAACCCCTTTTCATGAATAATCACAATATCGTTATTACGATCCTTTTCATCGAATCTCCGGCTTAACCGGATATCGTACAGGCGATCAGCATTGAGGTTAATATTAGTTTTCCTCTGGTGTTCACGTTGTCACTATGACGGACCTTTGTACCGGGGATTGTTACCGGAGCTCCGGTACAGACAGAGATCACTCAGACCACGGGTGGCCAATCTCTTGTTTTGCTGTAAAGGAAAGGATTTAGCATGAATACAAAGTAAACTGTACTTACTTTAATGACACTTTGAATTTGCGTTGGTAATATTCATTAGCTATTCTTGAAAGTCCTAATAAAAATATATGAACATAACTATGCCTATATTTATGCATATATTTAATTCTAACTATGTATAAATATGGATAAATATCCATACAACATCGTGTTCAAATAGAAATAAATTGATTATGCCTATATTTATGCATTTTCAATTCTAACTATACCTAAATATGAATAAATATTCATACAACATCGTGTTCAAATAGAAATAAATTGATTATGCCTATATTAATGCATATTCAATTCTAACTATGCCTAAATATGAATAAATATCCATACAACATAGTGTTCAAATAGAAATAAGTTTCCACTCAGTACTGGGAACCGAACGTTGGCCCCTTCTAATGAAGGGCCGGGTCGAGACTAACCATGCCATGAGAGGCTATCTACTGTTCCTTGAAACTCTGGTCAGTGAACAGATGAATCAATAGAATACTAATAGCCAGTAAATAATGTTAGACCCGGTTCTGAACGTCTGAGTCAGGGGTGGCCAACCTGTGGCGGATGCGCCAACAGTGTCACATTTCATGAATACAAGTGTCGAACTATACCCCAAAAGATAGTACATTAAATGACTATTCTTTAAAATTTATTTTTATGAGTTATACAGCTGATCCCAGCCTGTGAATAGGATCACTAACCAAAGTTCAAGGAACATCCAGACTTATGTCCCCTTTCTGTTACAGAAGGTTCGCCTACATAGTTCCCGTCAGGATGATGATGAATCTCTCTGGCCTGCAAGAGAGGCTCTCCGCCCTTGGGTATCAAGGTTGGGAAGAAATGCTCCATCTAGAGGTCCCTGTCTCCTCAGAGTGTCCTCTCTAAGGTTGGACGACGACCCCATGGACGGGCAGGTAGGTGGGGATGAGTTTTGAGCCTTCAGCTTTGCAATTACCTACGTCACCGACCTAGGACCCTTAATGGATCCTGATGTTCATGTTACCCTGCATAAACCGTGACTGCTAAAAGCAACACATTCTAGGGAAAACCAAGGGGCTATGACGGAGCTCAAAAGTATGGTGGTGAGTCGGATCCGTTCAGGAACTCGGAAGTTTCCCCCTACAGCCCCAGGCATATCGAAGTAACCTCCTTCGATAAAAACAACGCATAGAGATTTGCCTTACATGTTCCATATATAGATGGTACCATAAATCTGGATGGCATAGACGTCCTCCCTCTGGGGGACCTAGATTTTACTCCCAGGTACTAGAATTCCCGTTCAACGGATTCGTTCGATTGAAAGAGATTGCCATGGTTAGGTTAGACAAGGTACCGAAGGTAACAGTATTATTTCCTAAAGGGCAGGCCCGATCTGTCTGGACCAGGATGTTGTCAGTCTGGGGGGTACGATAATTCCAAGATCTGCCCTTCCAATTCGACCTACACGTTTGATGGTCTGATCGGGTTAGTTGTGGGAAATACGTTCTGTCTGAGGCCTCTATCAGACAGGAATCGATAGTCGGTTACCCACTCGTCATCACAGCCTTCCTCTGATTCGACGTCTATGCATCCAAATCCCCCTCATCAGGTGGTCTACCTCACTGATTCCCCAGGTACACAGCCCAACCCCGTTGGGATGTTTTACCTGCATACAGTCCTAGATCCGAACCCTCAGGCTCCTCTCGTGGACACCAGAGAGGAAGCTACAGGAGTAGAAGACAGTCTCGCCATCGAGACGGACCTAGGAAAAAGGGGGCTCGGAGAAGGAAAGTACCTAGATTCACCCCCTCACAACGCGGTGGTCCCGGTAGGGGGGTAGACTTTACCATTTTCGAGACCATTGGACCTTCGGTCTGTGGGCTCATAGCATAATCTCTAAAGGTTTGAGGTGAAAATGGCCACAAGGTCCTCCTCCTCCACCAGTGACCTTCTCCCAGAAATCCACTCCCATCCTGAAAGAGTACACCACAGGGTTACTCAAGAAGAAGCAATCAAACGGGATCGATCACTGGAGTTTCAAAGCCACCTGTTCACGATTCCGAAGAAAGGCTTGTCGGCATTGAGAGTGGACCTGGACTTGTCAAGCTAAACTCTTACATTCTCTGCGACAAGTTCCGGATGTTGACTATCTCTCAGGTACGGACCTTACTTCCCCGTAGGACCGTCACCACCTCTGTCGATCTTACCGACGACTATTATCTTGCGCCTATAGCTCGAAACTTCTCTTCTTATCTGGGTTTCCGCCTAAGCAGGAAAGCCTTTGTGTTCAAGACATGCCCTTTGGCCTCGACATTGATCCCAGGATATTCACGAAACTGGGAGAGAGAGTGTTAGAACAACTCAGGAACCAAGAGATACAGATCATTGCTTATCTGGCCGGTTGGCTCATTTGGGCCCGGCCGGTCATAGAAGGCAACAGAGCTACGAAGGAATTACAGTACTTCAATTTCTCGACAACCTGTGATTTCGGGTCAATCTCCAAAAAATCTCGCCTGCAACCATCAGGCCGCTTAGAATGGTTAGCCATTCAGTGGGACCTTTCAAAGCACACGTTGTCTCTCCCTTCCAAAAGGTAAGAGGAATAGTTTCCAATATCAAAAAATTTTCTCAAACACAAACAGGTGTCCGAAGAGCCTTAGAAAGTATCCTCGGACTTTTCCAATTCACTTCAGTAACAGATCTCCTAATAAAAGCCAAACTCAAAGACATCAATCGAGTTTGGAGAAAGAGAGCTACAGTACCTATAAGAGACATGGTCTCGAAGATCCCCTCTGTCTTGAAAATGAGACTACGCCCATGGTCCGAACCGAAGGACCTCTCCAAATCGGTTCCTCTACAATTCCCACCTCCACAAGTGACATTCCATACAGCCACGTCTCTAAGTGGATGGGGGGGATTACTCCGAACATCAGATGTTTCAGGTTCTTGGTCACTCTCCATGAAACAGTCCCATATCATTGCTCTCAAAGCCATGGCAGTGTTCTTGACCCTGAAGAGAGACTCTCCTCCGAGGTCGACCCACATCAGAGTAGTGTCAGACAGCACAGACGCAGTACACTACGTCAACAGGGGAGGATCCAAGTCACCCAACCTGAATCAGATCCTGGTCACTATCTTCGCCTGGGCAACAGAAGAGAACTGGTTCCTGTCAGCATCTCACCTAGCGGGAGGCCAGAATGTGAGAGCGGACTCACTATCCAGGACGGATCCACTGGAGTCAGAATGGTCTCTAGACATAATTTCATTCCGGTGGATACTCAGGCTCGTTCCAGGCCTCCAGGTAGATCTATTCGCAACTCAGATGAATCACTAACTTCCTTGTTATGTGACCCCAACCCTGGACCCTCGGGCTTATGCCATGGACGCATTACCCCGGGATTGGAACCATTAGAAAAAGATTTCCCTATCTCCCCCAGGGAATCTTCTAAAAACTTTTACACAAACTACGCTCCTTCCGGGGCGCAGTGGCTTTAGTACCACCTCACTGGCCAAGAATAGTTGGTTTCCTCTCCTCCTCGAGTTGAAACTCAGTCCCATCCGGATCCCGTTCCTCAAACTGACCCGAGTATCCAAACTCACTGTCAGATTACTCAAGGATAGCCAAAACTCTAACTTTGTGGACTACAGGAAGTTGGCAGCTCGTAGAGATGCGAACATTGAACCGGAAAACGATCTCTTCATCGAATGGGACAAAAGGGACTCGACAATTCGCCAATATGATTCGGCCGTTAACAACTAGTAGGTCCCCTAAGAGTGCAGACCATACTCGTATGTCCCCGCATTTAGCCATCTCTTTCTTGAGGTTCCTATTTGACAAAGGCCTAACAGTTAGCACTTTAACTACCATCAAGTCAGCTTTGAAGAAGATCTTCCTTGTTGGGTTCAACGTTAACCTAGCTGATTCCTATTTCTCATCAACCCCAAAAACATGTGCTAGGCTTCGACCTTCGGTTCGGCCACAAAAGGACTCTTGGTCTCTGAACGGTGTTCTCAAACTTGCGATGGACACGGACAATGAATCCTGCTCTTATATCACTCTTCTTAGGAAGACTTTATTTCTAACGGCTATGGCCTCAGGTGATGGAACATCAGAACTAGCAGCTCTCTCACGAAACCCGGAAAACATAGATTTCCTCCCTTCAGCCGAAGTACTCCTTTTCCAGACAAAGCTTTCCTAGCTAAAAAAAATGAGGATCCGCAAAATAGGTGCTCCCCTCGGAAGATTATTCTTCATCCCCAGGATTTTTCTCCGTGTACAGTCACACTCTCAAGCCCCTTTTTAGCTAGAACTGCCACCCGCTCGTCTGGCCCCTTGGTTATCAGGGAACAAGGAGGTACTATTTCCATTCACGGTATCAGGCAACAAATCCTCTACTTCATTAAACATACTAATCCGGAATCATTTCCCCAGGCTCATGATATACGGACAGTAGATGCCTCCAACAATGATTTCCAGAACAGGGACTTTGATGATTTTAAAAAATATACGGGTTGGAAATCCCCTATGGTTGTCAAACGCCAATATCTAAAGATCTTACAGGCCCTTAAATGCCGACGATGGCAGAGGGGAGCCTTATCCCTCCCCATTAATCTCCTCTTCTTCCTTACTTCCATCTCTTCTCTTCTCCCTCCTACCCGCCACTCACACCACGTCGCCGCTCTCCTTGGTAGTTCGTTAGCCCTATGATATTTGCCATGTTTAATTCCTATGGTTTAACTGTTATTGTAGTTACCGTTCCTTTAATGTTTAGATATACTTAGACATGTAAGGTTTGATGCCTTTTGCGATTCGACACTCGGTTGGTTCCTTGTCGTCATTATTATTTAACCTTACGTTCCCTATGTCATTTGGCTGGTTGGTAATTGGACGATTACTTTATTATATCATAGTATTGTCGTACATGGTGATTGTATTCTCCTCATTATGTTATTAATTTATTGGGCTTGGAAGGCATTCTCTGGTACTTTTTCGCCGGCCGTCACAGGTCGACCCAGAAAAGGGATTTTGACGAAGGAAAAATCTATTTCTGGGGAGAGACCTGTGACGCCCGGCGAAACCCTTCCCGATTATTTTTGTACGGACCCACCCTTTCCTTGCCAAGCCATATGTTCTTGCAGATCCCTATAGAAAAATGTACTGTATCTTAATTTCACCAAATACAAAAATTTTGCTCATTAGATCTTAATTCACAGACCAATGTCATGTAACTCTGGAGCATAAAGATTGACAAGAAAACTACTCTCTTGAAAACAAATGATTGACAAAAAACAAATAGAAACAATAAAAAAATTATTTGACATGAAATAATCAATCCAATGAGAACACAAAATAGCTCCTTAGACCAAGGTTTATTACTCCAAAAACAAAGGATTGCGCTGAATAGTTCCATAGACAACATAGTGCTCTGAATGACTTATAGATTAAGGTATACCCCAGATAACTTTATTATCCTATGAGTGACCAAGATAACTTCATAGAAGTGTTCTAAATAATGCTAAAGATGAAAGTGTCCAAAATAACCTCCAAGACCAAGAAGTGTCATGAATAATTGAATGTACTAAGGAATAAGGCCCAAATTAACTCTGTAGACAAAGTGTTGACTTGAATAAACCAGTAAGAGATGCAAAAAATTCTGTAGAAGAGGGTATAGTAAAATCTGGTATATCAAATGAATGCCCGGTTCCAGATAGCTTATGGAATCAAGAAACATGACATTCGTAGGTAATTTGTATTTTTCCTAACTATACAAACTTTAGATATTTAATATGGGTAATTACTTTCGGCGTAGCTGAAATGACAAACCATTAGAATTTTAACGAGGGTTTACTAACCCACCGCTAGTTAGCGGGGGGTAGGGAGGGTAGCTTGGTACAACCCCCCCCCCCCTCACACACACCTGTGCTGAGCTCACTTTGCTTAGAGGTAGGACTTCATGGGGGATAGGGCTGGCGGGCAAGTTTGATTAAATAGCTAAGGTTTGTATAGTTAGGAAAAATACAAATTACCTATGAATTTGTCATTTGTTCCGTAACTGAAATACAAACCACGCTATTTAATAGGGGTGACTCAACCCTTAGGAAGGGTGGTAAGTCCCAGCCAGTACTGGCTTTTGGCTTTGCCCGGGGACTCAGTATCCGAGTGTGTCAGCACTCAACAATAAGGAGCCCCTGCACCTTGCTAGCACCTTCCTGTGGAAGGGCTGCGGCCTACGTAAGCTGTGTGTGAAGGTTTGAAAAGTGACTCGTCCTAGGAAGTTGACCAGAAGTCCTTTAGATGGAAACTTTAGGCTAAGACTCTCCCAATACCAACTCGTCAGGGTATGGGGACGTGACAGTATCAGCTTAATACTGTGAACACAAGGAGACATGGTTTACCTGCAGTGGTTCGAGGTCAGCTGTGCAGAGAACCCAGGATGCAGCTTTCCCCGAGAGGGGAGGATGAAGAAAAGAATAAGGGCCAGACATACCTTTTCATTCATGCAGACTAAAACCGGGTAACAATGCCCTCAACCTTCTGCTACTTGGCCATTAAGGAGCCTGAGGTTTAAACCAGCTGTTGTGCAGCCACCACAGGGCCGATAGAGAACGTATCGAGCCTCCTGTGGGTCACATCTTGCAGGTAGTGGGCTGTGTAGGTCGTCTGATGCTTCCACACCCCTGCTTGTAGAACCTGCGTCACTAAGAAGTTCTTTTTGAAGGCCAGGGACGTAGCTACGCCCGACATCATGTGCTCTACCACGACGTGACGGAGGAGGATCAGGATTCAGGGACAGATGGATTACCCTACGAATCCATGTCGAGATAGTAACCCTCCTCTTTGTCCTCCCAGAGCTCACCAACAATGCTTGCACTTGTGGACGAACTACAGCCGTTGTTTTGAGATAGAGCCTCAGACTCCTTACTGGGCACAGTAGGAGATAGTCTGGGTCATCTGTTACAGAACGAAGACTCGAAATCTGGAAAGAGTCGAACCAAGGGTCCGGCACTCCCGGATTCTGAGTCTTAGCAACAAACTCAGGGACGAATCTGAACGTTACCTCCCCCCATCCCCTTGAATGGGCGATGTCATACGAGAGACCATGAAGTTCACTGACTCGCTTGGCCGAGGCCAAAGCTAGTAGGAACACCGTCTTCAAGTTAGGTGGCGATCTGAAGTCTGGCATAATGGTTCGTAGGGAGGTCTCTTACGAGACCTGAGAACTCTGACCACGTTCCATGGAGGAGGTCTCACTTCCGACTGAGGGCAGGTAAGTTCATAACTTCGTATGAGTAGGGAAAGTTCCAGCAAAGAAGAAATGTCCACGCCTTTGAGCCTGAAGGTTAGACTTAAGGCCGAGCGATAGCCTTTCACTGCTGAGACTGAAAGGCGCATTTCTTCTCGCAAATACACGAAGAACTCCGCTATTGCTGGAATAGTGGCATCCAGTGGAGAGATACCCCTTCCACGACACCAACCACTGAAAACTCTCCACTTTGCCTGGTAGACCCCTGAGGATGACCTTCGCAGGTGTCCAGACATCCTGTTCGCAACCTGTTGCGAAAATCCTCTCTCTGCGAGAAGATGCTGGATAGCCTCCAGGCGTGAAGTTAAAGTGAAGCTACGGCTTTGTGAAAGATGTCGGCGTGTGGTTGTTTGAGTAGCTCGTGTCGTGGAGGGAGTTCTCTCGGAAGTTGCATTAGGAGTTGCAAAAGGTCTGGAAACAATTCCGCGTGATGCCATAGCGGAGCTATACAGTAAGGGTCATTAAAAGATTGACCGATATTCTGGTCTTGTTGAGTACCCTCCTCATCAGACAGAACGGGGGAAAGGCGTATACGTTGATGTTGTCCCACCGTTGTTGGAAGGCATCTTGCCAGAGTGCCTTGGGATCCGGGACTGGGGAGCAGCACAGCGGGAGCTTGAAGTTCAACGCTGTAGCGAATAGATCCACAGTCGGGGAACCCCACAAAGTGAGAACTTTGTTGGCTACTAGATGATCCAAAGACCACTCGGTACTCACTATCTGAGACGCTCTGCTCAGACTGTCGGCGACCACATTCCTCTTGCCTGGAATGAAGCAAGCCGATAGTGGAATAGAGTGGACTTCGGTCCATCTCAGTATCTCTACTGCCAGATGGGATAGCTGCTTCGAAAAGGTACCTCCTTCCTTGTTGATGTAAGCCACTACTGTGGTATTGTCGCTCATCACCACCACAGAGTGACCAGCCAAGTATTGTTGGAACTGTTGAAGGGCCAGGAATACAGCCTTCATTTCTAGCAGATTTATATGGAGGCACTTTTCTGATTCTGACCACAGGCCTGAGGTCCTGTGGTGTAAAACGTGGGCTCCCCACCCTTTCTTTTTGGCATCCGAAAACAGCATCAAATCCGGGGGGAGGACGAGAAGATCCACTCCTCTTCGTAGGTTCTCGTCTGTCACCCACCACTGGAGGTCCGTCCGTTCCGCAGGTCCCATAGGGATCATGACGTCCGGGGAATCGCAACCTAATTCAACCGGGACTTGAGTCGCTACTGGAGAGATCTCATTCTGAGGCAACCGTTGGGAACTAGACGGGCCAAGGATGAGAGGTGACCGAGGAGACGTAACCACGATTGGGCTGGGAGTTCTTCTCGTCTGAGGAAAGGACTCGCGAACCTCCTCAGCCTTGCTATCCTGTCATCTGATGGGAAGGCTTTGTGGAGATTGGTGTCTATGATCATGCCTAGATATACCAGTCTTTGAGTAGGAAGCAGAGAAGACTTTTCGAGATTTACCATAATCCCCAGATCTTGGCAAAGTCCCAGAAGTTTGTCTCTGTGTCGAAGAAGGGCTGACTCCGAGTCTGCTAAGATCAGCCAGTCGTCCAGATAACGGAGGAGACGGATGCCGATCCTGTATGCCCACGACGATATTAGGGTGAACACTCTGGGGAAAACCTGAGGTGCTGTGGAGAGACCAAAACACAGCACCTTGAACTGGTAGATCTTGTTGTCTAGGCTGAATCTTAAGTACTTCCTTGAAGACAGATGGACTGGGATCTGGAAGTACGCGTCCTTCAGGTCCAGTGTACACAAAGTCTTGCGGTCTCACTGCAAGTCTGACCGTGTCTGCCGTCTCCATGCTGAAGGGGGTCTGCTTGACAAACTTGTTCAGAGCTGAGAGGTCGATGACTGGTCTCCAGCCTCCAGACGCCTTCTTTACAAGAAAGAGTCGACTGAAGAAGCCTGGGGACCCGTCGACGACCTCTTGGAGAGCGCCCTTCTTCAACATGGTCTCAACTTCTGCCCGAAGGGCTTTCCCCCTTGCCGATCCCATAGCAAGGGAGCTCAACGACACTTGATTCGCTGTCAGGGGAGGTAGAGATGTTATTAACGGGAAGCGATATCCTTGACTGTTTACGGAAATCGTCCAGGAATTGGCCCCGAGTTGCGCAACTTTGTAGGCATCCCCCCACTGGTGGACATGCAGGGGGACTGCCAATCCTAGCGTTTGCAGCCTCGGCTACTCCCTCCAGGATTCCCCCCCCCCCCCTGGAGGACTTTTTGCCTTTCTTGTCCTTGACAGGAAAGGGCTTTGACACCGTTGTCTTCGCTGCCGCTGCCGGTTTCGTGGTCTTGGTAGGGCGTGGTTGTTGGGTTGCTGGAGGTTTATAGGGCTTCGATGTTAAAGCCCTATGTAGGAGAGTGTCCTGGTTGGACTTCCTCCATCTCTCAGCCGCCTGCTCCACATACTTAGGCTCAAACAAATTCCACCCCAAGATGGAAGAATTTCTGAGCCTGCTGATCTCGGTGCTGGGGACCTTCTGGTGGAATCTCTCAGACACCACATCTCAACGCTTCAAGATGGTATTAGCCCACAAGTTCGAGACTTGGTGGGCTAGAAACTCGATGGTACGAGTGCCTGAAAGTAGAAAGGTCTCCATGGCCTTCCTGGTACTCTCTTTAGTCAAGTCCTCAGATCGTAACAGGATGCCCAGAGACCCTAGCCAGATGTCCAGCCACAAAGTTCCCTGCATGGCACAGTTCGCCACCTTCTCCTGGCTAAGAATCTCCGTAGCCGAGAAAGACACTTGCCGGTTGGAGTCTCTCTCTAGAGGGACTTCCCTGGTAAGCTCTTCCAAAGAGTGGTGTAAGGGAAGAGCTAAACAAGTCTCCTCCATGATGTCGAAGTACCTCCTCTGATGGACACGAGGAGGCGGGAGGAGTTTGTTACTGGCGCTGGAACGGCTGGAGGAGGCAAGCTCGGAGAGCTGGCCCTCGACCTTATCTCAGGCGCTCTTAACCCCTTGGGACCAGGGCAAAGCCGCGCTGGCCTTAAGAGGGTTTTCGAGTACCAAAGACTCGGTCCAAGACCGTGTCCTTGCCCTCACGAGAAGGAATCTCTGGATCCGCGAACCCATTAAGATTCCTCATAAGGGTCAAAACCTGCCAGAACGTATGCTCTGACTCCTGTAGCTCTCCTCCTGAAGGGCTGGCAACGAAGTCTCCTGTCCCCAAAGGCTCTTCTTGGGGGGACTTGTGGACGTTCTCCGTGGGCTTGGCTGGCTCTGGTCTAATCCTTGAGGACGACTTTGGAATAGTCTTGGAGTCCTTCGACTCCCTCCTGGGAGGGATACAGGACTCCAACAGTGATGGTGGGAGGCTCTTCTCCACCCCTACCAGAGAAGACTTCTCTGCGCGAGGTGGGGTTTCCCTCATTGGTGCGATGGGGGAATGCCTCACCTCACGTGACTTCCCTGAGGACGGGAAATCCTCGTCCGAAGGGGAGGGAGAGAAAGTCTGGGGGGGGGGAGGCGGCGTTCCTCAAAGACTTCCGAGGAGTCGGCTTCGCCCTTGGAGAAGTCACCACGTCAGCTACGCCTCTCTTCCTCTTCAGGGGAATCGAAACTGCCACTAATTTGTGGCCCAGCTCAGAGAGAACAGGCTTAAAAGCCTGCACGACCGCTCTGACAAGGGACCCAAACCCGGGCTGCCGACTGAGATACTCACTCTGGAGGGAAGGGGATCGTTCGATCCCTAGGAGGAGTTACCAAAGTAGGGTCTGCCTGAAAAGAAGAAGGAAAGTTCCTGGACCTATCCGGAGTTCTCCCTCCCTCCGGCGAGCGCGCTGTTCTGCGCTTGGGGGGGGGGGGACGCGATGACGATGACCTGACCTGGCCTGGCCACGCGTTGTCCTGCAACCTCGCGCGTGGGATCGCGCTGGCGCTCGCGCGATGGAATTTTGCCTGGATGCGGGCGAGGGCGCGCGATGGAATTTTGCCTGGATGCGGGCGAGGGCGCGTTACGGTGATTGCAGAGGGCACACAGCAAGCTGAATACGCGCGAAGGCGATTGTTGGCACGCGCGGGCAGGCAGGATCCCAAAGAGCCCGCGAGGGCGATACCGTTGATCACGCGCGCAGGAGATATATCCTTGCGCGCGGGCATGCATGAGGGAACACATCAGGAACAGCAGGAGGGCGCGTAGGGCCCACGGAGACTGCGCGCGATGGCGCGTAGGTGAAGGATGGCGAGCAGGCGGGGTCAGATGGCGCGACAGAGAGCTCTGGCGAGCAGGGGAAGAAGTTATCTTCCATTTTGTGCCCAGATCTGATGATCGTGGGCGCGCAGGAGATCGTTGGCGCATAGGCGAGCGCTGACGCGCAGGTGAGCACCAGAGCGCTATAACAGGAACAGCAGCTGGAGAGCGCTTGCGCGCAGGGGATACCTGGCGCGTAAGGGACAGACACATTGTGTGAAAGTCCCTTGTGCACCGAAGGGACTGTTGCCCGTTTAAAAACGGGGTTCGTGGGAGCCCACAGCGCATCAGCGGCCAGGAATGGCGACGGCAGGTCAGCAGGTCTGGCGGGAGGAAGGTCGGCGTGTCCTTTGTAAGGACGACCTTCCACCGAAGGAGATCGCGAACGATCTGCGGAAAGGTCCAGGGATGTAACTGGAAGGGTCGGCGAATGACGGCGAGGTTCTTCTGCGGCGGACTGCGGTGATGATGAACCGAAGAGGCGCCTCCTAACACCCTTGTGAGGTGAAGGAAGGCCTCTACGGCGAAGAGGAAGGCGGGCTTTACGCCTTATACGACCTCTGGGGGCCGTGGGGTCAGCAGGCTGACCATCAGCAGTCCTCCGAAGAGGAGTCTCTGTTAGTGAACTCCTCCGAGGGGGAGAATCACCGGCAGGAGAGACCGTTGGACTTGGTTCCTCCCTCGAAGGATGTTCGGAGGGGGGAATTAAGCCTTCAGCTACATCAGCAACATCAGGAGCAGAGGTTTGATACAACTCATCAGAAGCCTCTGCCACAACAACGTCGACGATAGAAAGAGGATCAACCTCTGTTAAAGTCGGCGATTGTTTGACAGCTGCTCCTAATCTGATCATGTCAAACAAGGCTTCCTTGGAAGGCGAACCCTCAAGCCCCAAGGAAGCCCAAAGCTGCAACAAATCATTATTAGTTACATTGACATTTACATTTAAATTTATATCCTCCCCCAGGGGAGGAGGAGGAGGAGCTGCCTCGCTATGGGAGGCAACTCCCTCTCCCAAACCTCGAGATCGGTCAACAGAACTGCGGCCTACGCTACGACTTGACAGCTTCGTGGAAGAAACCGATCGAGTGGGAGCTTCGGAGGAGGTTTGGGGCACGGAAGAAGAGCCCTTGGGATTTTCTCCTTTCTAAGAAATCTTCGAAGGAGAAATATCCTGCCTGGACGACTTCTTCCGGCGCCGGGAAAACCTCTCCCACTGGGAGGTAGACCACTCCCTGCACTCACCACATACGTTACTCTTATCACACCGTTGGCCCCTACAGTAAGGACACAAGGTGTGGGGGTCCGTTTCGACCGCCGACATATAGGTACCACAAGGGCGGTCAGGTAAACCAGGACACTTACGCATCGCAGAGGCCAACTTCACAAACACTCTGTCAAAGAAAAAGCAAACAAAAGATTAGTTATTGACTGTCAGAGAAGGCGAGGGTGACAGCGGACACGTCCGTCTAGCACCCGAGCCGAGAGCAAAGTGAGCTCAGCACAGGTGTGTGTGTGTGGGGGGGGGTGCAAGCTACCCTCCCTACCCTCCGCTAACTAGCGGTGGGGTAGTAAACCCTCGTTAAAATTCTAATGGCTCGTCATTTTAGCTACGCCGAAAGTAATTACCCATATTAAATAGCGTGGTTTGTATTTCAGTTACGGAACAAATATCAAATAGCTTTGTAGGTAAAGGATTCCCAGGTTACTGCAGAGACTAATGAGTATCCATGACAACCTAAAAACAACAAAAACAAAGCCTGAATTTCTCCACAATCCATGCCTAAACTTTTCCTCAAATGACTCGATACACCAAGGAATGCTACGAAAGAAGTTTTAAGCAAGTTGGAACTAAAAGAATACAACCACGAAAGCTTGGTAAATCAAAGCATTATCGAATAACTAATATTTGCCCAGAGACATTTCATAAAACAAGGGGAACTTTGCAAGACTTTTTAAAATTACTAAAAAAAATTGAATTACCTGTATATAGAAAGCCCTTTATACACGTGACTAAAAAATATACCTTTAAAACAAGATTATCTCAAAAACCTTTTGAAAACAACTGCTTACAAACAACTCTACACAGCAAAGAATGCCCAAAGTAACTAGACAGACTCAAGAACAAATACACAGGATGTTGGATTTACTCTAGGAGATACAATGCTTTGAATTGAGTTGTATCAATCACTAACAAAACATGACAAGGGAAATTTTTAAATCTCCCAAGACCAAACTGCCTCAAAATTTCCTGGAATCAGGCATAATCCTGAAACTTAGAAAAGCCTTGTAAAACTATGACAAGCTAAATATGAAAGAAAATATTTTAAGTTGATTTGAGACAATCATAATAGTTTACAAAATTTTCTTAATTTCTTTTTATGACTAATAACAAGAATCCCAAAGAAAGAAATAGTTTGGCTAGGGCACCAGCAACCCATTGAGATACTACTACTGCTAGAGAGTTATAGGGTCTTTTGACTGGCCACACAGTAATACATTGGATCCTTCCCTCTGGTTACCATTCATTTTCCCTTTGCCTACACATACACTGAATAGTCTGGCCTATTCTTTACATATTCTCCTCTGTCCCCATACACCTGACAACACTGAGATTAACAAAGAACTCCTCTTCAACCAAGGGGTTAACTACTGACTGCACTGTAATTGTTCAGTGGTTACTTTCCCCTTGGTAAGGGTAGAAGGGAGACTAGCTATGGAAAGCAGCTCTTCTAGGACACTCCAAAATCAAACCATTGTTCTCTAGTCTTGGGTAGTGCCATAGCCTCTGTACCATTGTCTTCCACTGTCTTGGGTTAGAGTTCTCTTACTTGAGGGTGCACTCGGGCAAACTATTCCATCATTTCTTTTCCTCTTATTTTCTAAGTTTTTATTGCTTATATAGAAAATACTTATTTTAATGTTATTACTGTTCTTAGAATATTTTATTTTTCCTAGTTTCCTTTTCTCACTGGGCTATTTTCCATAATTTTTTTCCTCTTATTTTCCAAGTTTTTATAGCTTATATAGAAAATATTTATTTTAATGTTATTACTGTTGTTACAATATTTTATTTTCCTTGTTTCCTTTCCTCACTGGGCTATTTTCCCTGCTGCTCTTAATTCTATGAAAACATTTAATTCTCCAGATATCTAGAAATGTTCTAAATGCAAATTCAGTTTCAATACTTTCCTCCAGTAACCATTGAAGCACAGTAATTTTAGCTTTCCCTTAAAGAGGGGGACAAACAGGAAGCCTTCAGGAAAATGGAGATCTAAAGGAAACCAAGTTGTGAAATCATGATTACTTCTCTGAATGAGATCCATATTTTCTTTTCTATACAAAAAAAATACACAAACCCATCGTAAAAAAAGAAATGAATTTAGGAAAGTCGAAATTGTTTCTGAACTTGATTAGGAATAAATTTTCAATCTGGATAGAATATGACAAATTCGAAGATAATTTGTATTTTTCCTAACCATACAAACCTTAGCTATTTACATTGGGTTTACCTTTTAGCGTAGCTGAAATGACGAGCCAATAGTTTTTAACAAGGGTTAATTACCCCCGCGCTAGTTAGCGGGGGGTAGGGGAAGGGTAGCTTGCTACCCCTCCCCCCCCACACACCGGTGATTTGCTTCACTTCACTTAGAGGTTGTACTTGACTTGGGGGCCAGGGATGACGGGCAAATATGTGTGAATAGCTAAGGTTTGTATGGTTAGGAAAAATACAAATTATCTTCGAATTTGTCATTTGTTCCGTAACCAAAATACAAACCACGCTATTTACATTGGGTGACTTACCCCTTAGGAAGGGTGGAAAGTCCCCAGCCTTACTGACTTCGGCTTTCCCCGGGGACTCAATCCCTCAATGAGCAGCACTTGAGAGAAGGAGCCCCTGCACCTCACAAGTTCTTTGCTTCGCTAGGAACGAGTGGCCTACATAAGTTGTGTGTGGAGGAAGGTGTGACTCGTCCTATGAAGTTGACCTTGAGACCTTTAGATAGGAATCTAGGATAGGACGTTCCCAATACCACCTCGTCAAGGTATGGGGGATGCAACAGTATTAAGCTTAATACTAGGAGCACAAGGAAGCATAGGTTACCTGCAGAGGTCGAGGTCAGCTATGCGAGGACCAGGATGCTGCTTCCCCAAGAGAGGGGAGAATGAAGAAAGCAGTAAGGGTCAGACATACTCTTTCATTCACGCAGACTAAAACCGGGTAACAACGCCCTCAACCCACTGCTACTTGTCCATAAAGGAGCCTGAGGTTAGACCAGCTGTTGTGCAGCCACCACAGGGCCGATAGAAAACTTATCGAGGCTCCTGTGGGTCACGTCTTGCAGGTAGTGGGCTGTGAAGGTAGTCTGACGCTTCCAGACCCCAGCTTGAAGTACCTGCGTCAGAGAAGTTTCTCTTGAAGGCCAGGGACGTAGCAACACCCCTGACATCGTGTGCCCTAGGGCGACGTGACGGAGGAGGGTCTGGATTCAAGGCATGGTGGATAACCCTTCGAATCCAAGCTGAGATGGTGTTCCTGGTGACCCTCCTCTTCGTCCTGCCTGTGCTCACAAACAATGCTCGCACTTGAGGACGGACTGCAGCCGTTCTCTTCAAGTAGTGCCTCAGACACCTCACTGGACATAGTAGTAGCTGGTCTGGGTCGCTTGTTACAGAGCGGAGACTCGCGATCCTGAAAGAGTCGAACCGAGGATCCGGCACTCCAGGATTCTGAGTCTTGGCTACAAACTCAGGGACGAACCTGAACGTTACCTCCCCCCATCCCCTTGAATGGGCGATGTCGTACGAGAGACCATGAAGTTCACTAACCCGCTTGGCCGAAGCCAAAGTGAGCAGGAAGCCGTCTTCCAAGACAGGTGGCGATCGGAGGCCTGGCGTAATGGTTCGAAGGGAGGTCTCTTAAGAGCCCTGAGGACCCGAACCACGTTCCAAGGAGGAGGTCTCACTTCCGACTGGGGGCAGGTAAGCTCATAGCTACGTATGAGAAGAGAGAGTTCTAGCGAATAAATATCCACGCCTTTCAGCCTTAAGGCCAAGCTTAAGGCTGAGCGATAGCCTTTCACTGCCGAGACAGAAAGGCGCATTTCCTCCCGCAGATTAACGAGGAAGTCCGCTATTGCTGGAATAGTGGCATCGAGTGGAGAGATACCCCTCTCACGACACCAACCACAAAAGACTCTCCACTTCGCCTGGTAGACTCCCTCAGAGGACCTTCGCAGGTGCCGAGACATTCTCTCCGCAACCTGTTGCGAAAAGCCTCTCTCCGTGAGGAGACGCTGGATAGTCTCCAGGCGTGAAGCCGAAGCGAGGCCACGGCCTTGTGAGGGACGTTGGAGTGGGGTTGTCTGAGAAGCTCGTGTCGTGGAGGAAGTTCCCTCGGGAGCTCCGTCAGGAGCTGCAGAAGGTCCGGGAACCATTCCACGTGATGCCATAGCGGAGCTACCAGAGTCATCGAACAGTTGACCGATAGTCTGGTCCTGTTGAGCACCCTTCTCATCAGACAGAACGGTGGGAGGGCGTACACGTCGATGTTGTCCCACCGTTGCTGGAAAGCATCTTGCCAGAGTGCCTTAGGGTCCGGGACTGGGGAGCAGTACAGAGGCAGCTTGAAATTCAACGCTGTCGCGAATAGGTCCACGGTCGGGGAACCCCACAAAGTCTGGACTTTGTTGGCTATCTGAGGATCCAAAGACCACTCGGTACTCAGACTGTCGGCGAGCACATTCCTCTTGCCAAGAATGAAGCGAGCTGATAGTGTTATCGAGTGGACTTCGGTCCACCTCAGAATCTCTACTGTAAGATGGGATAGCTGCTGCGAAAAAGTGCCTCACAGCTTGTTGATATAAGCCACTACCGTGGTGTTGTCGCTCACCACCACCACGGAGTCACCCGCCAGGGTCCGTTGGAACTGCTGAAGAGCCAGAAAGACGGCCTTCAATTCTAGCAGGTTGATGTGCAGGCACTTTTCTGATTCTGACCAAAGGCCTGAGGTCCTCTGGTTCAGAACGTGCGCCCCCCACCCTTCTTTTGACACGTCCGAAAACAGAGTCAATTCCAAAGATCCTATCGGGATCAGAATGTCCGGGGAATCGGATCCTTGATTCCACCGGGACTTAAGCCGCCACTGCAGGGATCTCATCCTGAGGCGGCTGTTTGGAACCAGACGAGCCAGGGAGGACAGGTGACCTAAGAGACGCAACCACGACTGGGCGGGGAGCTCTTCTCGCCTGAGGAAGGGTTCCGCCACCCTCCTCAGCCTTGCTATCCGGTCGTCTGATGGAAAGGCTTTGTGGAGATAGGTGTCTATCAGCATGCCTAGATAAACCAGTCGTTGGGACGGCTGCAGAGAGGACTTCTCGAGGTTTACCACGATCCCAAGATCCTGGCAAAGACCTAGAAGCCTGTCTCGGTGCCGAAGAAGGGTCGACTCCGAGTCTGCTAGGATCAGCCAGTCGTCCAGATAACGAAGGAGACGAATGCCGTTCCTGTGCGGCCAAAATGAAATCAGGGTGAACACTCGGGTGAACACTCTGGTGAACACCTGAGGAGCTGTGGAGAGACCGAAACACAGCACCTTGAACTGGTAGATCTTGTCGTCTAGGCAGAATCTTAGGTACTTCTTGGAAGACGGATGGATTGGGATCTGGAAGTACGCGTCCTTTAGATCCAGTGTGCACATGAAGTCTTGTGGTCTCACCGCAAGTCTGACCGTGTCTGCTGTCTCCATGCTGAACCGGGTTTGCTTGACAAACCCGTTCAGAGCTGAGAGGTCGATGACAGGTCTCCAGCCTCCAGACGCCTTCTTTACAAGAAAGAGTAGACTGAAGAAGCCTGGGGAGCCGTCGACGACCTCCTGGAGAGCACCCTTCTTGAGGATGGTCTCGACTTCGGCCCAAAGGGCCAGCCCCTTTGCCGATCCCTGGCATAGGAGCTCAACGACACTGGATTCGCTGTTAGGGGAGGTTGAGATGTTGTGAACGGGACGCGATAGCCTTGGCCGATCACTGAAACCGTCCAAGCATCGGCCCCGTGTTGCTGCCACCTGCGGACGCAATGCTGAAGGCATCCCCCCACAGGTGGATACGCAGGGGGACTGCCACCCCTAGGGTTTGCGGCCGCGGCCGCTGCTCCTAGGAGTCTTGCCTCCCCTGGAGGACTTGCCGCCCCTCTTGACCTTGGCTGGAAAGGGCTGGGGTTTAGACACCACTTTCTTAACTGCCGGTGCCTGCTTCGGAGCCTTACGAGGCTGCTGCTGCTGTTGCGGCGGAGCTGGAGGCTTATAGGGCCGAGCTGTAAGGGCCCTATGGAGGAGGGAGTCCGTGCTAGATTTCCTCCACCTCTCAGCCGTTCGCTCCATATCCTGTGGCTCGAACAGATTCTCCCCCAGAAGGGAAGCATGTCTGAGCCTACACACATCCACGGCGGGGACCTTCGGATGGAATCTCTCGGTCACCGCATTGCGCCGCTTCAACACCGAGTTGGCCCACAGGGTGGTGACCTGGTGCGCCAAGAACTCGATGGAGCGGGTGCCCGAGAGTAAGGAGGTCTTCAGGGCCTTCCTATTGGTCTCCTTAGACAAGTCCTCGGAGCACAATAGGATGCCCAGAGTTCCTAGCCATAAATCCAACCACGAAGTGGCCTGCATGGTGCACTTTGCGACCTTCTCATGGCTCAGGATCTCCGACGCCGAGAACGACACCTGCCGGGCAGAGCGCTTCTCAAGGGGAACTCCCTTCGCCAGCTCCTCCACGGAGTGATGGAGAGGAAGAGCGAGACTGGACTCACCAAAGATCTCAAAATACCTCCTCTGCTGGAGATGAGGAGGAGGGATGAGTTTGTTCCCGGCAGAGGAACGACTGGAGGAGGCAAGAATCGCGAGCTGAGCGTTGGCCCTGGCTCTGGCACTCTTCAGACCCCGAGACCAGGGCAGAGCCGCACTGGACTTAGAGGCTTTCCGAACGTCGAACACTTCGTCCAAGACTGTGTCCTTGCCTTCTCGGGGGGGGGCGATCATGGGGTCCATGAATCCGTTGAGTTGCCTCATCAGGCTCAGGACCTGCCAGAAGGCATGTTCAGATTCCTGCTGATCTCCTCCTTGCGGGTTGGCAGCTAAGTCTCCTGTCCCCAGAATCTCTTCCTGGGGCGAAGCGTGGACGTTCCCCCGGGGAGCCACGGGTTCCTGGCAAATACTCGAAGATGATTTCGGGATGGTCTTGGAGTCCTTGGGTTCCCTCCTGGGAGGGATACAGGATCCCAACAAAGAGGTTCGAAGAGCCCCTTCCGCACGAGACGATTCTCCTCCATGAAGAGAAGGCTCCCCCCCCCCTTGGAGCTGAGGGGAAGACTATCGCTTCACTGGACTCACCCGAGGACGGAAAAGCCTCGTCCACGGGAGAAGGAGAAAACACTCGAGCACGGGAAGGGGCCTTCCCGACAGACCTCTTAGGAATCAACTTCTCCCTGGGGAAAGTCACCACGAAGTCCACTCCTCTCTTTCTCTTCAGCGTGGGTGAGGCAGTCGTTGGTTTGTTGCCCTGATCGGCGAGTGCTGGTTTCATTACCCTCACTAACGCCCGCATCAGAGGACCAAACCAAGTCTGTTGTTCCACGGACACAGAGTTCAAAATCCTCGCTGGAGGAAAAGGGATCGGGCGATCCTTCGTAGTGGACACCACTGGACCTGCCTGAAAAGGAAAGGGGGAAGAAAGACGCACTGACCTCTCTGAAGTGTCTTCCCTGTCCTGCACAACAGTCCTGCGTTTTGATGAAGGAGATCCAGAGCGCTGTCTGGGAACACGCGTTCCTGCTGCTATCACTGGCTGTAAAATTCGGCGCGAACGGCCGTCGCGCGGGCACGCAGGCGACCGGTCGAGCGGGCGAGTGGGCGCGAGGGCGCACAGGCGAACGAGCGCGTGGGCAAGCCGGTGAACGAATGCGTTGGCGCGATGGCGAGGGAACGCTTTGCCGCGTGGGCGAGTAAGAACGTTCCGAAGATCGCTGGCGACGTTGGTCAGGAGACCTGTAGCGCGAGGGAGAGCTTTTTCAAGCAGGCGATCGGTGGTGCGCAGGCGAGCGATGGCGCATTGGTGCATGGCGACGCGTTGGCAAGCGATAGCGCGTAGGTCGCGCAGGCGAACGATCGCGCGAGGGCGAACCATATCCTTCCACTATCTCTGGGCGACGGCACGTTGGAGACCGCATGCGCGCAGGCGATGTCACGCGGGCGATCCGGAGATCGCCGATGTTTAGGTGATCGCTAATGCGTAGGAGAACCCTGACGAGCAGGCGATTGTTGAATCGTCTGTGAACGCTGGCGAGCAAGAGGGCGACACGTGGAATCCTTTGAAGGAACAGTTGGCGCGGCGCGTTCACGAACAGGAACAGGAAGCGCGTAGGCGCGTGGGCGAACATGTGCTTTAGAAACACGCGCTGGAGAACGCAGGCGATGTTGTGCAGGAACAAGCTGAGGATCGCGAGAGCGCTCAGGAGACTGATGGCGCGCAGGGCGCCCAACAGGGACTGCAGGATATTCAGAAACCACAGGGGAGCGCTGGCGAGCAAGAGGGCGATGATCCTCAGAAGAGCGCTGACAAACAGGAGAGCGCTGACGAGCAGGAGAGCGCTGACGAGCAGGAGAGCGCCTGTGCGCTAACACTGCAGAAGGGTGAGCAGGGGAACGCTGGCGCACTGGGCGCTCTTCAGGAACAACAGGTTGAAGGATGTATCAGGAGAGCGCTGGCGAGAAGAAGGGCGAACATCAGGAGAGCGCCGGCGAAAAGGTGAGCGCTGACGAGCAGGAGAGCGTTGACGAGCAGGAGAGCGCTGACGAGCAGGAGAGCGCCTGTGCGCTAACACTGCACGTGTAAGGGAAGAATCCCTTTGCCCCGAAGAGACCGTTGCCCGTCGGGTGACGAGGTCAGGTAGCTGAACATCTGCCCCAGAAGGTGAAGTTCTAGCAGGAGTAGGAGACCGATCCCCAGAGGTGTCTAATGAAGCTGGAGCTGTAGGCTGTTTATGGTGAGGAGAGTCCCCTTCGGAAGAAGAAGATCCAAAAAGGCGCCTCTTAACACCCTTATAAGGAGACGGGAGGCCCTTGTGACGCAGCGGACGGTGAGCCTTACGGCGAAGGCGGCCACAAGGAAGATCATCAGGACCATCAGTCCTCCGAAGGGGAGTCTCAGTCAAGGCACTCCCTTTAGAGGGAAGCTGGACAGCAGACGAGCCCGTAGGACTCCCTGCCCCCTTCGAAGGACGTACGGAAGGGGGAGGAGAGCCGTCAGCACCAACATCCCCAACTGCACCTGCAGAGGATTGCCCCGCCCCGTCGGAGGCCTCTGTCACCACGACGTCGACGATAGACAGAGGGTCTACCTCTGCTATCACCGGCGACTGCTTAACGGCGGCCCCCAACTGGACAAGGTCAATCAGGGCAACTCTGGAGGGCAAGCCCTCAAGCCCCAGGGAAGCCCAAATCTGTAAATGATCATCATTAGACAGTGATTCATCAATAACCTTCCCCGGAGGAGGAAGGAGAACCGCCCCGCTATGGGAGGCGACGCCCTCTCCCCCCACCCAAGGTCGGGAAACAGAACTAGGGCCTGCGCTACCACTCGGCCGACTCTCCTTAGGAGCCGAACGAGGGGGAGCTTCGGAGGAGGTTTGGGCGGCGAAAGAAGTGTCCCGAGAACCTTCCTCCTTCAAGGCAACCCCGGAAGGAGAATGGTCTCTCTTGGACTTCTTCTTACGCCGGCGGCCAAACCTCTCCCACTGGGAGGCAGACCACTCCCTGCACTCACTACACATATTTTCCTGATCACACCGTCGGCCTCGACACTGCGGGCAAAGGGTGTGAGGATCCGTATCCGTGGCCGACATAAAGGTACCACAAGGGCGGCTGGCAATTCCAGGGCACGTACGCATAGCAATAATAAAGGTGGTCAACTTCTAACACACACACACACTGTAGAGAAAAAGCAGAAAAAAGATTAAAGGCTGTCAACCAGGACGATGGACAGACACGTCTGTTCATCGCCGGAGCCAAAAGTGAAGTGAAGCAAATCACCGGTGTGTGGGGGGGGGAGGGGTAGCAAGCTACCCTTCCCCTACCCCCCGCTAACTAGCGCGGGGGTAATTAACCCTCGTTAAAAACTATTGGCTCGTCATTTCAGCTATGCTAAAAGGTAAACCCAATGTAAATAGCGTGGTTTGTATTTCGGTTACGGAACAATTGAATTTTGTAGAAAGCTTCAACTTCTTAAAAATGCTAGCATTTCCAATTCATAAAACCATCAACAATTAACCAAAGATTAAATATCAGCCTTCAGCAAGATCCACGAAAAGAGATTACAGAAAACTCTGTTAGAAGTACCCAACTACAGATTCTCCAAGAGAATAACCTTCTGGACAGAACCTTTCTATATAACCGGTAACTAACAACATAAAACTTGATCGGTTAGCATATTTACCATTGTACATTCAATCCAATAAATTAACGTGCAGTAAGAACTATGATCTAACCGCTAGTACATCCTGTGAAATGCTCTAGATTATTGAACATCACAGGCAGGTTTCACGTCAAACTGAGCAGGAAAAGTGGAACCAAATTACTTTGTCTTTCACAAATATGCAGCATCTCAGCAGAGAACTCTGAAAAAGGTATAACAATCGTCAAAAGATTTATGTTGTCACGGTGCACATGGTGTATTTTAATTACAGGCAAAGCTTAATAACCAACAAATATTTACAGAATAAGAGGACCTAATGGAAAGTAAGGATAGAAACTAAACCTTATATCATTAACTAAACCACAGGGTTAAATACCTGGAATTGTTCAGTAGCTTTCCAGTCTATCAGCCTTACTCCAATGCCCACAGGTGCCACCAAAAGCATGGTATCATAAATATTGTAAAGAACAGAAATCACTGTATAAAAAAAGATCATCATCCAGTAGGAATTCACCAGATTGAAAAACTGGTGATCACTTGAACTTTAGGTATCAAGAGTATATTAAATTGAACTAAGATAAAAAAACTTGTGGTAATATAGTTTTAAAAACATATGCTATATAATTGTTTTCATAAAAGAAAAAAATTACTCAAGATACCACAATGCTTGTTTGTGAAAAACTAGCCTTTAAATATCAAGTGCTAATAAGTTTTCTGATTTGGAAATTCTAATTAGAAATTATCATCAAGAATTACAAATTAAGGTAGAATAAATTTTTTGCACATGTGCGGAAGTGGCACACAACTGAAAATCACATAACCATTTTTTTGGTCCTAATAATATTAAGTATTAAAGCCCCAACATTCTTATATCTCATATAAATAGAAAAAAAGTTCAATTGATGACTATACATTAGTGAGTAAGATTTACCATTGAGGCTTTAATAAATTTGGTATGACATAAGATAGCCAAAGACAGATGGTGATCAAAGTTGTTGAAGTGATGATTCACTGACTTTCAAGTTATGACTTAATTTTACCCTTTGTTTTTAAAGCTGACAATAGTGTTTACGATAGTTAAGACTTATCAGCATAATATAAAAAGAAAACTATATTGCAGAGACAGCAACAGATTATAGGATTTATAAAACAATAATAGTTTTTCAGTTGAATTCTAACAGCTAACTTTAGCAGATTGATTAGATAATAACAAGGTACTTAGAGAGCCGCACTGTAAACAGATCTACACAGGAATGTTTTAAATTATTAATTCCCCTCACTTGTACACCTAAAACTATAGTGCATATTCTTTTTTTTCTTGTTGAAGTCATAGATCTTCAATTCCACTTGCAGAGTAGAACAGAAGTTTTCCTGTGATTAATGGACGCCACCATTATATCTGTCTTCAGTCGTGTGTTTATCTCAGGCAGGTGACCAACTGTATCCTGAAAAAATATATCATATGAATTATTCCTCTTACACTTTAGAACAAATAAGACACTTTGAGAGGTAAACTGAAACATATAATAAAATATCATGTGAAAACTGCTTTTCATAGCTATTCTTTCATGAAAATCAATAGAAACAAACAAGCGCACATGCATTAAAACAGATTTAGTCTTTATAAAGTTTTATCAAGTGATCTAAATAATGTAGATTTTATTTAAACAAAACTATTCATGAGTTTCCTATAAAAAATATTCTTAGATAAAGATGAGAAAGATGGAAACTAGTTTTACCAAATTGGAAATTAGGGTATCAATATATATGCGCAAAATTGTTTAGAAATTATAAAGAAAATTTCAAGTAATCGAAAGAGTGACAGTTAGAATATTAGAAAAATCAAAACTTCTCAATATGGAAGTAACTGATTTATATACTGTACAGTAATATCAATTAACAAATTATTATATGGTTGTTTCAGGGAATAATCTACTGAAGTTCATGTTGAACAAAGCTTGGGTAGCAGCAGCCAAGTCTTTTAATGTCACAACAATTTGTCCAGGCCCTCTGTAGCCCTTGAGACCAGAGCAAGACTGCACTGGTCTTTGAGGGCTTCCGAGTCCGAAAGACTATCTAAAACAGTGTCTTTGCCCTCTCGTGGGGGTCTCTCCAGGTCGGCAAACCCATTGAGTACCCTGATGAGAGTCAGGACTTGAAAGAAGGCATGTACCGACTCTTTCTGCTCCCCCTCTAAAGTGGGACTGGCAGCGAAGTCTCCTTCTTCCACCCCAGAGAGCTCCTCTCGGGGTGGGTCATGAGCATCCCTAGAGTGACTGGGGGTTCATGCAGGCCCTTGAAGAGGACTTTGTCAGAGTCTTGAGTCCTTTGGTTCCTTCCGGGGAAGGATACAGTACTCTAGCATTGAAGGCCGGTTGGAGTTGTCTTTCCTGACTTCCATCGGAAGTGGAGAGCTCTCCGTGCAGAGAACATTCCTATGAAGATGGGAGGGAGGAAATCCGTCCCTCGGCAGAGGTGGGGCAGGAGAGCGTCCAGAAGGACAAGCCTGGAAGGACAGACCTGGAAGGCCTAACAGGAGTCAGTTTTACCCAAGGCGATGTTACTGTGTTTGACACTCCTCTTTTCCTCTTCAGGGGAGAAGTACCCGAGGCTCTTTGCAGGAGCTCTGCTGGTGCCGTCGGATGTTGCGAGGTCTCAGAAGAGAGAGATGAAATAGCAGACCTGAAGGCTCACACAACTGCTCGGACCATAGCACTGAAACAAAGCTGTTTGCTTGGCACTGTCAGAAAGCCCTCCTGAAGAAAAAGGGACCGAAGATTCCCTGCAATGAGTCTCGCCCGATGGTTGATGCCGTGGGTTCGCCTTCAAAGATGGGATCTTTGGTATCTTTAACCCTTCTGTGAAGCCCTTCCCCTACTTCCCTAGCAGTCGCACTGTACCTACCTTCATGCTCCTTTTGACTGCGAGACTTCCTTGAAGTCGGAGAAACCTGTTCCAATGTAGACCGCTGGTGCGCAGGCGAGCACAAGTGTATCGGCGAGCGCTGGCAAGGTGGATAGTGCTGGCGCGCAGAAAGTGCTGGCGCAAAAGAGCGCTATCAAGGTGGAGAGCGCAGGCGCACTGGCGAGTGTTGGTGTGCTAGCCAAGTTATGAATAAACGAAGGGCAATATCATTATGGTAGGTAAGAAATACAGGCTAATCTAACTTATTACCATGATTCTTAATCAAAAAATAATTTTAAATTTTCCAACCCTTTGAATATACAGAAAACTGGACTGATTTCTGGACTTTAAACAAAGTTATACAGTATGGCAATTCACCTTTTATAATATTTCAGAAACAGATTAGCTAAGGACTTTATTTTTTGTGGGTTGAGAGCAAAATGGAAACCTTAAGCAAAATTGTTACTTGAGTAAATGTCTAAAATCACCAGATAAATACTGCATCTCACATTCAGGATGACATAACTCAAGCACAGCCATTCCAGTGAATATTGTGGAAAGCCATGTATGATGATAACAGGCGATTTATTGAAATTGGTTAATGATTTCCAGTCAGGTGCCATCCCCGGACTATGGTTCACTTATGTCCTCATTGTTTCATGCCATCCAACCCAACACAAGCATGAAAGGGCAAGAGGACATTTATACCCCCCATATAAGTCAAGGAGAGTAAGAAGTTCTTCGTCTTTACCAGACTGTACTTTCCTTTCTACTGTCGTTTGTTAATTCGGTACTTCAGTTTTCAACTCTGCCTTATGAAAATTTTCTGAGAAAAATGAGTAGGCAGCAGTACGATTGTTAAAAACAAACAAGTGGTTTTCCCACTATAAACAGAGGCAACATGTCACCTGAACAGATGGGTATATTACATAATTAACGATATAGTTTGAAATAGGAAAATATATTAAGTTAGTTTAAAAATTCCAAATACAGTATCAGTTTTTTAACCTGAAACCCTAAGACGCTAATTTAAAAGATACTTTTATCAACACCATCAGTCAAAAGCAATGTGAGCTAAATCACAGGTGTGCGAGTGGAGCGGTAGCAAGCTACTTCCCCCAAACTAGAGGAATGGGTAGTTAACCCTCGCTAAATTTTAATGGCTCGTCCTTTCAGTTTCGCCGAAAGCAATACCCCTAATAAATAGCGTAGGTTTGTATTCCAGTTACAGAACAACTCCCCTTTTAACTCACCCCATTGTTAAACCGTGAACATAGCGAGCCAAGGCCAAGCAAAAACCAGCTGGAACTATTTGATTAGTTAGGCACTTGACACCAAAATACTAGCTAATGGAGCCAACGCGCATAGCGAAACATGGTCCGCTTGCCAAAACAGAGAAGCAGTGAAATTATGTTAAAATGTGAGTCATGGCCAAGCAAAAATCAATTGGAACTCTGTGATTTAATAGATAATTAAATTATCGCCAAAATTCTATCCCACTGGGCTAATGCGCATGGCGAAACATGGTCCACTTGCCAGAACAGAGGAGCAGTGAAATTATATTAAAATGCGAGCGTAGCGAGCCATGGCCGAGAAAAACCAGTAACAACTATGTGATAAATTAGACAATTAAATTATTATGAAAAATCTTGCCTACGGAGCTAATACGCATAGCAAAACATGGTCCTCTTGCCAGAACAGAGAAGCAGTGAATACATGTTAATGCGAACGTAACAATAAATGGAAAAGAATAAACCAGTTGTAACAATGTGATTAATTAAATATCTAAACTATCACCAAAAGTTTAGCCCATACGGCTAATGCGCGTAGCGAAACATGATCCACTTGCCAGAACAGAGGAGCATGAAAATGTTAAAATTAGAGCCATGGCCCAGCAAAAACCAGTTGGAACTGTGATTAATTAGATTATCTACTAAATACTAGCACATACGACTAATGGTCCGCCTACAAGAACAGAGGAGCAGTGAAATTAAGCGGTTGGACAACAACCAGTACATAATTAGTGTTACTTTGACGTACGAACATACAGGTACTGTATATAGAAGCAATTATGTAGAGAGATTTTTGTTGTACTATACGAGGAACACTGCTACGACTTTAGCTACAACCAACTGGTAGAAAACGAGATTGAACATTCACATTTTCTTTTCGTGTGGAAGCGCCGAAACAAAAGCTTCAGTTTTGATTTTCCCTACTTATTACTGTACTGGGTTTTGATTCCGGTAACTCCTTTTAAATTACAATGTAAAGTTTTATGAGTTTGGTCAGAGAGAAAAAAAGTTGAAAGTTCATTTAAATACACAATTAGATTGGTACATGGTATATACTCCAGTGATTTGAACGTTAATGATGACAATACCTGACCACAAAGCCATAACTTTTTAGTTATAGTAGATAACTCCCCTTAATCAAATAACTACCGATTTCCCCCGAGAACCATTCGTTTAATATACCCCCCACATAAACTAACAGCAATCTCATTTTCTACCCAAGGCAAATGGCAAAACATGGTCCATTTGCCAAAACAGAGGAGCAGTGAAATTATATTAAAATGCGAGCATAGTGAGCCATGGCCTAGCAAAAACCAGTAAGATCTATGTGCTGAATTAGACAATTAAATTATTGTCAAAAGTCTACCCTATGATGCTAACAAGCATAGCAAAACATGGTCCACTCGCCAAAACAGAGCAGCAATGAATATATCTTAAAGTGCAAGCGTAGCGATTCATGGCCACGCATAAACCAGTTGAAACAATGTGATTAATTAGATACTGTAATTAAATTATCACCAAAAGTTTAGCACACAGGGGTAATGCACATAGCTAAACATGGTCTGCTTGCCAAAACAGAGCAGTGAAAATGTTAAAATGAGAGCCATGGCCGAACAAAAACCAGTTGGAATTATGCGATTAATTAGATTAAATTGTCTTTAAATACTAGCAAGGGGATAACGCTCAAAGCGAAACATGGTCCGCTTGCTACAAGAGGAGCAGTGAAATTAAATGGCTAGACAACACCAAGTACATAATCGGTATTACTTTGATATATGAACATACAGGTACAGTACTGTATATGCATGCAATTATGTAAAGAGGGTTTCGTGGTACTGTGCAATGAACACTGCTACAACTCTAGTAACAACCAACTCACAGAAACGTGATTGAAAGTTCACGTTTTCTTTTCGTGTGGAAGCGCTGAAAGAAAAGCTTAAGTTTTGATCGTGTTACATTACTTATTACTGGGTTTTGATTTCGTTAACTCTTTTTATATTACAATGTAAGGTTTTATGATTTTGGTCATAGAAAAAAAAAAGGGTAAATATGATACTTTAATTTCTAGCCAAATACATGAACCAAATATTTTCCCTACACACTATCTTGTGTTTTATGCATTTATGATCATGATCATTGGGGTAAAACTCCCGTTCATGAGTTTTTGGACCCCCTTATATAAGACAATTATGGGGGATCCCAGTGGGAAACCAGTGTTTTTTGGGGTAAGGAAATGTCATAAACGAATGATTTGCAGCAATAATAATGGTCAGAAATGTAAAATGATATTTTAATTATAAAATAAATTTTTGAATATACTTACCCGGTGAATATATAATAGCTGCAACTCTGCGGCTCGACAGAAAACATACTAAAAAAACTCGCGAGCGATCGCTATGAAGGTTGCGGGTGTGCCCACCAGCGCCAACCGTCGGCCAGATACCACTCTTGTATGTAAACAAAACCTTCAATTCTTCTCGTCCCGCTGTGTCTCTATTGGGGAGGAAGGGAGGGTCATTTAATTTATATATTCACCGGGTAAGTATATTCAAAAATTTATTTTATAATTAAAATATTATTTTTAAATATTTAACTTAGCCGGTGAATATATAATAGCTGATTCACACCCAAGGAGGTGGGTAGAGATAAGAGTTAATTATGTTTACAGCGTATAAGCTAAGAGTTTTTTCATTTTGGCAGTTATCAATATAACAAAACCAAAATAAATAGGTACCTGGTGAGGAAGTTGACTTAGACGATTACTCTGCCTTGTAAGTCTGTCTTCCTCACGGAGCCCAGCGATCCTCTTAGGATGCTGACAGACTCCCAGGAGCTGAAGTATCAAGGGCTGCAACCCATACAACAGGACCTCATCAAACCCCTAATCTGGGCGCTCTCAAGAAATGACTTTGACCACCCGCCAAATCAATCAGGATGCGAAAGGCTTCTTAGCCTTCCGAACAACCCATAAAACAATATTAAAAACATTTCAAGAGACAGATTAAAAGGATATTGGAATTAGGGAAGTGTAGTGGTAGAACCCTCACCCACTACTGCACTCGCTGCAACGAATGGACCCAGTGTGTAGCAGTCCTCGTAAAGAGTCTGGACATCTTTTAAGTAAAATGACGCGAACACTGACTTGTTTCTCCAAGAAGTCGCGTCCATAATACTTTGCAGAGATTTATTTTGCTTGAAGGCCACGGAGGTTGCTATATCTCTAACTTCGTGCGTCTTAACCTTAAGCAAACATCGGTCTTTCTCATTCAAGTGAGAATGAGCTTCTCGTATTAAAAAAATCTGATAAAATATGACAAAGAATTCTTTGACATAGGCAATGAAGGTTTCTTAACTGAGCACCATAATGCCTCAGATTTCCCTCGTAATGACTTAGTACGAGCTAAATCGAACTTAAGAGCTCTAACAGGACATAATACTCTTTCCAGTTCGTTGCCTACGATCTCTGATAAGCAAGGAATATCAAAAGATTTAGGCCAAGGACGAGAAGGCAGTTCATTTATGGCCAGGAAACCAAGTTGAAGTGAACAAGTGGCTTTTTTCTGTAGAAAAGCCGATGTTCTTACTGAAGGCATGAAGTTCACTGACCCTTTTAGCCGAAGCCAAGCACACTAGGAAAAGTGTCTTGAGGGTGAGATCCTTCAGGGAGGCTGAATGTAATGGCTCAAACCTGTCTGACATGAGGAACCTTAGGACCACGTCTAAGTTCCATCCAGGAGTTGCCAAACGACGTTCCTTAGAGGTCTCGAAAGACTTAAGGAGATCTTGGAGATCTTTATTGTTGGAAAGATCTAAGCCTCTATGTCGAAAGACCGAAGCCAACATGCTCCTGTAGCCCTTAATCGTGGGAGCTGAAAGGGAGCGAACCTTTCTCAGATGTAAAAGAAAATCTGCGATTTGGGCTACAGAGGTACTGGACGAGGACACAGATGCTGACTTGCACCAGTCTCGAAAGACTTCCCACTTCGACTGGTATACTCTAATGGTAGAAGCTCTCCTAGCTCTTGCAATCGCACTGACTGCCTCCTTCGAAAAACCTCTAGCTCTTGAGAGTCTTTCGATAGTGTGAAGGAAGTCAGACGAAGAGCGGAGAGGCTTTGATGGACATTCTTTACGTGGGGCTGACGTAACAGATCTACCCTTAGAGGAAGACTTCTTGGAAAGTCTACCAGCCATTGAAGTACCTCGGTGAACCACTCTCTCGCGGGCCAGAGGGTAGCAACCAACGTCAACCTTGTCCCTCCGTGAGAGGCGAACTTCTGCAGTACCTTGTTGACTATCTTGAATGGTGGGAATGCATATAAGTCCATAAAAGACCAATCCAGTAGAAACGCGTCTATGAAGATTGCTTCTGTATCTAGGACTGGAGAGCAAAAGATTGGTAACCTTTTGGTCAAAGAGGAGGCAAAGAGGTCTATGGTTGGTTGACCCCAAGAAGCCCAAAGACTCTTGCCCACGTCCTTGTGGAGGGTCCATTCCGTGGGTATCACCTGACCCCTCCGACTGAGACAGTCTGCCAAGACGTTCAAGTCCCCCTGGATGAATCTCGTCAACAGGGAGATGCCTCGAATTCTAGACCATAAGAGAAGGTCCCTTGCGATCTCGAGCAGCGAGAAGGAGTGTGTGCCTCCTTGCTTGGAGATGTACGCCAAAGTTGTGGTGTTGTCTGAGTTGACCTCTACCACTTAGTTTCGAAGACGCTTCCTAATATCATCAAGGCCAAGTGGACTGCTAATAGCTCCTTGCCGTTGATGTGCATGCTCTTCTGACTTGAGGTCCACAGACCTGCGCATTCCCGACCGTCCAGGGTCGCACCCAACCCAAACCCGACGCGTCTGAGGACAACACGTGGTTTGGGTTCTTGACTGCTAGGGATAGTGTCTCTCTCAGACTGATATTGCTGTCCCACCATTTCAGGCATGCCTTTATTGGTTCGGAGACTGGGAATGATACCGTCTCTAATGTCTTGTCCTAGTTCCAGTGAGAGGCTAGATGGAACCGGAGAGGCAGAAGGGGTAGTCTCCCTAGTGAGACAAACTGCTCCAGGGATGAGAGAGTCCCTACGAGACTGTTCCAACTCCTGACTGAATAAACGGTTTCTTTTCAGCATTAGTTGGACTTCGAGCAGGGTTTGACTGCGAATCTCCATCCCCAAAAATAGAATAATCTGGGATGGGATCAGTTGGGACTTTTAGGTTGACCACAAGTCCCAACTCCCTGGCCAGACTCAACGTCCAATGTAGATCCTGCAGACAGCGAAGGCTGGACGATGCTCTGAGAAGCCAGTCGTCCAAGTACAGGGAGGTTCGGATCCCCGATAGCTCGAAACTGGTACCCCACATTCCTGTAAACAAACCTCAGAAACGGTTGGGAATCCGGGTGTATATGATTGTGGAAGTATGCCTCCTGAAGGTCGAGAGAGACCATCCAGTCGCCTTCCATAAATGCTGTCAAGACAGCCTGGTAGACTTCATCGTGAAGTTTGTCTTGACAATGAACACATTGAGCGCACTTGCCTCTTACGTACTCCTGCAGTGAACATGGCTGCCAAATCATGGAGCCATCCCTGAGGGACTTGTTCCTGCAGAGAACGTGGCTGTCAGATAATTGGAGCCATCCCTGAAAGCCTTGTTTATGCATGACATAATTGTACAGCAAAACTTCAAAGGCTCGAAAACAGCTGTGAAGTTGACCTGTAAAATCTTGGAGCGTCTCATGGCCAGGCGCCAGGGAGAGTCTGTGAGGTTTGAGAAGTCTATCTGGGCAGAGGCAGGAACTCCCAAGCCGAGAACTTCTCTCGTGTCATATCAGACTCTCGCTCTATAAGCCAGTTTAAAAGAAGGGAAAGCAAAGGCTGTATCCCCCAAACTCCTCCTGGTGATAAACCAGTCGCCTAGCAAACGTAAAGCTCTCTAGGAGAGCGAGAGAGCACTAGCTTATAAAACAACAGCTTCGAAGTAGCTAGGCCTAGTGTAAGCTCTGACGTTTAGGCGAACGAGGAGCAGCAGTTACAAAAAGATCCGGACAAAGATCCTTAAAAATCAGCATGATTTATTTAAAGTAGTAGAGTCCTCAAGGGAATATCAGTAGGAGGGGGAACAGCTACTTCCTCATCTGAAGGAACCTTGTCCGATAATAGCTGAGTCTCCAGCAAGGGAGAGACCTACCGTGGTGGCAATGCTTTACAAGCAGAGTCCACACGCACTGGTGCATTAGTAGCGGACCAGGACGCAACGTCATGTAACTGCTTGACAGTCTGTGAACTATCAACAACAACAGGTGCGAGAGACCAGGACGCAACGTCATGTAACTGCTTGACAGTCTGTGAACTGTCAACAACAACAGGTGCGTGAGGACGCACAGCGTCCACTCGAGACTGCTTTGACCGCCTAGACTGAGCAGTCAAAACAACTCTAGAATGCGGAGGTTGACGCTCAGCGTCAAAACAAGTCAACTCCGATTGTTAGCGAACGTCCTGAACGTCAACAGGAGCATCAGCAAGTGGCCTAACGTCCAAATGTGGCTGAAAATCCACACGAGACCGCATCGAGTGTGGTTCTAAACAACCTGACTGACGTGACTTAGCTACGCCAACGTCAACAGGACGCACAAAGGAACGTTAGGGTGGCTGAAAGCCAGGATCTCGATGAGATAAACGGCTAGGCTCAACGGACGTATCGGCAGAATAGTCTTCCATAAGGGAGGCAAGCTTATTCTGCATGTCTTGCCGTACAACCCATTTAGGATCAACGGAAATGGTTGCGGTAAGAGACGAGGGTAACGTCTGTGACTGCAAAACCTTGCCAACAAAAAGACTCTCGGAGTCTGTGTTACGCTTTTGTTAGGCGGCGCGCAGTCTTCCGATGACTGCATAGGGTCAGAGCTGTCCTAATGGCTACAACCAGGACGCTGGACCTGTCCTGAAAGGACTGACTTTCGCTTAAGGGCCTCGAAACCTTGTTTCAGGTTTCTTATGCGAAAAGCCTTCGGATGACGAGGAGAAAATCGTCTCTCTCGCCTTATGGTAGGGGTGATCTTGGTAAGATACACCCGATACCATAGAGGGAACGTCTGTTCGCTGATCAAGGCCTCTCGAACCCATAAGTCGTACGACATTACTTCTCCCCTGGGCTTGGGAGCTTGCAAGAGGTCCCGGACTAGGCGAACGACAGGCACGAACAGACGAACCCTCAGTCGCAACACTGATAACACTTTGCGCAATATCACTTTATCACTACGATTTTCTGTTTTGCACTTATTTCACTGAAATCGAAACTTTTACTGATTTCTACCTGAAGCACGCAATTCTACCCTCATCAAAAGGTAGTAATTGCGAAATCAGTCGTATAAAGCAAGCACATTAATACCAGCAAAAAACAGTAAACATATTTTAAGATAAAAAATTCTGTGGCTGGGGAAGAGACTAAACACTAGTTCATTCAAAACTACGTTTTCAATCTCTCACCGTACAATGCCTGGGGACGAGAATAAAAAACTAAAAACGTTTTATCCTTTCTCCCCGTACAGAGACTAGGGACGAAAGTAACTCGAGAACAACGTTACCCGCTTGAACGGAACGTTTTCTCTCCTCTCTCTCCCTCCGTCTCTATCTCTCTCTCTCTCTCTCTCTCTCTCTCTCTTGATTTCGCACCTAAGAGAAGAGCCCACTTACGTTTCGTCAAAAAAACATGTTATTTGACCAAAGGAAAAAACTGAAAGGTTTTTCAATTAAAAAGTTCCTTTAAAATAGAATTTAAAACATTTAAGCTTTGAAAGAAGAATGAACAAAACGTCAGAATCGATTTACTCTTTCTGCAAAGTGAAACCGTGATACTCTCTCTCTCTATCGTAACGATAGAGCGCAAACTGCGTAGCATAAATAAACTAAACGTTTGTTCATCTTTGAAACAGTACGAAGACTATTCAAAGAAAATCTTTCATAAAATATCTATTAAAAAATATTCATTTAAAAAGTTTTAAATCATTAGCTCTTTAAAAGCTATTTACGATTGAAAGGGCTCAACGTTGTTTAACTTCGGTTTCCAAGTTAGGACCGCCTACTCTCAGGAAAGGTCGCTTATAAACAAATCATTAAAATTTATTTTTATGTTTATTATAAATGGAAAGTTAATCGAAGAGGCCTAATAAAGGCGGTGAGATATAAAATATATAGAGGAAAATCTATAATTAATTTATAACGTGATAAGATAATTGCTAAAAGCCTAAACACACTTCCGTCTAAGGGAAGGGTCGGCCATTTAAAAGTCAAAGAAAGTCCATACTCTCTTTGTCATCAAAAATTAAATCTATCCAAAAACGAGTTCAAGATTTAAGATGAAGATAAAACACCTGCACTGCGAAAGCTCAAACCAAAATGAAGTACTTCACCAAATATGTTGAGAAAACTCCAGGTTCTACAGCGAGTATTGATACGTCTTGTCGTCAACGTCGACAGAGAAGAATTGAAGGTTTTGTTTACATACAAGAGTGGTATCTGGCCGACAGTTGGCGCTGGTGGGCACACCCGCAACCTTCATAGCGATCGCTCGCGAGTTTTTTTAGTATGTTTTCTGTCGAGCCGCAGAGTTGCAGCTATTATATATTCACCGGCTAAGTTAAATATGTTATTTTTATTAGTAAAATAAATTTTTGAATATACTTACCCGATAATCATGTAGCTGTCAACTCCGTTGCCCGACAGAATTCTACGGGAGGGATACGCCAGCTATCACAATACTAGAAGGGGGTGTATTCACCAGCGCCACCTGTGGCCAGGTACTACAGTACTTCTTGTTGACACCTCAATTTTTCCTCGGTCCACTGGTTCTCTATGGGGAGGAAGGGAGGGTCAATTAAATCATGATTATCGGGTAAGTATATTCAAAAATTTATTTTACTAATAAAAATAACATTTTTCAATATTAAACTTACCCGATAATCATGTAGCTGATTCACACCCAGGGGGGTGGGTGAAAACCAGTGTACAAGATTAAAGGATAGCTAAGTATCCCGTATTTCATATAACAGTTATCTCAAAATAACAATGAAATAATAAGTACCTGGTAAGGAAGTCGACTTGAACCGTTACTCTGCCTCTTGTTTAAGTTCGTCTTCCTTACTGAGCGCAGCGTTCCTCTTAGGAGGCTGAATCAACTCAAAGGTGCTAAAGTATATAGGGCTGCAACCCCTACTAAAGGACCTCTACACAACCTCTAACCCAGGCGCTTCTCAAGAATGAATTGACCACCCGCCAAATCAAAAGGATGCGGAAGGCTTCTTAGCCTACCGTAACAACCATAAAAACAACAATAAAAGCATTCAAGAGAAAGGTTAAAAAAGGTTATGGGATTAAGGGAATGTAGTGGCTGAGCCCTCACCTACTACTGCACTCGCTGCTACGAATGGTCCCAGGGTGTAGCAGTTCTCGTAAAGAGACTGGACATCTTTAAGATAAAATGATGCAAAAACTGACTTGCTCCTCCAATAGGTTGCATCCATTATGCTCTGCAGAGAACGGTTTTTATTAAAGGCCATCGAAGTAGCTACGGCTCTCACTTCGTGGGTCCTTACCTTCAGCAAAGCAAGGTCTTCCTCCTTTAAGTGAGAATGGGCTTCTCTAATCAGAAGCCTTATATAATACGAAACCCCGTTTTTGGACATGGGCCTCGAAGGTTTCTTGATGGCACACCATAAGGCTTCTGACTGTCCTCGAATAGGTTTTGACCTATTAAGATAATATCTCAGAGCTCTGACAGGGCAAAGAACTCTTTCTAGCTCGTTACCTACCATGTTGGAGAGGCTAGGTATTTCAAACGATCTAGGCCAAGGACGTGAAGGAAGTTCATTCTTAGCTAAGAATCCGAGCTGTAAAGAACATGTTGCAGATTCGGACGTGAACCCAATGTTCTTGCTGAAGGCATGAACCTCACTGACTCTTTTAGCTGTCGCAAGGCAGACGAGAAAAAGTGTCTTGAGGGTAAGGTCCTTGAAGGAAGCTGACTGGAGAGGTTCGAACCTAGGTGACATAAGGAACCTTAAGACTACGTCTAGGTTCCAGCCTGGAGTGGGTAGACGACGCTCTTTAGAAGTCTCAAAAGACTTAAGGATGTCTTGAAGGTCCTTGTTGGAAGAAAGGTCCAAACCTCTGTGGCGGAGAACTGAAGCCAACATACTCCTGTACCCTTTAATCGTAGGAGCTGAAAGGGATCTCTCATTCCTAAGATGTAATAGGAAGTCAGCTATTTGGGTCACAGAGGTATTGGTAGAGGAAACTGCATTGGCTCTACACCAGCTCCGGAAGACTTCCCACTTGGATTGGTAGACTCTACGAGTGGATACCCTCCTTGCTCTGGCAATCGCACTGGCTGCCTCCTTCGAAAAGCCTCTAGCTCTAGCGAATCTTTCGACAGTCTGAAGGCAGTCAGCCGAAGAGCGTGGAGGTTTGGGTGCAACCTGTCTACGTGAGGTTGACGTAGAAGGTCCACTCTTAGAGGGAGAGTCCTGGGGACGTCGACCAGCCATTGTAGTACCTCTGTGAACCATTCTCTTGCAGGCCATAGGGGAGCAACCAGCGTCAGCCGTGTCCCTTCGTGCGAGATGAACTTCTGAAGGACTTTGTTTATGATCTTGAACGGTGGAAATGCGTAAAGGTCGAGATGGGACCAGTTCAGCAGAAAAGCATCCACATGAACTGCTGCTGGGTCTGGAACTGGGGAACAGTACAAAGGAAGTCTCTTGGTCATGGAGGTGGCAAACAGATCGATGGTCGGCTGACCCCACAAGGTCCAAAGTCTGTTGCACACGCTCTTGTGGAGGGTCCATTCCGTGGGAATGACCTGATCCCTTCTGCTTAGGCGATCTGCTGAGACGTTCATGTTGCCCTGAATGAACCTCGTAACTAGGGTGAGGTTTAGACTTCTTGACCAAATGAGGAGGTCCCTTGCGATCTCGTATAGGCTCCTCGAATGGGTCCCTCCTTGCTTGGAGATGTAAGCCAAGGCTGTGGTGTTGTCGGAGTTCACCTCCACCACCTTGCCTAGCAGGAGGGACTTGAAGTTCAATAGGGCTAAATGAACTGCTAGTAGCTCCTTGCAGTTGATGTGGAGCGTTTCCTGTTCCTCGTTCCACGTTCCCGAGCACTCCTGTCCGTTCAAGGTCGCGCCCCAGCCCGAGTCCGATGCATCCGAGAAGAGATGAAGATTGGGGGTCTGAATCGCCAACGATAGGCCCTCCCTGAGAAGGAGATTGGTCTTCCACCACAAGAGAGTGGTCTTCATCTCTTTGGTGACTGGGATAGAGACTGCTTCGAGAGTCAAACCCTTGTCCCAATGAGCTGCAAGATGGAATTGAAGAGGGCGGAGGTGGAGTCTCCCTAGCTCGACGAACAGGGCCAACGATGAAAGGGTCCCTGTGAGACTCATCCACTGTCTCACCGAGCAACTGCTCCTCTTCAGCATGCTCAGGATGCAATCTAGGGCTTGGCTTATCCTTGGGGCCGATGGAAAAGCCCGAAAATCCTGACTCCGAATCTCCATTCCCAGGTACACAATGGATTGGGAGGGAATGAGCTGAGACTTTTCTAGATTGACTAACAGACCCAGTTCTTTGATCAAGTCCAAAGTCCAGTTGAGACTCTCCAGACAGCGACGACTCGTGGAGGCTCTCAACAGCCAGTCGTCTAAATAAAGGGAGGCTCTGATGTCCGATAAGTGGAGGAATTTTGCTATATTCCTCATCAGATGCGTAAACACCATAGGAGCTGTGCTTAGGCCAAAACACAGGGCTTGGAATTGGTAGACAACCTTTCCGAAAACGAATCTCAGGAAAGGTTGGGAGTCTGGATGAATAGGGACGTGAAAGTAAGCATCTTTCAGGTCCAACGAGACCATCCAGTCCTCCTGCCTGACCGCTGCTAGGACCGACTTCGTCGTCTCCATCGTGAACGTCTGCTTGGTGACATAAGCATTGAGCGCGCTGACGTCCAGCACCGGTCTCCAACCTCCTGTCTTCTTGGCCACCAGAAAGAGACGGTTGTAGAAGCCCGGGGATTGATGGTCCCGGACTATAACCACTGCCTTCTTCTGTAAAAGGAGCGACACCTCCTGGTGCAACGCTAGCCTCTTGTCCTTTTCTTTGTAGTTGGGAGAGAGGTTGATGGGAGATGTGGTCAGAGGGGGTTTGCGGCAGAATGGTATCCTGTAACCCTCCCTCAGCCAACTGACAGACTGGGCGTCTGCACCTCTCTTTTCCTAGGCTTGCCAGAAGATCTTGAGTCTGGCTCCTACTGCTGTCTGGAGATGAGGAGAGTCAGTTTTTACCTTTAGAAGTCTTGGAACCTTTCCTAGACTTGCTCCTGGAAGAGTCTGGACGGGAGCTTCCTCGGCTGGGGGCTCTACCACGAAAGGGCGGAATAAACCTCGTAGCAGGAGTATCAGCCACTGGGGTGCGATAAGTCCTGGGGACTGAGGTAGCAACCTTAGTCTTACGAGCTGATGAGGCCACAAGATCATGGGTGTCCTTTTGTATCAGGGCCGCAGACAAGTCCTTAACAAGCTCTTCGGGAAACAGGAACTTAGAGAGCGGAGCGAAAAGGAGCTGAGACCTTTGACAAGGTGTAATGCTGGAGGAAAGGAAGGTACAAAGCTGCTCCCTTTTCTTAAGCACTCCTGACACAAACATCGAAGCAAGCTCGCCAGATCCATCCCTAATAGCCTTATCCATGCAGGACATTAAGAGCATGGCTGAGTCCTTGTCCGCAGGGGAGGTCTTCTTGCTAAGGGCCCCCAGGCACCAGTCTAGGAAATTGAACATCTCAAAGGCTCTAAATACACCCTTTAGGAAGTGATCAAGATCTGAGAAGGTCCAGCAAACCTTAGAGCGCCTCATTGCTGTTCTACGAGGAGAGTCTACCAAACTTGAGAAGTCAGCCTGGGCAGAGGCAGGTACTCCCAAGCCTGGTTCCTCTCCTGTGGCATACCAAACGCCCGCTTTAGAAGTGAGCTTAGTCGGAGGAAACATAAAGGAAGTCTTTCCTAGTTGTTGCTTAGACTGCAACCACTCCCCTAAAATCCTTAACGCTCTCTTAGAGGACCTTGCAAAGACGAGCTTAGTATACGTTGACTTGGCTGGCTGCATGCCCAGCGAAAACTCAGATGGCGGAGAGCGGGGGGTAGCAGAGACAAAATGGTCTGGGTATACCTCTCTGAAAAGAGCCAAGACCTTACGAAAGTCAATAGGAGGCGGAGAAGACTTGGATTCATCCACGTCTGATGAGGGGTCCAGGTGTGCAGCCTCATCATCAGAAACCTCATCACCAGAGTGTAGCGAAGTGAGAGGTAAGGTATGCTGAACAGCAGAATCTGCACGAGCTGGAGCAAAAACGCTTGTGGTTTCCTCCTCAAGTCTCTGTTGAGGGAACACCTGAGGCTCAGGCTGCAAAGGCTGGTCAAAAGAAGTAGCAGAAGGTAGGCGCATGGGTGGAGGAGGCTGACTCCTGGCATGAGTGTCTTGCCTCAAGGGTTGCGCTTGCTGTAAGGTGAGCGGATGCGCAGTAGCAAGTTCCTGAGGAACGAGTTGAGGTTGCTGAGGTGTGAGCTGCGAGAGTTGGGGTAGAGGCTGCGCAGAACGCATAACTTGTCTCGCGAGTTGAGGTTCCTGAGGCGCAAGGCTAAGGTGTTGAGGCTCTCGCCTTGAGGAGGGTTGATGTCGCTGCAGCGAGAGCTGAGGTGTCTGCCTCATGGATGGGAGAGGTTGTTGTACCTCAAGAGAGTGTTGCCTCACTGGTGGAACCGCAAGTGGAAGCGGAGGAAGTAAGGTATAAGCTTCCTGTTCCCATTGCTGAGGTTGCCTTAAGGAAGGCGGAGGAAGCTGCACACCACTGGAAACTGGTAACTCAGTACGTGGTAAGGTATCCTGAGGAGCCTCAACATCGTACGCCTGGCAGGCAGGACTGCGGTTAGGCGGAGCGATCGCAGGAGGAGGTGTAACCTTCTCAGCCTGACACTCACGCATCAAGACCGCAAGTTGTGACTGCATGGACTGCAGTAGAGTCAACTTGGGGTCGGCAGACACTAAGGTCTGCTGAGGCAAAGCCTTAACAGAAGTGATCTGTTGCGGCAGGACCTTACTCCTCTTAGGAGGAGTGCCTTCAACTGATGACTGCGGCGAGTCAGAGCTGATCCAATGACTGCAGCCAGGTTGTAGAGCTCTTGAGGTCTGGACTCTGCGTTTGAGAGGTCTTGAGACCTGAGTCCAACGTTTCCTCCCTGACAATTCCTCAGCAGACGAGTAAAAGACGGGCTCAATCGTCTGCGGGTGGGAGTGACGGTCTCTGGAAGACACGCCCGCAACCACCGAGGATACTTCTGTGCGCCGATCAAGGCCTGCCGAACCCTTTTGCCCTTCGACATTGCTTCTCCCCTGGGCTTGGGAGCTTGCAAGAGGTCCCGGACTGGGAGGACGACTGGCACGCACAGAAGTACCCTCACGCACCACACTGACACTAGCACTTGGCACTGCACTGACACTAGCACTCGTCACAGCACTGGCACTATTACCACCCACTGCACTCTTGACCTTAAGTTCCTTGACTTCGGCCATAAGAGACTTATGATCACTAACCACCGACTCCACTTTGTCACCTAAAGCCTGAATGGCACTCAAAACAACAGACATATCAGGTTGAGGGCAAATAGTAGGTTCGGGGGTAGCCACTACAGGGGGAGGAAAAGGTAGGGGATCATGAGGTGAGGAAAAAAGTGAAGAGCGAGAAGAACTTCTCCTAACTCTCTCTCTCTCTAACTTGGTTGAATACTTAAGAAATCGGACAAAATCAAGTTCCGAAAGTCCGGCGCATTCCTCACATCGATCTTCCAACTGACAGGGTCTTTCCCTACAGTCAGAACAAGCGGTGTGAGGATCTACCGAGGCCTTCGGAATACGCCTATTACAAGACCTACATCGTCTATGGGGTGGGGCTTGTGAAATGTCAGACATCTTGAATCAAAGAGTTAGCCAAGTGGGGATTCCAAATCAAGCAAAAAGATCGTTAACCATTAATCAGAACTAAATAATAGCTATCTAAGCTAATATAGAAGTTTTCCAGTAAAGCGACAGCCGAAATCTGAGAGAAATACTTCACCAAAAGCCGTGAAAATACTCCAAGATCATAAGCGTATCCCAGAACGTCTTGCCGGAAGCACGACAGAGGAAAAATTGAGGAGGTGTCAACAAGAAGTACTGTAGTACCTGGCCACAGGTGGCGCTGGTGAGTACACCCCCTTCTAGTATTGTGATAGCTGGCGTATCCCTCCCGTAGAATTCTGTCGGGCAACGGAGTTGACAGCTACATGATTATCGGGTAAGTTTAATATTGAAAAATTTAAAAATAAGCCAAATATTACCAGTTGATAAAACATATGGTTCATGTAAATGGCTGATAATAGGCCAAAAAGTGATTATTCAACTTTTGAGATTTGTAAAAGGGTACAGAACCTAACAAAACCACCTAACCTAACCTACTAGTTCCTAGGTCACAACCCATGGCCGGAAGGGGGGGGGGGGAACAAACCCCAAACACCCCTTCCCAGGTCACATACTAAAAGTAAATATCCCAAATAAATCCTTTCATTATGAAAAAGTAAATAACAAATAATTCCATACCTTATGATTGACATCATCGCCTTTTTGATTCTTGGCAATCTTTACAAAAGTTTTGCAGTAGAAAATGTTTTGGCCTTCCCTGAAAATTAAGTCAGGATCGGACCTTTTGAGGCCTTATTTCGCGGTTATTTTTTAATTTCACAAGAGTAACAATAGCTTTCCATCATAACCAATAGCCAACATAAACAAAATTACACAATTTTGAAATAGATTGATGTGCTTCCCTTAAGTTCACTCTAGGAGACGTCTTTACGAGATGGTGGTTAACTTAAAACTGAAGGCGAAGGTGGGAAAAAAACGACTTGTAGAACAATATCCGGGAACTTGTGAAGAAGTACTTGTAAGCTGTCAATTGGTTTAAAAAAAACACACCTGACAAATACATCATCGTAAATGCACAGAAAGCTTCCCAAACCATGGGAAAAAACGCATGCGCAATAAGTCCCCTTCAGTGTCTCAGATGTAAACAAGGGACTTAAGAGTGAAAAACATACTTAACATTTTAATAGACCGATATGTAAGTTATTATGCCCCAGCCCCTATTGAACATATAGAGAAAAATACCAAAATAGCCAGCACTCCTCCATTTCTTATAGCAAATTCCAGTTTCGCTAGAAATTATAGTACCATATATTAACCTAAAAAAAAGGTGAAAGTTCGTTTAAGTACACTATGAGATTAGTATATGGTATATATTCCAGTATTTTGAACGTTATTGATGACAATACCTGACCGCAAAGCCATAACTTCTCGGTTATCTTAGTCAACTCCCAATAATTCAATAACTATGGATTTCCACCAAGAAAACCATTCGTTCAATACACCCCAAAAATACACTAAACAGCAATCTTATTTACTACCAACAATTTATTGCACCATTCTATATCTCTACTGAGTATTACCAAATTATTTCCTGGGTAAATTTACAGTTTCATCCATTATGGGGAAACTGGAATAAAAATATATTTGTTGCATCAGAAATAGTGTAGTTCCAACGAATTTAACGTTTATTTTGACCGCAAACCATCCGATTTAGAGATTTACTATGTAATTGGAGTTAAAACAACAAGTTGTTCTAGAATTCAGAAAGACCCTACTTCATCCCAACAATTATGGGGGACACCAGGTGGGAACCGGGGTTTTGGGTGGGGGGGGGGCATCAAATGATATTTGCAATAAATGAATACTTATCCTTTCACTACCCCTCCCCCTATACCCCTACCTAGCCCTACCGGGGGGGGGGGGCTCCGCCCCCCTTGCGACCCCCCCTTAAGGCCACAGTGATTTTCAGGGCACTACTGAACCTAATAAACCCACCTAACCTAGCCTAGGGGCCCTGTACCCCTACCTAGGCCTATCGGGGGGGGGGGGCTCCGCCCCCCCCCTCACAGCCACTACCTAACACATCCATCAAACCAAATCCAAAGTGATGGTACTGCTGTATACATCGTTATACTATCACCATTATAATATACTCTATAAATTAATGAAGCTTACCTTAAACTGTTGGTTCATCAAGATGTGCTGCTGCTTTGAAGAAAACGTGAAGCCGTTGGGAAGGTTCCTTGACATGCAGGACAATTTCTATTTTGTAAAATTAAATTGTGTGTCTGGCACAAATCCACTAGGTTTTCAATATTCCCAGAATAACTTACAACAAATTCATGGTAAGTTAGGAAACAGTCAGGACAAGAAGATGGAATTTCAACTTCTTGTTCAACATGAGATGACGTGCTTGCTATTGCCTCCATTTCTAAGAACGAAATGGAATGCATGGGAAAGATGATGTATTGTCGCGCTGTGATTGGCCAAACATGTATGACGTCATAGTGGATAGGCGCTGTGATTGGCCAAACGTGTAAGACTTTATAGTGGACTAGTTTGTCTGCGGATTATAGTGGTTATAGGGCTCATTTAAGCAAATACAAGACACAGTCAACAATAACAACAGACTTAGAAAAAATCTGGGAGGAAGACATGAGTAGCGTGAGTTTGATCGTCGATATATAAAGAACTAGGCACTTGCGACAGATAATATTTTACAGAAATACTACAAAAGACTTGCTTTACTCGGGAAATATATTATTATAATAGATTTCCCATAATGGATGAAACTGTAATAATACCATTTCCTGGGTAGGCTTTGCCAACATATATCAAGATAAGCTTTGGTATGGGTCTTTTCACTATTCAGGTATTAAATGACCCCAATAAAGGTAAATACTAAGCGAATTACCATATTAGTATATTGAGGGGTTCCTCAATACAGTAGTAATAAGCTAAGCCCCATTCAGAACCAGAATTCACAGAACCTTAAGTAATGCTAATACAGTACCAAAGGTCAACTGTAAACTGCTTTAAAGTACAAAAAATAATCCCCTAAGGTTCTTTCCTATAAAAATAAAGTAAAGACATCTACATTAAAAAAGTTTCTTATATTTCAGAACTATAATATAGGCCACAGCAGGAGCAAATTATCTCAACTCCTTCCCGAGCCCTCTTACTTATCGGGACTTATTACTATAACTCTTTTTCTCTAACTATAGACTGGAGCCAGTGGGCTCCTGGGAAGGATATCCCCTTCCTACAGTCACCTTCTTCACTCTCCAAACAGGCTTTAATAATGCCTGTTACCATCCTCAACCCAAAATCTAACCCAATATCCTAAAAATAAAAGTTGCAGAATAACCCCACCCCAATTACCTATTCCCCCCAAAAAAAATCCTACCAAAACACCTACGGGCTGCAAGATTGCAAGAGCCTGTGTCTGGCCAAAAGGGCCAGGCAAGAGCCTGTGTCTGGCCAAAAGGGCCAGGCAATCTTCAACAACAACAACAGAGCAAATTAAATCTACGGTAGAATTGGCTAACAAACGACGGTCAGCCATGGTAGTCTGACACTTACGATATATTAGTACAACCAATATATTCATAATTTCATTTACAACGGCAATTTTCTGGGATGGCTTAACTTAAGCTCATGCACGACATCAGCAATAACAGCAGCCCCATTTGTCAAATATAGACAGGGTTGCATAATAAGGCACCAATAACCAAGAGGCTGTTTCTCGATTACTGTCTTGGCTTCGCCAACAAATGCCATGCGGGTCTTAGGCAGTACACTGTCATGGACCTAATTGTAAAATTACTTACATTAGATAATTGTAGGACAGGCTTGACTGTGGAGTTCTACAGTTTCACCAACTGTTGTCAACAACTTGTCAAGACGTAATAGTAGCGGTGCGGACCCTGCCACGTAATGGCATTATGGCAACAGCGCCGCGTATGTTTACTATTGTTTTGTCCAGACACCAAAGACTATATACTGAACTGAAGGCGACATCGACAACACATCATACACATGTATTGTCTTTGGTTTTGTCAATAATGTTCCAATAATAATCCGAGCCACGAAGGGAAACTTTTAATCCCTTTATCTGTCTTATACAGTACTTCCATAAATCATAATGGAATGTTAAAAATATCTAAAGGCATTTTTAGTCCAATGAACATTAAATTTGTCGTTATAGCTTCAACATCATGTATACATACATCACCAACAAAGATGTTAACTGAAAATCCTTCATTGTGGCTTATAAAAAAAAAATCCAATTGAATATAACCAATTATTAACGAATTTTCTGCATGGAATAATGTTATCTTTAAGCGAACATTTTTATTTTCTTTTTATTTCCAGATGATTCGTCAGCAGGTAATAGGTTAGCCAAGGACAACCTGCTAGCTAAGCTACAACCATAGTTGGAAAAGCAGGATTTTATAAACCCAAAGGGCACTACCAGTGAAGAATGGCCCAGTGAGGAAAGTAAATAAGTAAAATACAATAAAACATTATAAGATACCATTAATGTTTCATTTGACTGTAAAATTAGAAATCTTAAAGAGGGATTTTACTAATTTTGTTTGGTAAAACAAGTGGAAGTCATGGAAAATGAATGTCCATGATATTGATGGCGACGTGGCAAAAGAAAAAAAAAACATATGATTTCTAAAATATTAGTATATCACCCTGAAGACAATGTGTGTTCTTCAATTTAATACAACTAGCCCTGAACGAATATTCAGCAATGTATACAGCTATATTTGGATGGAAACATTAACAATTTTGAGATTTGTTGTTAGCAGACTATTTTATTTAGGGAAACAAAGCTAAATCAATAAAATAAAATCATACAAATTGTCCCATCCTATCAAGTGGGATTCGCTTTTAATTTTCATACAGCTGTTTCTGAATTCTATCACATGATTTGTCAAAACATATTATTTAATATAGGCATGTAATCTTAAGAATTTTGTGGACACAGCGAAGGTATGGACACCTATTGACAGTAAAAATAACTATGAATATAAATACATATTTAATACCATCTTGCAACTTTGTATATCCAAAGAAACTATTTAGTGCAAGACATGAACTATTCAATCATTGCAATATACAACGACTATATAAGAAATAGAATTACTTTTGTTTGGTGTTATTTTGAATCCCATTGATTTTGTAAAATTTGAGAAGAAAATAAAATAAAAATAAATTCTAGCTATTTGTAGCAACTTTTACCATGCTTACATTATTCATTAAAATATCTATTGTCTAAGTTTTAAAATTCTTTGTATAAAATATATTTAATGTACAGTAATATTATAAAATATATTCATATAAGATAATAAATTCTTTTAGATGCCATTGAAGTCCTATTTGATAGTAAAATTAGAAATCTTAAAAGGTATTTTGCTTATTTCTTTTGGTAAAACAAGTAGCTGACCATGATCCAGAAATTTGTCTGTCATTTATTTTACCAAATATGAAGAGCCAAACACCTTTAGGATTTCTAATTTTACAATCAATCATAAAATCAATAGTATAAGATGAAATTATATTTGTTAAAATAAACATGTTCTTTATTACTTTTATACACAAAATATATTTCATATGGAAGAATGAAATTATATTTGTTAAAATAAACATGTTCTTTATTACTTTTATACACAAAATATATTTCATATGAAAGAATTTTAAAGCTTGGACAATAGGCATTTTAATGAATAATCGGAGAAAGAAAAGTTGTAAGTAGTTTTTATCTATTCTTTTTTTATTATAACTTTTTATCTTATCAATTCAATATATTACTCCAAATAAAATAATTCTAAATTTGGATATATACGTCTTATATTGCCATGATAAAATAGTGCATGTCTTGCACAAAAATAGGTTTGTTAATATACAGAGCTGCAACACGATCCTACCTTTCTTTTCATTATTATAATTATTTTTACTGTCAATAGTTGTCTATACCATCGCTGTGTCCATGAAATTCTTGAGATTACAAACCTATAATAACTAATAAATATCGATAAATCCTTTAATAGAATAGACAAACTTAAATTTACATGATGCAATGAGACGCTTCACATTATTTTATCGTATTAATTTAGTTTTGTTTCCCTAAATAAATGCGTCTGCTTGCAAGAAATCTCGAATTTTTAAAGGGTTTCACCTATATATAATTGTCTCTAGGAAGGAATATTCCTGAATGATCAATTATATTCAATTTTAAAACTGAAAATTGCCTTCATATTGATCAAATAGTTTTATAAGCCATAACACTAATTTCTGTTTTTGCCACGTCACCATCACCATCCTGAAAATGGTTTTCCACTTCTTTTACCAAACAAGATGATCATAACTCCCTTAAGATTTCTAATACTACAGTCAAATAAAACGTTAATGTGATCTAATACATAATATACTGTGATATAATTGTATTTCGTAGTACTATTTTTTAAAAAGTATATTTTTATATGAAAGGATTTGAAAGTTCAAACTATAGGTATTTTATAAAGAATCCCAGCAAGAGGAAAGTTGTTAGCAGTCTTTTAATTTATTTATATTGTTTGTTGTTAGCTTAACAATTGACTAGATTATAACTCTAAATTAAATTAATTTTACTTATCAATATACTAGTTTAATTTTCATTATTGTTAATTTTTCTGAGGATTCTTCTTTTTAAGAAAAATAGACCACGTACGCACAGGTATATAAGCATGGATACTCATGCATGATATATATATATATATATATATATATATATATATATATATATGATAAATTTTTGCACATTTAAACGTGTTTTTTCATATTTCAAATAAGCCATATATATTAACACATTAAAGTCTGGATTCTCTTAACGACCTCGGGATCAGAGCCCCAGGCAAAATCACTCAAAGACTATAGTATCAGACCGGCCGGGATTTGAACCCTGGTCCAGGATACTTGTCTGCCAGTGACCGTGCCACTCAGTCACGAAGTGGCATGGTCACTGACATACAGGTATCCTGGACCAGTGTTCAAATCCCAGCCGGTCTGATACTATAGTCTTTGAGTGATTTCACCTGGGGCTCTGATCCCGAGGTCGTTAAGAGAATCCAGACTTTAATGTATTAATATATATGGCTTATTTGAAATATATATATATATATCTATATATATATATACACACATATATATATACATATAATATATATATATATATATATATATATATATACTGCATATATATATATATATATATCGTTTCTGAGTTGGGATCCTTTAACGTGGTGAAAGGGTTTGTGTATCGCCATAATCAGCAAAGCTGTACTATAGTCATGGCCACCCATACTAGGTTAGTTTGCTGTGAGTGATCAGATGAAAATCGCCCAACATCATCAATCCGCACTGGCCACAACATAGTGATGAAAACTAGCTATATCCCAGATATAAATAACGACATGTATGAGGCCTTTGTCCTGCAGTGGACTAGAAACGTCTGTATTTGTTTGTTATATATATATATAAATTTATACATATATATATATATATATATATATATAATATCCACCTAATAAATATAAATAAACCAACAAAAGATCAAGGTTAATTATCAAAATTATACAATGGAAGAAAAACACGGCAAAGAAAAGTCGTAGAATTGTCAAGACACAAATGAAAACACACACATACATGAATACATACATACATACATATATATACATATATATATACATATATATATATATATATATATATATATATATATATATAAAAATATATCAGCAGCCATAACTAGTCTACTGCAGATCAAATAGTCTCAGGAATGTCTTTCAGACTGACCAGATTTTGAAAATTGAAATAAGGGACACCTAAGCTGGAGAGGCAGTTGAACAATATAAACACAACTTACATGAAGTTACACACACAAAGACGCAGTGCGAGGTCCTCAGCTGGGCCCAGATTGTCCAGAACCGACTTCATTGACTTTTTTGTTTTAAAGTGTGTTCATTGTAAGTTTTGTTACAAAGAGCTGTTCATTACGTGTGTCAAAGCATTACAATATTGTAACTAATAATGTTTTGCAGATGTAATGGACATTGCAGTATAACTAAAGTGACCTACCTTAATGTATTGGAATAAATTGCTGATAAAATACATATGATGAAAACCTCTCCATAATCCTTATAAAATTATTTTCTTCATTGATGTTAGTATATTATTCTTTTTTTTTTCAAATATTAAAATCACCAGACAAAAAGCGTCCAGGGAAATGTCAATACGGGACTTATGTCATAACTGCAAGGGTGCTGAAAAGTTCCTGGCCTGAAGGGTATTATTCTTCGGAATAATATGGCCTTATATCAGTAGTTTACATGACTTGGCCCAAAGTTCTGTAGGATGCTAAAATAGCTTATCAAAATTACTGTGGACCTCCTATATGTTTCCCATTAAGAGAGAGAGAGAGAGAGAGAGAGAGAGAGAGAGAGAGAGAGAGAGAGAGCGAGAGAGAGAGAGAGAGAGAGAGAGAGAGAGAGAGAGAGAGAGAGAGAGAGAGAATGGCTGAATGTCTTGTTGAACTAAAAAGGCCTTATGCTACCCTGAGTACTTGCTGTAAGTGTTATAAAATACAAGGGGTTAAACATAAGAAAAACATAATTGTCTGATTTTTTATATCATTCACCAAAGTCGTAACTAGACCTTCATGGACCTTCCATCACCTGTCCCCCATTCATCACCTCCACCAAGAGAATAAGAATAAGAATAAGCTCAGTTGAATATTGGCTCACCAAAATAAAATCTTTATCCCTTGATGAGCATTCTCTCTCTCTTTTTGACTTCTTTTCCTGATGTCTGGCGGATGATCTTACCGAAATTAGTATGAACTGGCAGGGGTCGCTTACCTTAGTTAGATAGGCACTGCGCATCACAAGGATCCTTTGATGAATGTAGCCCAGGGTCTAGGTAGCTCAACCGTGATATAGCCAAAGAATCCGCTATAGATTTAGTAAGTCTACGTAAAGAGAAAATGACAGAGATATGACTGGCGAAATCGAACCGAGGTCCTTTCCGTCAATAAGCGTAGGAGGGGATGATGATGATCCTTATTTTGTAAAGTGAAGAAAAAATAACGTTGGCTGCTAATACGAAAAGTTGATTTTTTACGTTTAAGAAGCAAACTTGTACTCTTTTATCATCCGCTTCACATTATCATCATATTCATTAGATTGTTCCGGCATATCTTGAATACTTGAATAATTCATAAATTAACCAATGTGAGGAATCAAAATCAAAATGCCAATCCAATTCGGATAGATATTTGTGGGAGACCTCTGCTTAGAATTTTTGAAATTGAGTTTACAGTATTTTTGCCTAAGAAAACATCTACATTATGTCTCGAATATTATTTTCAATGTAAATATATATATATAATTTTTTAACTTCTTTATATATATTTACGCAAGCGCTTCCGGTCAAGTACATAACCCTTTTCTGACCTGAATATCCATTCATTTACTTTTTGTTGGAAAGATACTTGTTTTACAATCATATATACAGCAAAATTATTTGATTAGGAGTAGATTAACACTTTTCTTATATTCTCTATGATATTATAAATAAAGTTTGCCGCATATCTCCTTAAGTTGTGTTCTTCATAGTTCTTTTGCCCGCAGGTTTATATAATTACAATTTCTATGCTGTGATTATGCTGAAAGATGCATAAAGTGTCAGAGACGATAGTTAAATATACCAAAAGCCTAAAATTTCCCCCCAAAAGGAAGATTAGAATATATTATGCTAGCCACGCCTTGCTCGTGTGCGTACATTTGGTACATGTAGCATATATATTTCTGGATTTGAGAGAAAGGTCTCACAACTCCTTAGTTAATAACCCTGAAATTTGATGATTATGTCCTTATGATCCCCAATGGTGAGGAAAATTACCACTAAAAGCCTATACTTAGTCTATTCAAGCAATTTCTGCACAAAAAAAAAAAAAAAAAAAAAAATTAACCCAAGACCCCAAAACATGAAGTTTTCGGAGAAAGATAGCTACCAGTTTTTTTGTTTTTTTTTTAATATTGACCGACTTTTGTCACCCAAATATGAAAAAGATAGGGATTTCCATAGTATATAGTCTTTACATTCAATTTTCTAAAAAAATAAAAGCTTCCCTTTAAAAGTAATTTCTATACATTGGTAAAATAATGCACATTAAAATCAATTAAAATGCTAAGACAGTTTCCAATGGACAACTTTTAGAACATAGTAATCTCTTTAAAATGGTTTTAAATGAAAAATAAATCAGTAGTGAAACAAAAATGCAGGAGTTTGAAGTAACAGCAAAATAACATTGTTCTAAAGGGGTCGACTCGCTTCCCTTAATCATGTTCTCCAATTCAACATGATTCCTCAAACTTGCATAGGTCTGGGACTATCCAGCTTCACCTGTCTGAAGGCGTAGAACATGCGAGTTATCTCCCAGCCGAACCAGCACATTTGAAGAGAGGAACCTTGTGGTGATTGGCGAAACAAGGATCCCGCTTCACGGGACCCATAGGGCCCGTCTTCTAAAAACCGTAGTCCCTCTTAGACATTCTGCATGCGATTAAGCCCCTTGAACCAGCACAGTAGCAGCAACAAAAGAAGGGCTCTGCTCATTCCATCTTCGAGACACGAGAACGGACATGAGGATGGGCCCTACAATTAAAATCTCTTTGTTGAGTTGCATTCGAGCTATAAGATAGTTGGAAGTTGTTGCGAGTTGTGCTTGTAAATACGTGACCACGTTTCCCCTACAATCACTGAATAATTAGGCAATTACATTTAAGTAATTTATATCATTATCTGGCTATAAACATTAGGGTGTATGTACATGCAGTGTTTAGTTTGTAACCTTTATGTTTACTGTATTGTGATGAATTTATCTTTTTAGTAACTTTCCTTCATCAGATTCCTTGTCTATTTCAATTTTTTGTAACTTTAATAGTTGATAGATTTTCAAACGTTAAATTTGGCTTATCAAGTATACATACAAATATGCATTTCCCCCAATTTTGGGGGTAGCCGACATCAAACAAATGAAACAAAAAAGGGGACCTCTCCTCTCTACGTTCCTCCCAGCCTGACAAGAGACTCAACCGAGTTCGGCTGGAACTGCTAGGGTGCCACAGCCCACCCTCCCCCGTTATCCACCACAGATGAAGCTTCATATCGCTAAATCCCCTACTGCTTGTTACCTCCGTGGTCAACAAAGGCACCGGAGGAAGCAGCAGAGCCTGCCAGAACTGCGTCACAATCGCTCGCCATTCATTTCTTTTTCTAGCACGCTCTCTTGCCTCTCTCACATCTATCCTCCTATCACCCAGAGCTTCCTTCACTCCATCCATCCACCCAAACCTTGGCTTTCCTCTTGTACTTCTCCCATCTACTCTTGCATTCATCACCTTCTTTAGCAGATAGCCATTTTCCATTCTCTCAACATGGCCAAACCACCTCAACACATTCATATCCACTCTAGCTGCTAACTCATTTCTTACACCTGTTCTCACTCTCACTACTTCGTTTCTAACCCTATCTACTCGAGATACACCAGCCATACTCCTTAGACACTTCATCTCAAACACATTCAATTTCTGTCTCTCCGTCACTTTCATTCCCCACAACTCCGATCCATACATCACAGGTGGTACAATCACTTTCTCATACAGAACTCTCTTTACATTCATGCCCAACTCTCTATTGTTTACTAATCCCTTAACTGGCCCCAACACTTTGCATCCTTCATTCACTCTCTGACATACATCTGCTTCCACTCCACCATTTGCTGCAACAACAGACCCCAAGTACTTAAACTGATCCACCTCCTCAAGCAACTCTCCATTCAACATGACATTCAACCTCGTACCACCTTCCCTTCTCGTACATCTCATAACATTACTCTTACCCACATTAACTCTCAACTTCCTTCTTTCACACACCCTTCCTAATTCTGTCACTAATCGGCCAAGCTTCTCTTCTGCGTCCGCAACCAGTACAGCATCATCTGCAAACAACAACTGATTTACTGAATTCTAATAATTTATTGCTTTATATTTTGACAAACTCCTTTTTATTTATAAGATAACCATGTTCAAGTTTCTGTGAGTTCCCGGCATATTTCACTCTACCTTCTGTCGTAATTTTTGTACCTTTGGCAAATTAAATTCATTTTGCATATGTTTGATTAACCCTTTTACTTACAGAATAACCAAGTTGAAGTTGTTTGTAAATCATTACCAGTATGTTTCACATTGTTTTTTACTAATCCATTTTTTAAGCATTTAACTTTGCACATCCTGTTAAGATGGCCGGCCTTACAAAGGTTGCAGATATGTTGTGAATGAATGCATATGAAAGGTTAAGATGATCATAGATTTTGAATGAACCCACTTTTTTTATTTTTCCCAAATTATTTTTGTGTCAAAATTGAATTATCAGGTAAATTGCTAATGTTAATTATATAGACTCATTTGGGTAATGCCCTCAGAGTCAATTCAAATATGACCAACTTTTTAAATAATTTGCATATTCTAGCCATACAGGCATCAGTCCTTTAATTAGGAAGATTGTTTCAATGCAAAGTGGAATCTGCTGTTAAAATTGGACAACAAGCATTTATCTAGCTGGTGAGGGTGCAGGGCAAAGAGTCCTGCCCCTTTTCTAGCAGGAGAGCCTTCACTTTCAACCTTTCGGCCCAGGACTGAGAGGAGGGAAGTTGAATTAAAGGGCTCAGGTTTATATGGCTATAAAAAGTAAGAATTACTTTTAAAAAATTTGTTATTTGTTATTCAACATCATACAAACACTTGTCCTTTGATTAGGAAGGTTCACTCCTGGAAAGTTAATTTTCTTCCCTAGAAGTGATCAAAGCTTAATCTATGGAGAAGCAAAGTAAAGACACCAGCCACCCCCATCTGAATTTCATGTGGATGAAAGGCTGATAGAACCCAGGCTGTACATGTAAATATGTATCTGATCAAACTGGAAATCCCTCTCTCCTGAAGGGGATGCCAGTTGGACAATAAAAAGTATAATAACTAACAGGTTGGTTAAAGATCCACCATCCCCCCACTCATTAAAGGGGAATGGGGAGAGAGACTTCTTTAAACTTAAAGAATGGGGCTTTGAAGTGAAATTTACCAGTCTCTGGTCATACAAGCACAACTGCTTTATCCCTGAGAGACGGGCCAGGAGAATGAAACAGATGAGCCAGTTATGCTACCATTCATTCTAAATTTACATCTACACATTACCATATACGAGATGCATCCTTATCCCACGTGAGAGCTGGGCTGGTTACAAAACTATCTGAGCAGCCATCACAGGTCCAAGCTCAAGGGTGTCAAGGGACTTGTGGGTAATCTCCCACAAGTAAAAGGTTATGAAGCTTGGGTGCCTTTTGCAGACACTAGCCTCCAACACTTGGCCCACTGACAGGTTTCTCCTAAAGGCTAAGGTGGGGTCAATACCCCTGGCTTTATGAGCTCTGGTTCCAAGTGGCGCCCCCACTCTTTCGTCAGCTGAGGCATACGCTCTACGGATCGTCTCACAAAGCCAGAAACAGACCATGTTCTTTGACACATCTTTCTTGGACCTGCCATTATTAACAAAAAGTATCTGACACTGAGGACTGAGGTGTTGGGTCCTTTTCAGATAGCACCATAGAGCCCTCATGGGACACAAGAGCATCTCCTCTCGATCACTGCCCAACACTCCCTGAAGGGAGGGGATGGAGAAGGACTTGAACCTGGGATCCTGTGCTGTGGGGTTCTAGGTCTTGACCACGAAGTCCAGCACAAAACTGAAGATGACTTTTCACCCCTCAGCGTGGGTGACTACACAAGAGAAACCATGCAACTTGCCAATTCTCTTAGCCGAGCTAGAGCTAGCAGAAAGACAGTCTTACGTATCAGATCTCTGTCTGACAATCTCCTCAAAGGCTCAAATGGTGTATGCGTAAGAGCCTTGAAGACCAAGGTCACGTCTCACTCTGCGGGCCTGAGATTCCGGGGTGGACAAGACTGCTTGAAGCTCCACACAAGCATAGACGACTCCCATGAAGCGGACAGACCATACTCAAGGCCGAGCGGTAGCCTTTAACAGCCATGACCAAGAAGCACCTCTCTCAGTGAAGGAAGAGGAGGAAGTCCGTGATCTGTGCTAAAATTGCTTCAATTGGAGAAATATCCCTTCTATAGCACCAATTGCAGAAGATAGCCCATTTAGCCTGGTAAAGGACCTCCAGAGATATTCAGACCTCTCCTATGCAGTGCCTGCTGAAAAACCTTTCTCTTGGAGATACTAGATAGTCTCCATCCTTGAATAGTCAAGAACTAGGTGGTACTTCTGCAGGTGTAGATGATAGAGAAATGTGGGCCCCTGGGGTAGTTCTCTAGGAACCTCGACCAGAAGAGGAAGCAGATCAGGATACCTCTTGGCATGAGGACATCTGGGAGCCACTAGGCTAACATTGTTGATTACTGGGTGGATCAGGCTCAATAGTGGAAAGCCACTGTCTGGATTGTATCTTACATGAAATGCCGCCTAAATGTGCCTCTGCATTGCCAGCTGGCAAAAAGGGGGCCAGACCATGCCCCTTGCTTGTTGACGTAGGTCAATACAGTGGTGTTGTTGCATTTCCACAATACTGAGTGACACCTCAAACGTTCTTGAAATGTTTCCAGCCACAGGAAGCCTGTTTACATCTCGAGGACACTAATATGCATATGCTTTCTGCTTCGGTCCTCACACCTGAGGCGACCAGGTTGTCTAGGTGCCCTCCCCACCCCTCCTTCGATGCATTCGAGAACAGTTGCATGTCCGGAGGTGGAGAGTCGAGGGTCACTACCATGGGGAGATTGTTCATGTCAAGTCACCAAGCCAGATCATGCCGAATCTCTTGTCCCACTGGAACAGAATGGAACAGGGGATATCTGCAAGCTGACCAGAGATCCTTCAGACACCATTGAAGAGATCTCTGGTGGAGGTGCCCACGAGGAACAAGCTTTCTCAATGAGGATAGGTGACAGAGAAGACATAACCAGTGCAGAGCTGGCACCTCTATGTTGGACAAGAATGGTTCTGAAGCCTCCCTGAGCCTGCTGATGCGATCGTCCGTTGTTAAGACCATTGCTGCTGCTGTGTCTATCAGCATGCCAAAGGACTTCAATCTCTGCTGTCTCTGCTGGGTATGATATTCAATTCATACCAGTTTATCACAATTGCTAGATCACAAAAAAAAAAATGAGAGAATCCAATCTTCATCCTGAAGAAACTTCATGCCTCTCCAAGGAAGCTAGGATTAACCAATCGTCAAGATAGATCTGCAGATGTATCCTTAGCAAGTGGGCCCAAGCAGCTACCAAGGCAAACACCCAAATGAACACCTGGGGAGTTGTACACAGTCCGAAGCACAGAGTCTTGAACTGGTACACTGTACCGTAGAGAATGGAGTGGAAGTACTTTTGAGAGGACTGATGAACAGGTGCTTGAAAACATGCATCCTTAAGGTTTATTGAAAGCATGAAGTCCCCCTGTTTGACAAAGATAGCAAACAAACTTGCTCCATGCTGAACTTCATTTGACAAACAAACTTGTTCAGAGGAGAGTGGTTGATGACTGGCCCCAAGGTGCTTTCTCCACTAGCAAGGGCTGACTATAGAAACCCAGAGACTTCGCTCAAACAACTTGAAGCACATTCTTCTCCAACATCCCATCCACCTCTGCTTATAAGGCTAGGGCTTTCGAGGATGTCAGATGTACCGTCGGGACTTCCACCAGAACTAGATAAGGGGAGCTGGAAATCCTGGAAGGGTAGCAAGTAATCTTCCCAAAGGACACTCAATACGAAAGACTCAGCCCAGTGTCTCTACCAAGTCGCCCAGTGGTGTGACAGGCATCCCCCTACCTTTGGGGGTTCTCAAAAAGGATGTGCATGCAAAGGGTCTTTTCAGGAAGAGAACACGGGAGTTGCAAACCAGGGTCTCAGAGCATGTGCAGTGCCCTTTCTCGAACCTGGTCTTGCAGGCTTGGCCAAGCATAAATGTTTGGCGGCTGCCCAGTTGAAAAGCTGAAGGAGACAACACAGAGGAATCAAGGACAACAGCTTCGCAGGACTCCCTGATCCACTGCTGTCTACGCAGGACTCTCCAGCAGAGGAGATGTGGCACCCCACACCGACGAGTTCCACAACACTAACACCACCTCTGGGGTAATTTGTTTTTTGAAATGAGAAACTACAGCGACTTGCCTCTTCAAAACCCAGTTAGCCCAAATTTTTGGTACCTGGTGGGTAATGAAGGTGACTGCCTTCCTGCCTGATAGCCCAAAACTCTTGTACCTTGCCATAGCCTTTGGGGTTGACAACCTTGTCAACTTTGCGAAGTATGTTACTGCTTTTGACCACTAGTTGAGTCAGAAAACACGGTGAAAAGAGGCCGAGAAGAACATACCTTCCACCTTGAGTCTCTCCAACAAGAGCCAGCAATGAAGCTCCCCAGAGGTGAGAAACCACATGGGCTGCTCCAGCAAGAGCCACAACACTGGGACACACTGTCACAGAGGGAGAAGACATAACCACTGACACTGAGGGAGGAGGACCAGGCACCTTGGCACAAGGGTCAGAGTAACAGTCACAGGGGAGTCGAGGGTATAACTAGAAATGGGTTAAGGACCAGGGTAACCCAGAGAATGGGGTTAACACTCGCCTTTTATTTGCTGTTACCTTTCCCCTTTCCTTTCCTGGCATCCTGGCTCCCAACACTGGCCTCTTAACTACCGGGTTGGGAGCTACCTTACTATACTTACCGAAATTTTGGGGGTTTAAGGAAAGAAACCACCAGGCTCCCTAACCACTGGTGCTACCAGGAACACATGAGACACATGCAATTGCACATGGGGTACCGAGGGGGAGGTAGCCGTAGCTATCAACTCCCTCAACAAAGTCATAGAGGGCCTATCTGAAAGAACTAAGGAAACCCCCGACTTCCCTTGGTCAAACCAGTCGTCCGCAGTCTGCACGGTCAGGGGCGAAGAGCTTCCAGTTCCTGACGGTCAGTAGCAAATACTAGGGGCTCCTAACGCACCAAAAAACCTTAAAAGCTTGCCATCATAGCTACAAGTACTCCAGATCCCTTCAGCATACTCCCTAGGGACCGATCCAGAGGTATATGCAAAGGTGCGGCAGCAGCAGACGTAACCCCCCGGGAGACAGAAGCAGCAGCAGACGTAACCCCCAGGGAGACAGAAGCAGCAAAAGATTTCACCGTAGTCTTCTAAAGTGTTGCCCAGTCTGAATCCAACAAAAGCTTTACTTGCTTCTTCCCCTTCAGGGTGTACGCCTGTCATCGCACCAGAAAGTACGACCTACACTCAACACACTAAGATGCCTGCAAACAGTAATGCCCCCTACAAAATGCTCAGAGGGAGTGTGGATCTGCAGCCGGTTTAGCCATAAACTGGTTGCAGTGTCCACCTTTCCCTCAACAAACTTCTTGCTTCCACTCCTTAACTAACAACCAGCATACACTCCCTGAAAATGAATAAGTTTAACAGGAGCTGTCTGTACAGTACATGTGTAACGAAATAGGCCGAAACAAAAGTGAAGGCTCTCCAGCTAGAAAGGGGGCGGGGCTCCTTGAGACACACACTCGCCAGTTGGATAACCTCTTGTTATCCACTTTAAATAGCGATTCCAGCTCACACTGAAACAATCTCCATAAATGAAGAATGTAGATTTGTATGATGTACAGGATCAAATTTTTATGTTCCAATTATTCTATTCAAAGAGATTTTTGAGTTAAAGAACTATAGTTCTGGGTGGTTAGTTGTAAACATACAATGGATGTGGCCTTTATCTAAAAATTTTCTGTGCTGCTGAAGCGAACAATCCTCATTGAAGGTTAGATCCTCAGTGAAATTTTATATTTTAACTTATACAGTAGCCTACTGCTCCCTTTCACACTCGTGTTATTGTCTTTACGCTTAATTATTGTTCAACACTCTCACTAGTATACTATCCCATGCTAGATGTAGCACCTGAACACCTTGATAGTATTGGTACTGACAAAGCCAATATATAGAAATATCTGGACTTTAAACCCTGTGATGGTTAACAAACCAGAGGTATTGTAGGCTTCTGACCTGTTGGCGTGGTAGTGTTGGCGCTCCAAATCCCCAGGTTAGGATCCAAGATATCTGTTGCAGGGAGATCTTTCCAGAAAGTAATTTTCCACATTACCATTTTATAAGTAGGTATCTGGGTTAAAAAAGTTACAGATTTCCAAACAGGTGTTTGTAAAAGGAAATATCTTCCCTTACTTCAGATTGCAAATTGCATTTCCCTGTTTAATCAGATGAGAATGATTCTAAATTAATAATTAATTGCTACACCTGCAACATCACTAGTTTTAATTAAAGAATGTATGCATTAAAATTATGAGTACTGTATGTCCTTGCTAATTTTCTCTTAATTATGCCTTCATTCACTGTTACATGTTAAAAAAAAAAAAACTTGTTTTTACCGATGTTTTCAGAAACATCAAACTCCTGGATATATAGGCCTACTACATAAACTTTCTGGTGCCTTCCTGTTTGTGTATCTCATTGTGGTATACACACTCAAGTGACAGACACAAGACTTGAAAAAGGACATTAAAAGCAAGAGCAATAAACAGAGCAATAACTAACACTATTCATATAAAACAAACAGACAGAACTAACTACTGAAATTGTCCTAGTATGCCTTAGTCCTACTATATGCAGATTTCAAGCAATGATCTAGGCTGGGATGGCTCTTGCATATTATTTTGCCGAGTCTTTGTCAGAATGTGACACACTTCAGGGAACTCATTTGCGCAGTGTGTTGATTTTAGTCTAGTGGAAGCCTCATAGATGTTTTTGTTAAGCAAAACTATGACAAGATCGGCAATAGTTATTAAACCAATACAAGATAGGCCTACTCTGTGCTATATGTTTGAAGGAGAAGAAGAGAATTAAATACCTTTTTTATAATTAGTGTTACCATTTTCCCATGTTACCTGTTGTACGGAGTCCTCAGTGAGCAGATAAATGTCTTGATCGCTGGTTTTTTCGTTATGCTCTCGCTCTCATAGTTAGATGAGGGCTTGTGAAATATCCATAGGCCCCATTTCAGTTCTGAGGGTGCTGATGTGGCAAAAGAAGCTAGCTCTAATAGAGCTTACAACAGAGCGTGATAAGCATGCTATGATGAAGTTAAGTCTGATAAGATTAATTTCCGTTACCTGAAAGCAAAATCCAATATATGAAAATGTGTATAGGAAAATAAAATATAAAATTTTACTCTGGATAAAGATTACCAATTCTCTATCATAATCCTTACGTATGAGGCTGCAAATAACTGTAATAATGTTTCTTAAATATGGTAATACTAAAGGCACAGACATAAGGTTTAAAGCGAACGTAAGTAAGATACCATTATAGCAGTAATATTAGCATTTACAATGGTCTTTATAGGGTACATATAGACCTGCTGCACAATTAAATTAAGCTATACACTATACATAACAAAGGGGAAGTTTCAAATGTACTCCAATCAAACAACCTTTCCTATACGCATTTATTATCATAATTCAGATTCATTCTAGTGGTTGAAATTTATGTAGATTCAATATGATGGATGTGTGTAATGGCATAAATTATGGATGTAAGCCTACAGATTTAAAGTTAATAGACAAGGCGTTGGCGCGAAGAATGATGTTGGCGAAGATCGGGTATATCTGGATTTAAACAGTTACCTCATAAAAGGTTAGCAAGTTGATGTAAGTTTCACTACACCGTGTTTAAGTTAAAATAAATACGTGAACATTATTACCAATGAAAATACACTGATTTACATTTCAAAACCTTAGTATGATTACTTTGAAAATTATGCCTATATTTTCGAAACTTGACAATTTCTGAAAATAAAAACTCATAATTATCAGGATTTGGGGATTTTAAAAATAAACTACAAAAAAATTTACGTGTCCTAAGTCCTAAACGGGGGCCCCTTAAAGCTTTCCACGTTTTCTGTGGTGAAGTTAAATTTTTAAGACCATTTTCTTTCCCGGCAAGAAAGGTGCTATGAACAAGTTACCCACGAAAACTTAATTTACTCACCTTCCTATCATATGCAACGAAAACGTAGTTATCTGTGTAAATGGTCGATATTAATTCTGAAAAGTTCAGTGCTTCTGAAATAAATCTGGAGTTACGAGGGTCCAATTAGACCCATTTAAATATTTATTTTCATTCAACATGAGCCTTCCTCGCCAAGTTACATTTAACTGTAATTTAAAATAGAGAATCTACTGGTTAAAAATGTAATTTTACAGAAACAGGCTTTATAAAATTTCATGTTCATATAAAAGGATAAAAGTAAAATAACAGAAAAGGAGATGGCCAACGTCCTTAGATATATTGCAATTGTTAACGCAAAGTCTTCCTCAAATGGAAACATGGTTTTGAATTTTGCAGTTTGCTGATGGTTGAGATGTTGTAGTTATTGGAATACTTATCATGGTTGAAAGCGTAGTTAAAAGGAATATTGGGAGATTGACACACACACATCTAAAAAAAAAAAAAAAAAAATCTGCATTGTTTAGAGTGAAGAGAACGATGTGATAACTGCATTACTTGGCAGATATCATTGGTCTACTTGTAGAAGTTGCAGTTAATTCCTTATGTAGAGAGAGGATTAGTATATTTCAGAAGCCTGCGACAGGAAAGACTGCCCGCATTTCTTTTAAATTGGATACGGAACTTCAAAGAGCCATCCTTGATAATAGTGATAAAATTACGCTACAATGAAGAAATTTTGACACACTTGGCAGGTAGGCCTACCATGTGATAACTAGCTTCTATTGCCAGAGATATTATGGTCAAACTGAAAAGGAATGAGAGTTGAATGAGACCAACATGAAAACTTATCTTATTAGAAGGAAATCTAGTTAATATTTCAACAGTAGTAAACCGTGTATTATCACATAACGCTACAAGGGTCAGGGACACAATACATAAAGTAACCATAGTAGCCTACATGAAAACATAAAACAAAGAAACTATAAAATACAAATAAAATGTAAAAATATGATCATGCTTTTAAACTATCAAGGAATCAGCTCCTAATTTGATTACTTTATAATTGGTGTAAAAAATGGATTACACAAATATCAAAATGGCCATTTCCATAAAGGTAGTTTCAATTAACATTCTCAATAAAGTAGCAGGAACTATTTAAAAGACGAAAATAAATAGAATACGAAAACATAACAAAATAAAGGTCAATCGCAAATGCTCGAGCTAAAATCTTTAAAGCTAAAATTTCCAATATTAAATCTTTTAAAGGTTTAAAATCCACGCATGAATGGCCGAGGTAAGGGACAGTCCTAAAGACTGACCATATGATCAGCGTCCAAGACCCGTTCCCCAATGGACCCAAACTAGGGTCAAGAATTAAATTGAATAAAACAAATAAAATAAAAACATTTGCCTCTCCTAACAATTAGCTTTTTATTCTGATCAAACAAGTCAATATAACGGAATATTATGATGACTTGTGACTTAAATGATTTCAATTTTTATATCAACAACTCGTTACCTTTACTTATAGAATATTGACACTTCATACTTTTGAATACAACAGCAGGAAGTTACCAATATTTGAGTTCCATTGCAAGGTGCACATTCTTATCCTGCTATTATGGAAATGTCTCGTAACTACGAGAACCCAAACTGAAGTAATCAATGTTTTGAAACGGAAAACTATTAGACCAGAGTTTTCTATAGTTGAATGCATTAGTGTTAGCCAGATACTGAAGTTAGATTTTCTATTCCTTTTCTACCTTATTTTTATGTAAACATTGAAAAAAAAAATATTAATTAGACATACTGTTTGATATCTTCATGGAATAAAATAAGACGTTGAAAACTCTAAAAATTGTAAGGTTAATAGGGGAAGGAGTTATTGTTCTCATAATCCTAGAAGCAGGTGCCTTTTATAAATACATACCATGCAATTATAATTAATTCATTATTAACATTGTCAGTAATTCTTCTTATATAACATTGATGTATGGCTTTACTATGTAGTTTTAATTGATTAATGTTAATTTTTTCATAGGGCTTCGCTATGCCGTTATAATTAGTTAAGTTTTATTCAGTTTTTTATGTGCATTTTTCTTCGGACATTTCACTTAATGAAAACGCTTCGAAATTAGAGACGTTATGGGACCACGTGGAGAGAAAAATTGAAAAGACAATACATGCCTTCTGTCACTGCAGTCCTGATCCGACTATATAACAGTCAATCAACTATACCTAGAATCATCTTCCATTAAACATGGGGTTGGAGTTTTCCATCTAGTTAAAGTATTTCATAGCATATATACAAAGGCTAAAATTATAATTTAGGCTAAAAACTACACAAACTTTAGAAGTTGAACCATTTTACCAAAGACTATATACTGAAGGAAGATAGGAAGGCTCAAAATAGAATGTTGATACGCTACTTGGCAACTCCAAAGTGAACACAATAGTTGGTTGCTCCGATTTCAGATGGCGTTGTGGGTATACATCGTTTGTCGTCTGTTTGTTTATATTCAGAATTTGACAGTTGACTCAAACGAAATCATGGCGCCGACAATAAAGAAGTCAGACAAGTGTGTTGTGTGCCATAAACAAAGAGAAACCGATCCTCATTTGGTATTTCACGGGTTCCCTAAGGACAAAGAACGGTGAGTACAAAGAGTATAATACATGCAGTATGTGCTGCTAATGAGTAAGCCCCACTGATATTGGATATAAGATTAAGGAAAGGCATCCACGGTAAATCTCTTTTGTTTTTCATTTTTTGTTGGCTTGTATGCTACCCTATTTCTATTTCCAACCCCCTTTTGATTATTCTTGTGTATGATACAATTTTGTTATTTTGATCCTTTTGATTGTACATTTATACATTTATTAGTTTATAATACTAAACTATTCATGAGTGCATCATGCTTTTCCATTTCAATAAAAAATAAAATACAATTGTGTTTTTATACACCTAATATCTCTCCATCTTACAGTGGCCTTCAAACTGTAATTAAATGTATGCCTACACATAAGCATTTGTGGCTAAGTTTAACAAATCAGATATACAGTATGTTTTAATTTATTCGAATGTGGTATTGTATAGAACATTTAAAAATGACTGTAATATACTGTACAATACTTAAATTTGCAAGAAAATTAACTAAATCATAAGAGATATAGCTATTGAATTTCTAAAATATAGACTGAGAAACATAATTTGCAATTTAGTTACCTAAAATTTAAGAATATCATGAATATATGAGTAAAATATACTGACATAGTAATGCAAATTATGAACAAATATGTCGCAAAATTTACAATCGAATTCCATCCTCTATACCCGTAAGCATTACCGCTCTGAATGTTTGGTTGTTCGCTCAACAGATGGAGCCATTCGTTTCGCATGGGAGTATCTGGCATCTTTTCATAGCACACTCATTTGTGTGTTAAAAGCCTGAGCCTTCCTATCTTCCTTCAGTATATAGTCTTTGCATTTTACTTGCCTCTCGCAAGTTACTGTTTGGAAATGAAAAACGAAGGATCACCCTACCTATAGGCCTAGTAGCAAACAATGCTTATGGATTTTATACATCAGTAACTACTGAAATTACCGCGACATCAACACGGCATGGATAATATGGATCACTTACTAGTAAAGGCAACCTAGACATCGCCTTTTCAAGTGTATTATTAAGTCAAACGAGCCGGGATAATTCAGTTCGTTTTAAAGCGCCTTGTCTATAGCAAGCAAGGCCAATATATTGGCCTTGATAGCAAGACACGGGCTCCTGCACAAGGGCAGCCCGTAAGTGATGTTCGTTGGTCACAGTATCGCGATTTTTTTTTTACCTTCAAGTAACGTTATTCAGGGAACTTTTCCTAAAAAAGAAAATAAGAAAAAAAAATCCGATTACATTTAAGAGGCCATTACCTACCTTGATCCTTCACTCATTTTACTAGGAATGTAGGAATGGTGTGATGATAGCCGGTGATTAGAGCAATCTTCTAACAAAGTGGACACCGAAAGTTTCGAAATATGACTACTGTGAGTCAGGGACTTTTCTTTAGTAGTTAGCCTAAGTGGATTTGCGGACAGGTCGACACATCATCCTATACACACTTCACATCTTGAAAATAAATTGAAAAAAAGTTTCGCAGCGTATCTCAAAACCTCATAAAAATTATCTTGACAGATCACTAATAAACCGAAGTTTACGTCCTTCGATTTTGAAAAGAACTTGATGGTGATAAGTTGCCTGATATCACCAGGTAAACAGCTACAGTGCGGCAAAGAGAAAATACTTGTAAACAATGGAGCGATAGTTCTTATGAAGAATGTTTACTAAAGAATTATTCTGAGTTGTATTCCTCAACAATTAGTCCTGTCAAATAAGTTAATCATATAATGAAGTAAAATGCCGTTGGTCAATATTTGGGGAAGAATTTAAAAACATGCCTAGTCATCGATATTTTAAAGTGGCTTGTTTTCCATATAAAAGGAATTAGTGAATATTTCAAAATACACAATGTTTAATCAAAATCAAGCTAGTTTGGCTGTTAGCGTTTCCATAGGACGTTTTGAATTTCAAATTTTATTCATTAGCCCGTGGTGATGACTGGGGAAATCTAACCGAGACCCTTTGAGTCAATAGGCGTAGGAGGAGATGATAATGATGATGCTGTTGAATCATTCGCGTAGAGTATAAATTAGCATACCAACAGTTTGAGTTCGTGACCAGAATGCAACGTTTGAATCCAAAGGTTATGTGACGAGAGGCAGTTTTCTCTTTCCTTAAACAGTTTAATTGACTGATTTCCCCATGAGCTACCATCAGTCTATACAGTTTACCCATTACACTTAAAAATTTGCATAAAAAAAAACGATAAATGTCTGGCAACATTTAATCCAAGATTTTTACCGTTTTACCAACGTATATATTGACGTAATGAGTGATAGGCTATTACGGTCACCATCCCTTAAAAGATAGTAACGAAGTAAGGTAAAATTACGGTCACCGGTATTTTACTGAAATACGGTTGAGAACAGTATTTTTTAAGGTGAATTTCCGATTAAAATTACGGTGTTTTTTCTAACAGTGTGTACATATCTAGAACAATATCATCCTCTGGTTCGTAATTGATCGAAGCAATTTTGTTACCGAAGAATTGGTTGGTCTGGTTTAACAATAATCAGGGAAGGACATTGTCGTCATTTTCCCATGTGTGACATTTGGAGCGGCTTTGTGAGATTTGAGCAATATAAGTGAGTGATTTAAAATACTGAGAGATTCTTTTGTTACCTATAATCTTAATGTCGGTACTAATGAGGGCATATCTTGAGGCCGGCGTGGAGGGTGACAAGAAATACAAATTTTACGACATGAAGAGACCAATAGTCATTAGACCAAACTAGTAAAAGGTCGTTGAATAAAACCAGAGCAGTAGGAGAATCTCAAAGCAGTTTTTTTTCTTCTTTTATAGGAAATAGAAAATACGTAAGTTTTAAGGTTAAAGTCTATGGCGTTGACGAGTTTTCGTTAGCAAAGTTTTATACTAAGGACTGTGTACAGTATTATTAGAATACTTGAATCCCTATTTCGGTGCACTGAACCGAAGCAACAATGTTACGTGCACACCATTACACAATAATGACTAGAGTCTTGAGGTAGACAGACGTATCTATCAGTTAGCGAGTGAGACACTGAATATGTGACTTTTAGGTGTGAATATCTACTACTGAATTAAAATATCCAAGTGAATGTTGAATTTACATGAATATTCAACTAATTCCAAGTATACTGTATATACGAGCTTACTCAATTAGGGTTCCAAAACGGATCCAAACAACATTAGTTATAATTTCGGTGTAAACATGTATATATATATATATATATATATATATATATATATATATATTTATATATATATATACATACATATATATATATATATATATATATATATATATGTGTGTGTGTGTGTGTGTATAAATTGCTTTCTGAGTGGGGATACCTTAACGTGGTGTAAGGGTTCGTGTATTGACATGATCACCAAAGCTGTACTAGTCAGGGCCACCATACTAGATTGGTTTGCTGAGAGCTATCAGATAAAAGTTTCCCACCATCACCAACCCGTAGTGGCCAGCGTAGTGATGAAAACTGGCCAGACCCGACATTAATAAGGACACGTCTGAGGCCTTTATCCTGCAGCGGACTAGAAATGGCTGCATTTGTTGTGTGTGTGTGTGTGTGTGTGTGTGTATATATATATATATTTATATATATATATTTGTTTATATATATATATTTATATATATATATATTTATATATATATATATATATATATATATATATTTATATATATATATATATATATATATATATATATATATATATGTATATATGTATGTATGTATACATACATACATATACCAAGGCACTTCCCCCAATTTTGGGGGGTAGCCGACATCAACAAATGAAACAAAACAAAAAGGGGACCTCTACTCTCTACATTCCTCCCAGCCTGACAAGGGACTCAACCGAGTTCAGCTGGTACTGCTAGGGTGCCACACCCCACCCTCCCCCGTTATTCACCACAGATGAAGCTTCATAATGCTGAGTCCCCTACTGCTGCTACCTCCGCGGTCATCTAATGCACCGGAGGAAGCAGCAATGCCTACCGGAACTGCATCACAATCGCTCGCCATTCATTCCTATTTCTAGCACAATATAACACTAGCCCGGTACTAACAAACCTGTCAAAACAATCTATGGTACTTAACATTGGTGCAGGAGTAAGAAGAGCCTCGGTCATGATGAAATTACACAAAAAAAGCTAAAAATCCAAGCGGAACTCAACAAATAATACATTACTTACGAAGTCCAACAGAAGGATGTAGTTCATAGGGGGCTAGCATCGGGCGACGGTAGAATGGCGATGGTATGATAGGTAGGGTCTCTGTTACGCCCCTTCCCTTTGATGAAGGAATGATCTAAATGGAAGACAGCCTGTGAATAGTGGTTTTCACACGCCCCTGCTTTATACTCGACGCCCACTGGGTGTTCGCGCGAGGGTAGTAACCTCTGCATTCCATACTTTAAATTTCTCTGGTATATTTGGAAGTATTTATATCAGAAAAGTGTAAAGAAGGACTTTTCACCGGGCATCACAGGTATCTCCCCAGAAATAGATTTTTCCTTTGTCAAAATCCCTTTTCTAGCACGCTCTCTTGCCTCTCTCACATCTATCCTCCTATCACCCAGAGCTTTCTTCACTCCATCCATCCACCAAAACCTTGGCCTTCCTCTTGTACTTCTCCCATCAACTCTTGCATTCATCACCTTCTTTAGCAGACAGCCATTTTCCATTCTCTCAACATGGCCAAACCACCTCAACACATTCACATCCACTCTAGCTGCTCATTTCTTACACCCGTTCTCACCCTCACCACTTCGTTCCTAACCCTATCTACTCGAGATACACCAGCCATACTCCTTAGACACTTCATCTCAAACACATTCAATTTCTGTCTCTCCATCACTTTCATTCCCCACAACTCCGATCCATACATCACAGTTGGTACAATCACTTTCTCATATAGAACTCTCTTTACATTCATGCCCAACCCTCTATTTTTTACTACTCCCTTAACTGCCACCAACACTTTGCAACCTTCATTTACTCTTTGACGTACATCTGCTTCCACTCCACCATTTGCTGCAAAAACAGACCCCAAGTACTTAAACTGATCCACTTCCTCAAGTAACTCTCCATTCAACATGACATTCAACCTTGCACCACCTTCCCTTCTCGTACATCTCATAACCTTACTCTTACCCACATTAACTCTCAACTTCCTTCTCTGACACACCCTTCCAAATTCTGTCACTAGTCGGTCAAGCTTCTCTTCTGTGTCTGCAACCAGTACATTATGATCCGCAAACAACAACTGATTTACCTCCCATTCATGGTCATTCTCGTCTACCAGTTTTAATCCTCGTCCAAGCACTCGAGCATTCACCTCTCACCACTCCATCAACATACAAGTTAAACAACCATGGCGACATCACACATCCCTGTCTCAGCCTCACTCTCACCGGAAACCAATCACTCACTTCATTTCCTATTCTAACACATGCTTTACTACCTTTGTGGGAACTTTTCACTGCTTGCAACAACCTTCCACCAACTCCATATAACCTCATCACATTCCACATTGCTTCCCTATCAACTCATCATACGCTTTCTCCAGATTCATAAACGCAACATAGACCTCCTTACCTTTTGCTAAATATTTCTATATATATATGTATATATATATATATATATATATATATATATATATATAAATATATATATATATATATATATATATATATATATATATATATATATATATATATATATATGTCACGCTAATAGATGAAAAAAAATGATAAAAATCAGATATCAATTTCATGTAAATCTAAATTGGAGCGAAAGGCAAGTACGCATGTTTGGGTTACGCCCAAATAAAAGTAAACATACATACTGTATATACTGATACTGGCAAACACTTGACCATATTCGTCAATCATTCCAGTTCGTAAACAGGAAAATGAAAAAACCAAGCATTACTGAACAACATTTATTGAAATGACTACAGTCACTCTCCCACTCATTAGCTTGAACCAAGCTAGAATAATTCATTACTGCGAAAAATAATCGCAATAATTTTTTACAATTAGCAAAATATATACAGGCTAAGTAGATCTAAAGTTTACAAGCTTTTGCAAAGGACAATATAAAAATACATGGGAAATCAATTATGTTATTTTAATTTTTTTTCGTTCGACAGGAAAACGCGACTGGGATGTTTATTTACTCTGGAAAAAACAATATTTATGGAAATTTCAAAGCAGAGTTGATCCAAGGTTGATAAAGCTAAATAGATGTCAAATGGAAGAAAACTGGTATAAAAGGATGGGGAAACACAACAATTGGGAAAGTCGAAGACCATAACACTTAAAACGTGTCTGTTTTAATCTAAAAATGATTCCAGCGAAATACTACAGTATATATATCAACATTTCTCTATTCTTACACTTTGTGCATTCGGCACGCTTTCATATACTAATATATGTAACTGAGACTCCTGTAATATGCATGTAAAAATATCTATAAATTATATGAAATATTTGTCTTACCCAACAACAACAAAAATATCGTAATTTTAACCTCTTATGGTTTATTTTTTCGTAGTGTTTGTGTAAGCTTCACACTTTCCTTCGTTTAAAATAAATTTCATATAATCAACTCTCCTGCGAGAATAAAATATATTATTTCAGATGATTTATTCCGGCTCTGAAAAAATTGTGCAAAATGTTCTTATCAGTCAGTGGAACTACTTAAGTACGTGCAAACATTTTGTGTTCCTTATCCGTTGAAAATTGTTCTTTAGCTTCATATAATCATTATTTTCTTTTATTTCTCTTCAATAGTTTACTCCTTAATATACAATTTCTTTTGCGTACTAAGCTTAGGGACCCTTGAGCTTGTAGAATTTAAAGTTCCAGCTAGGGTTGCAGCTGACTAGAAATAATAATAATAATAATAATAATAATAATAATAATAATAATAATAATAATAATAACAATAATAATAATTATAATGCTGTGAGGAATAAGTATTCATCTACTAACATAATTCATAGTCAAAAGATTACTACCATTAGAATATTTGGTGACTAGTTCACATTGATTTAATAATTTATGATAAATATAAAGTAAATGCTGGTGCAAATATATCATGAATACAAATGGATACGATACATTCAACACGTATTTATTATACATTTCTAGTATTTGGTAAGAATAATATCGATGGCGTAATATATATACTATATATATATATATATATATATATATATATATATATTATATATATATAAAACAAATACGTACACAGAGACACACACCCAAACACACACACACACACACACACACACACATATATATATATATATTTATATATATATATATATATATATATATATATATATATGTATATATATGTGTGTGTTTGTATATATATAAACACAAAGAAGATGATAGAGGAGATTGGAGAAGACGGTTGATGGAGTAAATCTATAATCATTAATCAAATACAAACGTGTCCAAACGTTTTGACCACTAAATGTTTTAGGTTTTCCTGCCAACTCTAGCATCTCTAACATCTTGTATATACAGATCATCAGTTATTCAGGTCTTCTTTAAACATTAACAGTTCTCGTTCAACACCTTTTAACCTTTATCTCGTAGCGGATACGGCGATGGGAGATTTGACGTTTGACCTCTGACCCAAAACCCATCAGTCTAAATCAGAAAAGTTGATATAAACTATTCCGTTCCAGTTTCCCAATTTATAGTTTCGTAATTTTTTTATAACAAGTTAGACTCAATTAGGCATTCACGTTGCCAGTCACATCATTATTCAAAGAAAATATGTAATATATTTTCTATAAAATTGAGTTTTGTTGATTTTATCCAATGATGGATTTCCTGTTTTCCGTGCTGATAGATTTAGATATCCCCCATATTTCTAGCTCTACAAATTTAGTATATTTTGATACCAATCTACTGAAAAAAAGGGCATCATTGTCTATTTGCACAAGACAATCCAGATATATTTCTTAAATTACTGTATGTCATTCAAAATCCGATCATAATCCCTCGGATAGTAGCGAGCAAGTTTAATGGCATTGGACGATCATCATGTAAAATCAAAGCAAGAAAGGAATGAAAAATATTATATGAAAATGAAACGCCATTTAAATGAGATAGAAATAGGGTCGACTCTTTTCTTACGTCAATTTTTAAGTTGGTCAAAACTTGATAGTCGAAGTCACATGGAATGTTGCTGGGCTACACTGCACAAAACGATTAGACTCCTTTGAAATTTGGGGCTACAGCTTCTTATCATCAAACGTTAAAACTATTCTTTTGTTACAAAAAAAAAAAAAAAAAACCTGACCACAAGTCTGTCACAATGAAATAATAGTAATATAAATTGTTTCTATAGGTACAATATCAATTTAAGTAAATAAAACTATTCTTTTAACAAGTCAAGACTGGCTTGATTACCTGTTATCTTTTCTTCAATGTTTATTCCTATTCAATATATATATATATATATATATATATGAATATATATATATATAATATATATATATATATATATATATATATATATATATATATATATATATATATATATATATATATTCAATGTCTTACACGATACTGCTGCAGTAATGAAAAATAGATACACATAGTTTCTGACTCTTATATTAATTACATTGAATTAAATTAGGCTGTCAATTACATTTAAGTAACCACGCATACACAACAACACGTATATAAACTATGTGCGAATGCCAACATCAATATAGAGGAATTCTAGTCTCTCTCTCTCTCTCTCTCTCTCTCTCTCTGTATGTATATATATATATATATATATATATAAATATATATATATATATATATATATATATATATATATATATATATATATATGTATGTATGTGTGTGTATTGTACCAACCGTGTGTCACACAATTGTACATAATTCCTTTTGTATGTATTATGCTTGTATCTTCGCTCTTCCCTCGCACTAAAACGAACATGAAAATTCATGTCTACTTTTCTCCTCTGTAACATTGTCAATATTTGAACATGAAAATTCTTGTTGCTTTGAGATTTTGTATATAAGGGAGTGTGTTCTTTAATAAACACTCAG